>NC_058130.1:191101112-191132853 GCF_016433145.1 Gracilinanus agilis
ATTCAATAGTTCTTTTACTTTCGATTTTATTAATTTCTCCCTTAATTTTTAGTATTTCTAATTTAGTTTTCATCTGGGGGTTTTTTATTTGTTCGCTTTCTAATTTTTTGAGTTGCATGCCCAATTCGTTAATCTCTGCCCTCCTTAATTTGTTAATATATGCACTCAAGGATATAAATTTCCCCCTGAGTACTGCCTTGGCTGCATCCCACATAGTTTGGTAGGATGTCTCATCATTCTCATTCTCTTCAATGGAATTGTTGATTGTTTCTATGATTTCTTCTTTGACAATTTGGTTTTGAAGAATCATATTGTTTAATTTCCAATTGGTTTTTGACTTGCCTGTCCAGGTGCCCTTACTGATTATTATTTTTATCGCATTATGATCTGAGAAGGTTACATTTATTATATCTGCTCTTTTGCATTTGTTTGCCATGATTCTATGCCCTATTACATGGTCAATCTTTGTAAATGTACCATGTGCAGCTGAAAAGAAGGTGTATTCCTTTTTGTCCCTATTTATTTTTCTCCACATATCAATTAGATCTAATTTTTCTAGGACTTCATTCATCTCTCTTACCTCTTTCTTATTTATTTTTTGGTTTGATTTATCTAGATCTGAAAGAGGAATATTTAGATCTCCCACTATTATGGTTTTACTATCTATTTCCTTCTTGAGCTCTGCCAGTTTCTCCTTTAAGAATTTGGATGCTATACCACTTGGTGCATATATATTGAGCAGTGTTATTTCCTCATTGTTTATACTGCCTTTAATCAGAATGTAATGACCTTCCCTGTCTTTTTTAATCATACCTATTTTTACTTTGGCTTTGTCAGAGATCATGATAGCCACTCCTGCCTTCTTTTTCTCATTTGATGCCCAAAAGATTTTGCTCATACCCTTAACCTTGAACTTGTGTGTGTCTACCCGCCTCATATGTGTTTCTTGTAGACAACCTATGGTAGGATTTTGGTTTCTGAACCACTCTGCTATTTGCTTCCGTTTTATGAGTGAGTTCATCCCGTTCACATTCAGAGTTACAATTGTTAGTTGTGTATTCACTGACATTTTTTGTATCCTCCCCTAGACCCACTCCTTCTTATTGCACTATTTTCTTTTACACCAGTGGTTCCAGTGGTTTGCTTTCAGCCAGTGTCCCTTATCCCCTCCCTTGATTGACTTCCCTTTCTGTCCCCTCCCTTGTTGTTCCCTTATTTTTGTTTTTTTTAAAGACCGAATGAATTCCCTCCCCCTTCTTCTTCCCTCCCTTTTTGGCCTCCCCACTCCCCTGCTCCCTTTGGTTTATCCCTTCTGACTTTCTCAGTAGGGTTAGATGGAGTTATTTATCCAGATGGATAATAAAGCTACTCTTCCTTCTCCGGGTTGATTATACTGAGAGTAAGGTTTGATTATTACCTCTTAATGCTCTCTTCCTCTCCTTCTTATGGTAGTATTTATCCCCTCCCCTTCCCATGCCCTCTTTGTATGTAATAGAATATCTTATTTTTCTTATATACTCGGATTTTTCTTGGTGTCCCCTACTCTTCCTCCCCTCTTTCCCACCCCCCATGTCATCTTAGACCATTTAGTATCCTGTCCTCTCCCTATGAATTATTCTTCTGGTTGCTATAATAGTGAATATTATAATAGTGTATAGAGTTCACTACAGAGAATTATACATAGCATTTCTCCACCTAGTAATACAGATACTTAGATCTTATTTATGCCCTTAAAGAGTCAAGCTTAAAAGACTATGAGTTTTCTTTCTTTTCCCTCTGTTTCTTATTTACCTTTTCATCATCTTTCTCTTGATATCTGTGGTTGAGTGTCAAACTTTCCAATTAGTCCCGGTCTCTTTTGTGCAAAAACTTGGAATTCTTCAATTTTGTTGAATGCCCATACTTTCCCCTGAAAGCATATGGTTAGTTTCGCTGGGTAGTTGATCCGTGGTTGCAGGCCCAGCTCTCTTGCCTTTCTGAATATTGTATTCCAAGCCTTGCGTTCTTTTAGTGTTGAGGCTGCCAGATCCTGTGTGATCCTTATTGGTGCTCCTTGATATTTGAATTGTCTCTTTCTGGCTTCTTGTAAGATTTTTTCTTTGACTCGAAAGCTCTTCAATTTCGCTATTATATTTCTGGGTGTTGACTTTTCTGGGTCCAGTTTAGAGGGTGTTCTATGGATCCTTTCAATGTCTATATTGCCCTCTTGTTGTAGAACTTCAGGGCAATTTTGCTGAATAATTTCTTTGAGTATGGAGTCCATGTTTTTATTAATTTCTGCCTTTTCTGGAATACCAATGATTCTCAAGTTATCCCTTCTAGACCGGTTTTCTTGGTCTGTCACTCTCTCCTTGAGATGTTTCATGTTTCCTTCTATTTTATCAGTCTTTTGACTTTGTTTTATTTGTTCTTGTTGTCTTGAGAGATCATTGGTTTCTAAATGTTCGATTCTAGCCTTTAAGGATTGGTTTTCCTTTTCAATCTGGTCATTTTTCGTCTTCAGTTGTCTTGTCTCACTTTCCAATTGCGAAATTCTGCCTTTTAAACTGTTATTTTCTTGCCAGATTTCTTCCATCTTCCTTAGCATTTCATTTTTAAACTCTTCCATAGCTTGTGACCAGCTTTCATTTTTTTGGGGAGGTTTGGATTTTTGTTTTCCCTCCTCTGTTGTCTGGATTTTCTCTGTGTAGAAGTTGTCGAGTGTTCCAGAGTTTCTCTTGATGGTCTTTTTCTTCTGGATTTCCTTATTGCTGGCCATTGTTAGCCCCGCCCCTTTTCCGCTTTGTCTTTGCACTCAGGGTCTGCCTGGGCCTTGCAAGCTTGGGGGAGGGGGGACCTCCGGTCTCCTTGTCCTCGGAGTCAGGCCTCCTGGTAGTTCCCGGTCTGCCCCTCTGCCCGAGGTTCCTTCAGCAGTCTTTGGGGCTGCTTCCACAGCCGAGCTCAGGTCTGCACCGGGTCCTCACTGGAGGTCCAAGCCTGGGCTGGAGATCGTTATCCAAGCCTAGGGCACTGCCTTTGCCTGCGCTGCTGCTCTTAGGGCTTGCTTTCACCCCCCGCAGAAGGTAGTGAAAGTCCGTGGGCTGGAGATCTTTATTCACACCTGAGGCGATGCCTTCAGTGCTTGGGAAAGGCCGAGTTTTAGGGGCCTTTGTCCCAGCCGGAGGCGGTGCCTTCCCCCACGTGGGCGCTCAGGGAGAGTCCCAGCCACCTGGGGTCCCTCGTCTTGCAGCGCACAGGTACGGGCTCAGGGGCTGCCAGTGATTGTCTGGTTGCCCCAGTCCTGTTTACCCGCTTGTGCGGTGGGGGGGTGGGGGAGGGGCTTCTTCCTCTCGTGTTTTAGTGTGTACTGTTTCACCCCTTTAAAGTGTGGAAATGCCCCATTCTGCGTACCTTCAATGCTGCGCCCTGTTGTGGGGTTCCTTCGTTCCTCTGGACTCGTTTTTATTTCCCCTTGAGGGGTTCTGTGTGGTTCGGTCAGGAGAGATCGAGCAGCTGCTCCTTACTCTGCCGCCATCTTAACCGGAAGTCTGTGATGTTAACTTTTAAGGAGTATTTACTAAAGCATTTTAATAAGAACAGTTGGCCCCAAATATTCCCCTTAAAAGTCAGTAACACACCAGTGCATATGGAGTCCAGGAAAAAGTAAGCTCAAACTTAAGAGGTCACATATAGCAAAGGGGTAGCTCTCCATTCCCAGATGTCCTTTTGCTAGCACCCTTCAGGTGTTTCCCTTTAAATTTGGTGTAGTTCTTCTGGTGTCCTGGTAGAGTCTTAAATTTGTCTTTCCTCATCCAGTATGTCCTTAGTTTCTGATGCAAATGCTGACACCAGCCACTGTGTCTCAGGGGAATATGGGAAGTCCAAAATTCTCTAAGACTCTTCAAAACTCAAG
The DNA here is from genome assembly GCF_016433145.1 of Gracilinanus agilis. NCBI lineage: Eukaryota > Metazoa > Chordata > Mammalia > Didelphimorphia > Didelphidae > Gracilinanus > Gracilinanus agilis. The sequence continues at coordinate 191,105,005 of NC_058130.1, forward strand.
CTTCAAGTTCCTTCTTGGGACAAGGTGGGAAAGAGAAGGCCAAGGTACTTACTTTCCTTCCTCCATCTCCAGTCATTCCTCTTCAAGGGCTTGGCTGGAAGTTCCCTTATTTTGAGCTGCCAGTTACTTAACTTAACTTAATCTTAAACTGGCTCATTGTTTTATAGAATGACTCATAATACATGACCAAGTTTCCTCAGTCTATACAAACACATTTCCTATGCATTGTCATTTCAGTTCACACAATGGCTTTCAATGACTTTCCTCAAATATTTAAGTCCAGAATATTTTATGTGCCCTCATCTGGTGAATAAAGTATGATAGAGTGACTAGTAACCCCAATTTTTACATGCAAATGAATGCTCAGAAAGACAATTGAAACTCTCATAACTAATTCAGGTTCAAAATGAAGACTTGTTACTGAGAAAGGAATAGATTCCTTCAAATTAAAAAAAATTATTTATTATTAGAATTTTATTTTAATAACAAATTTCCGCATAAGTTTTCTAAAATCATATGATCTATATTGTCTTCCTCTCCTTTTCCTTCCCCCCCTCCTGGAGCTGACAAATAATTCAATGTGAGTTATACATGTATTATCACATAAAACATTTCCATATTATTCATTTTTGAAAATGGATAATTTTATAGAACATATACCCAAATAAGCAAGAAAATAATATAATTTCGTCCGCATTTTTAGTCCAACAATTCTTTCTCTGCAAGTGGAAAGCTTTTTTTGTCTAAGTCATCAGAATTGTTTTGGATCATTATATTGCTATTAATAGCAAAGTCTATCACATTTGGCCATTCCACAATATTGCAGTTACTGTGTATAATGATGTTTGGTTCTGCTTATTTCATTCTGCATCAGTTCATGTAGGTTTTTCCAGCTCTTTCTGAAATAAAAATGTTCATCATTGCTTATAGCATAATAGTATTCCATTATCATATACCACAATTTGTTCAGTCATTCCCCAATGGAGAGAGATCCCTTTACTTTCCAATTATTTAACACTACAAAAAGAGCAGCTATAAATATTTTTGTACAAATAGGTCCTTTTCCATTTTTTTTATCTGTTTGGGATATAGACCAGTAGTGGTATTACTAGATCAAAAGGTATGCATTCTCTTATAGTCTTTTCAGCATAGTTCCAAATTTCCCTCCAGAATGGTTGGATCAGTTCACAACTCCACCAGCAATGCATGTGTCTCAATTTTACCATATCTGCTCCAACATTTATAGTTTTTCTTTCCTGTCATATTTTGTCCAATCTGATAGGTGTGTGGTGGTACCTCAGAGTTGTTTTAATTTGCATTTCTCTAATCAAGAGAGATTTAGAATATTTTTTCATGTGATTATTAATAGCTTTGATTTCTTCCCCTGAAAAGTCCTTAGTCATGTCCTTTGACTACTTGTCAATTGGGGAATGACTTATATTCTTATAAATTTGACTTTGTTTTTTATATATTTGAAAAATGAGAACTTTATCAGAGAAATTTGTTATAAAATCTTTTCCCAGTTTGTTGTTTCCCTTCAAATCTTGGTTGCATTGGTTTTGTTCATACAAAACCTTTTTAATTTAATATAATCAAAATTATTTATTTTATATCTTGTAATGTCCAATGGTAAATGGTAATGGTAAAACATCTTTGGTCATAAATTCTTCCTTATTTAATTTTAAAAACTCTTACCTTCTATCTTAGAATCAATATGATATTGGTTCTAAGACAAAAGAGTAGCAATGAAGATTAAATAACTTGCCATGGTCAGATAGCTAGGAAATCTGAGGCCAAATTTGAACCCAGGACCTCCCTTCTCCAGGCCTGGCTTTCTATCTACTGAGCCACCTAATTGCCCCCAATTTATTTTTTTTATTTAGAGAAGTATTCATGTGGAAGACTGAATAACTTTTTTGGTTTAGTTGTATAATGGCTAATGACTAATGACTCCTTTCTCCAGTTCATTTTCCCTATCCATATCCCCCATTAAACTATCCATATCCATAGTTTAATTTAGAGTCTCATTCAGATGAGGCAATATAGTTTCCACATATAGGATATAAAACTGAACCAAGCAGGGCAAGCATTGGACTCTAAAGTATTGGGTGAAAGAATTATTAGCATTTCTCATAATTCTCTGCCATATCTTTGGATAAAGTAAAGAGTTCATTCCACCCAAAAAATTCTATGTCCTGACAATCCAAAATAAAGCCTGCCACTTTTAGCAAAATACAACCTTTTAAAAGAGGGAGACTTTTTAAGTGGGAAAGTATGCTTTTTATTTGTCATTCTAGAAGTGTGGAAGCTTCCTGGATCAATTATTACTAGCCCTTATTTAGAAATAAATCACCTCCTGTGCCATTTGAAAGATTATCAGCCTCAAAGATTTATCTAAGGATTAACAAATTGGAGTGTATGCATTAGATAGCTAGGCTTAGTACAGACCATGATTGTCCTGAAAATCATTTTCATTAGTGCTTTATTCAAAGATCCACAGAATTATATAATGCTTGACGTTTCAGGGGAATCCAGCAGGGCTTCTTTTTTGTTGGTGTTTTGTTTTGGCCATTTTCCCCTTGCAAAGTTATTTTTATAACTGTAGCTTATAATACATAGTACACTGTAAAAAACCCAGCAGCTCACAGTACAGAGAAGATTACTAAAATTGCTGTTAGTGAACACTGCTTTTAATTTACACATCCTTGTGCTGATGTGCTGAGACAGAGAAGAAAGAGAGAAGAGATGAGGTATAAGAAATATATCACAATATTGGAAGCTGCAATTGGCATCACCCCACTTAACAAGAGAGAACTTCTTCCTGAGAGCCGGAGACATGTGAATCTTTGGCAGCGCCCAGGGTAAGCAAAATAGGCAAAGGGATTGAAAAAGGTAGCTAGTTGAATGATGACTAAACATGGATACCAAATGAATATCTCATGGCAGTGGGTAGAACATATAGAAAGTAGTGATGTCTTTAATGCAGTTAATAAATGCTAAGTTTTTAATTGAAGAAAGGTGTGTTTTCTTGCATAGTATAACTTTTTAGAATTAGAACCAAGCGATAAAACTCATGACGTGATACTCTAAAGAAATTCGTTAATAGCTAAATCCATCAACTGAGTTAATGTACAGGTTATCTCAAAATAATTAAATTAAGAAATAGTTTTACAGCCTAGATTTCTTTAAAATCAAAAGTTCAATTGATAGCAACCTGATAAAGAAAAACCTAATTTTGTGCTACTTAATATATTTTATGTTAAAACTATATTTGCATACTATCATTTTTCTGATAAGTATTTCATTTCATTTATTTGTTGTATTTTTTTTTTTTTTTTTGGTTTGCACATTCAATTCTTCAATGTAGAGAAATCCCAGTCTGGAAATTCCTTCCTCCAGTGAAGTTTTGCAACTCACCTGCAACTTAAAAGAGTTTTACAGAGTTGCCTGGGGAATCATAGAATCATATATTTAGAGCTGGATGGGACCTTAGAGGTCATCTTGTTCAACCTCTTTATTACACAAGGAAACTGAATCTCAGAGAACTAATTGACTTGACTAAGATCTTTAGAAATGAAGTGACTTGCCTATGGTCACACAGTTAGCATACATATCAGGTCTTGAACCCACATCTCTCTAAATGCAAAGCCCATTCTTTATTAATTGTGCTACATTGTCCTTTCTATTCTGTTAATTCAATAAAAAATTTTTTTTAATACTGTGTTCCTACTAAAACTTTAACTCATTCAATATATGTGAGGATTGTGGTGTTTAAAAACACTTTTTTCTTCATATCCCCAGTGGTAAGTACAGTAATAATAATATGATGTGTGTTTAATAAATGCTATTGACTTAATTGTAGAATATCTTCTTAACTTTATCTTTAAACACCTCCATTTTGGCCTTGTTAATGATGATCACTTGATAAATATCTTTATTTAAATTCTTTATATTTTTAAAATACTAAATGAGATATTCAGTGACACTTGCAAAAGAGTCCAGGATATTTTTCTTTGTAACAGAAGGTATTTTTTAATTATGAAAAAATTGGAAATTTTATATAACTCTCGATGGGTGCTTTAGAATGGTTTACATAATTCTTTTTCATTGCCTCTTCAAAAAAATGATAAACATACAAACATATCACATAAATGTATATGTATATGTTTGGTATATTTACTAGCTACATGAGAATTAATTTGTTTTAGGTGGGCAGCTCTCCAAGTATCTTGGAGAAGGAATATGACCATAGATTTAATAGCCTGTACATCCATATCTTTCAGGCATTTGTGTTAGTGGTAGTTGGTCAAGCTTCCATTGATAGTTAAGAGTTTGTTTCTCTGTACACTGATGCAAGGCTGTTGAGAGATGGCTTGGTGGCTATGATATGGAGCTCTGTCTAGGGAGAGATTCTATTAAAGGTAGAATAGAGAAATTCTATATGGTAGGCTCTAGAATAGAGATATGGTATATGAATGACTTTGAAGATCTCTTCTATTATATGTACATAGCTCTAAGGATTTTCTATCATTTCTGTTTCTGCATTTTATAACATAAATCAATATTCAAAACCTTTGAGACTAGTGCTTCTCACTTATTTGGTTTTAATAATAATATCAATAACTCATACATAAGTGTTTTAAAGCTTACAGTTTACTGTAAGTGCTTAAAGTTTACAAATTTATCTGTAAACAATGGTATGTTTGTGGTATTCCTTTGTATACTATATGACCAAGAGCTAAATATGCAAGATCAGCATTGTATATAATGTCATAATGGTTAGATTATTGTTGTTCTGGTAAATTCTTAAACATTTTTATGCCAATGTGTGTTCAGTCAGTAGGTTTTAAGAAATACTTTTAAATTTCTTGTTTAATAGTTTCATTAATATCCCATATGCAGATGGAATAGTGTTAATTGCACCAGTGAGGGAACTGAGAAAACCAGTGCTTCTCCACAAGTTTTTGCAAAAATTTCATTTTTTGATAACCCTGGACCATATTTTCTCACCTGCAGATCACTTTTAAAAATTGTCTTATTCCTCAGAGATTGCCCCTCACTTTTCTAGTTTGCTGTATAAATAACTTATTTTTAAAAGAATTACCTAGTCTAGAGCCCTTTGGATAATGATGTTTTATTTTACAAATTATTGACCTACCAACCTCTTAAGCTCTTTGCCTTTCTTGGAGCAAGTACATAAAGCAATGGTGAGAGATGTTGTAAGCTGAAACTTTACCTGGCACTGAAACTAGACCCATGAGAGATGAAATGCTGATAGCAGACTTTAAATTAATTTAAAAAACAAGAATAATTTCAAGGAAAAATATCATTATGTTTTGAGCAAATACATTTTTACATCAAGGTCAAAAGTATAATGAAATTCATTTTGATTTGCTAGGCATTTATTTCTCTTTGAAAGGAATAATAAAAATTATTTATGTGTTGGGTTGTTAATCCCATTGACCTCCCTGTGGCTGTCCAGATGGTTTTGGTTTAGTTTATGCCTAAATTTCCTGCTGCTTCCTGGAACAGGGAAACATGGACCTAGCCTGTAAAAATAAAACACTATCTTTTCTTACATTCCATTTCATTGTTCAGGGTGTATTAACAGAGATACCATAGAACCTCTTTGTCCAGTAACTACAAAAGTATGCCCATACTAGCTAGAAAAAACACCATTCTTTATCCCACATACAGTTTTAAAAAACAACAAACCCTTATTTTCTGTTTTAGAATAGACACTAGATATCACTTCCAAGGCAGAAAAGAGGTAAGGCCTAGGCAATTGGGGTTAAGTGACTTTCCCAGGGTCATATAGCGAGAAATGTTTGAGGCCAGGTTTAAACCCAGGACCTCCTACATAGGGTGGGTTCTCTATTCATTGAGCCACCTGCTTGTCCCTACATTTAGTTTTTATTTTGCCCAACAAAATGCTAAAATGATCCAATCCCTATATAGAAATAAGCATGACCTTTGTGGTTTTTAAAAAAACATATAAATTAATGTAACTTTATTTTTTTAATTAAAAAAAACAAACTCTTACCTTTTGTCTTAGAATCAATACTGTGTTTTGGTTCTAAGGCAGAAGAGTAGTAAGGGCTAAGCAATAGTTGTTAAATGACTTGCCCAGGATCACACAGCTAGGACATATCTGAGACCAGATTTGAACCTAGGACTGCTAGAGTTCTAGGCCTGGCTCTCAATCCACTGAGTCACTTAGCTGCCCCCAAATTAGTGTAACTTAAGAAAAAACAAACAAACAGGACCATGCTTCTGCCTTATAAATTTCTTTAAGAGAGAGAGAACAACATTGGCTATGTTCTGATAAATTATATTAGGAACCAAACTAGTAAGAATAAACTTGAATTAATATCCCAAATCCTAACTGGATAAATCACTTTAAGTAATGGTTTGCTTTTCTTTTCATTTCTCTTTCTCAATGTTATCTGTTGCCTTTTTTAAGCTAAAGAATTAATTTTGTATTGACAGCTTATTTCTTAGGAATTCTCTAACTGTAGCTTGCTATGTGGTTTTAAAATTTTCTTTCTTTTTCTAAGATAAAACATTTGTTTCCCAAGATGCAACATATCACCCCATCTCACCGTTTGGCATTACCATAAATTCAGATCTGGAAGTGTTCTTAGAGGCTATCAGGTCTAATCCCTTCACTTTATAATGAGGAAACTGATGGACAGAGAAATTAAGCAACTTCTTCAGAGCCACACTGCTAATAAATAATAATGGAGATTAATCTATCTTGTTTCACTTAAATTCCTCTTTCTTTATAAGCTTCCAGGATCTCCATGCTAATGACTTTTCTTTCACCCTGCAAGTGACCAAATTTAATTTATTTTTCAGGGAGAGAAATACCACTTTGTTGTCATCTCCTTGTGAGTGGGATTGGCAACCCAACTGCATCTCCAGTCACAAATATTCTACAAGACATCACAGACTTGAGCCTACTGATAGCCTGCCTTTCCAGGTATTTGTTACATGTGTCTCTTAAAGTTTTACTGGCACCTTTTGTTTTGATATCACAAGTCCTTTCCACATATCTCTCTCCTTCCTAATGTTAGCCAAATGATCTCTCCCTTTGTAACAAAGAGAAACAATTAAACAACATCAATTGATGGAGTGGACACAGTGTATGCAAACATTGCACACCTATAGCCTCACATCTCTTTATCTAAAGGAATGAGGTGGATGATGACTCCTCATCTCTTTTGGGGGCTACAACTGATCATTATAATTACTCATTCTTCATTTTTTCAAATGTGTCATTTAAGCTTACTTCATTTGCTATCTAACATCTATAAAAAAAAACAAACCCTACCATTCTGGAAGGTAATTTGGAACTATGCCCAAAGAGCTTTAAAAGATTGAAAGATTGCCTGCCCTTTGATCTAGCAATACCAGTGCTGGGTTTGTACCCTAAGGAGACAATAAGGAAAAATAAGTGTACAAAAATATTTGTAGCTGTGCTCTTTGTAGTGGCAAAAAATTGGAAAATGAGAGGGTGTCCATCGATTGGGGAATGGCTGGACAAATTGTAGTATCTGTTGATGATGGAATACTATTGTGCTGAAAGGAATGATGAATTGGGGGAATTCCATGTGAACTGGAATGACCTCCAGGAATTGATGCAGAGTGAAAGGAGCAGAACCAGGAGAACATCATACACAGAGACTGATACACTGTGGCACAATCAAATGTAATGGACTTCTTTACTAGCAGCAATGCAATGGTCTAGGACAATTCTGAGGGACTTATGAGAAAGAACGCTACCCACATTCAGAGGAAGAACTGTGGGAGCAGAAATGTAGAAGAAAACATATGATCAATCACATGGTTCAATGAGGATATGATTGTGGATTTTGACTTTAAATGATCACTCTATTGCAAATATTAATAATATGGAAATAGGTTTTAAACAGTGATACATGTATAACCCATTAGAATTGCTCATCAGCTCAGGGACAGGGGAGGAAAAGAACATGAATCATGTAACCACCAAAAAATAATCTAAATAAATTAATTAAACATATTTTTTTTAAAACTGCAAATTTTCATGGCATGGTAGGTTGCTAGTACCTTCTTTGATTTTGGTGATAACATAGTTTAGCAAAATGTAGTCAAATTTAATTGATAAAATCTCATTCGCACATCCACAAAAGAAAATTTCTGCCTGGAACTAAGGTCTAAACTAATAGTGAATTGGTTTGTCATAGACAATCAGCTATTTGTTGAGTATCTACTCTGTGCTTGTCACTCTAAATTCCACACTACCACCCCTCACCAACCTCGTTGTTAGTGATCTACTCTTCTAGTAAAATGACCTTATACTTATTACTTTGTATGTATTTGAATGTATTCAGCTTTGTACTGTTGTATCCCTTCCTTTCCACAGTAGAATGTAAGCTTCTTAAAGACAGGTACTGTTTCATTTTTCATCTTTGTATCCTCAGCACCTAGAACTGTGTCTGGGATATAGTAAATTACCAATAAATGCTTTTTGCATGAAATTCAGCTGAGTACTATCATTGTATCCTAGAGTAAATCATTAGCTGGGGAGACAATAGAGAAAGATATTTTGGTGTCTAGAGTTGGAAGTCATTTTGCCTTCTTTCTAGGGACCCCAGAAAATGACACAGTCATCACAGTCATTTTGTAATCTGGCCATCTTTATTATTAACCTTGTACTTTGAATTACAACTAGGCATTTGTCTGGGTATTTAACACCGTCATTTTAGCTCTTGTGGATTAAGCTTTTAAAAATGGCTAGCAATCAACATTATCCATATTGCTGGTTCCTCTCAAATAGGAATGAAATGAGATTTACAAGATATTAAATCTAACTTCAGCTGGTTTTTGGATTATTTATTCTCATTTCATTCTTTGTTTCTAGGCACATGACTAGCTAGAATGAGGCCAAATTTTTTTCCTCAATGTTTTTTATAAACCAGGTCCATTTCAGTTCATAGTTCTTCTCTAAGAATCTAAATGGATGCCAGATACACATGAGAAAGGCTTCACAACTGAACTGTGGCTAAGGTACCACTTCAGTATTTATTAAATACCTGCTCTGTACAGATATTTTATGCTAGGAATTGAAGAGATTTGAAATAGAGATAAAACATAGTCCTTGGCAATTTGGAGCTTCAAATAGAGTAAGGGGAAATGAAACATAGATAATGCTAATGTAGTGTACAATATTGCATTATATTTGAGTGTATCTGACAGAATCATGGGGGAAAATGTGAAATATGAAGGGGAAAGTTGTTGCCCATAGGGGAATTGGAAAAGGTTTAATGGAGAAGGTAGCATCTGCTGGGGACATCTCATTCAATTGGGGCATTCTGGTCATTGAAGGGGAAAGGATCCATGTGTTCCCTTCGAATCATTTTTGTCATGTTTTTCAACCAGATGACCCTTTAACCCCAAACAATGGAGAAGAATGTATCAGGTATCTATCCTCATATACTTTTGGCTTCCATTTTTAGGAGATTCAGTTATACAGACTTTTATTGAAGTCATTCAGAAGTTACTATGTATATGAAAGTAAGATTAGTGGGGAAAGAAAAACATTAGAAATTAATCAATCACCAAGCCTCATTTACATGCTTATTAATATGTCAGGCACTGTGCTAAGCACAGGAAATACAAAAACAATCTTTGCTCTCAAAAAGCTCACATGAGGAAGGCAACAGGTAGAAAAATAGGAACATGCCAGATATATTACATAGTAAAATGAAGCTAGCCTTAAAAGGAAGCCTCAAATAAAATAAGGTTCCCGATTCCCTTTAATGTTGACTTTTCCATTTGAATAAGATATTTTTTACTGATTCTTAGGATTATAAAATTAGAAGTTGGCCCTCTTTAAATTTTCTGGAAAATAAACTACCTTGTTACCTATGCAAAACTGGAGTGTAAATCAATGGGCTATTTATTTATTTGAAAGTTTTTATTTTGAATATTTTCCCACGGTTATATATTTTATGTTCTTTCCCTCTCCCCCAAACCTCCATATCTACCCTTAGCCAACATGCAATTCCTCTGGGTTTTACATGTATCATTGATCGAGATCAATGGGCTATTTAAAGAACTTTGAAATTAATTAAAGCCAGTCCCAGAGACCAGAGGTTCTAGGTTCAAATGTGGCCTCAGACACTTCCTAGCTATGTGCCCCTGGGCAAGTCACTTAATCCCCATTGCCTAGCCCTTACCACTCTTCTGCTTTGGAACCAATATACAGTATTGATTCCAAGATGGAAGGAAGGTAAGAGTTTTTAAAAAACAGTTAAAAGTGAAATTTCACATTAAGGTAGGAATGTACTACAGCTTTCTTCTCCACTGACTAATCAAAGTGTTTGTCTGCCTGAACTTAACAATATATATTCATTTGGCATTATTTTAGCCCTTGAGCTGCTTGGCAGACTTGGCCTAATTGTTGCCCATGTGGGTAAATTGTGAATCCTGGAACTAACTATAACCGGAAAGAAAACTAAAACCTAAATCCGTACATTTAGGAACCAACAAGAGTATTGAATTTGCCAACAAGAAAGTCCCAGCTACATGGGCAGAAACTCACTGAAGAAGCAAAAAGAGATAGCTTATAGATAGTTTGAATTTAGGCAGGAGATAAATTAGTTATGGGGTACCTCAGGATTGGACAGGCCTGTTGCTGAAGTTGTAACAGGAAAGATTCTTCTTCAGTTTAACTATTTTTTGTAACCCCACTCTTATAAATAGGACTGTTGTTTCAGTTGAAGAAAGAGTTGTAGGCAGGGTGGTAGTTGTAATACAAACAGGGTGAGGGCAAGATAGGGGAACTATAGACAAAATGAAGTTGTTTTACCTTTCTTGGTTGCATATACCAAATAACTGGAGTTTTAGATGGGCAGTCTGCATTATTCTACAAGTCTATCACCTCTTCCTATTGCCAAACAATTACTATACATACATATATATATATATATATATATATATTCATCCCTCAGCTGTTCATAATTAGAACCAAAATAGACATGCTCTCTTCCCATTGTTAGTCATCCTAGAAAAACAGACAAATGTTAATATGAGAAAACTTTTGCCATGAGAAACTTGGATTTTCTTAAGGCACTGAATAAGTAAATTAATTTAGGTAGGATTGTCATTTTTATTATATTAGCTCAGCCTATCCATGAACAATTAATGTTTTTCCACTTATTTAGATCTAGTTTTATTTGTGAGGAAAGCGTTTTGTAATTGTGTTCATGTAATTCCTGTGTTTGTCTTGGGAGATAGAATCCTAAATATTTTATATTTTCAATGTAGTTTCTCATTCTTGCGGCTGATTTTTTTGGAAATATTTAGAAATACTAATGATTTATGTGGGTTTATTTAGTATCGTGCAACTTTGCCAAAGCTATTAATTATTTCCACTAGTTCTTTAGTTGATTTTCTAGGATTCTCTAAGTATACCATCATATCATCTGCAAGGAGTGATAGTTTAGTTTCTTCATTGCTTACTTTAATTCCTTAAATTTCTTTTTCTTCTCTAATTGCTATAGCTAGCACAGCTAGCTACAGTATTAAATACAAGTGGTGACAATGAGCATCCTCGCTTTACTGCTGATCTTATTGAGAAGGCTTCTAACTTATTTTGGATTTTCTTAAGGAAGGATAAATGGAAAATAAAAGTCATTATTATTGTCATTGTAATGCTTTTCATGGAGAAAATATATTGTTTATATGACTTTTCTAATTATTATAAATATGATACTATGGTTGTAAGTGCTAAGAGAAGCTAGAAACCTAGGAATTATGTAGCAAACAAAAACTTAATGATCTCAATGAAGAATGATGTGTCCTGTTACCTTGTGATGATTTGCATATCATCTATAAGGTTAATTTTCATTTATCATTACATGTTTTAGAAAAATTGTTTTGAGTTCTTAGCCTAGTCACTCTGTGGGGATCTGAAATTTAGCTTTACTGGGTTTCACAGAATCACAGAATATGAGAATTGGAGGGGACCTAATCCAACCTATTTATAAAAGGAATTCCCACTGACAATGGGTCCTCTAGCTTCTACTTGAAGATTTCCACAGAGGGGGATCCTGCCATGTCTTAAGGTAACCCATTCTACTTCTGATCAAATTCTAATTGTTAGGAAGTTATTCCTGAAATCCAGCTTATATGGGCTTTTTTGCAACTTCCACCTATTATTCCTGGTTCTGTCTTCAGAGGCCAAATAGAAAAAAATGTAATTAATCCTTCTTCCATACAATTGTCCTTCAAATACTTGAAGATATCTACTGAATCATCTTTTGTTCAGGCCAAACATACACAGTTGTTTCAACCACTCATCATATGAAATGGACTCAAGGCCCTTTACCATCCTATGTACCCTTCTCTGGACACTTCACTTTTTCAATGCCCTAGGAAGATGCCCATTTTCTTCTTTTAACAATATTAATGAATAATAGCAGTAGCATTATGCTTCAAGGTTTTTTAAAGACTTTATATATTATTCTTTTGATAAGTACAAAAACCTTGTGAAGAAGGTGCTATTATCATCTCTATTTTACAGATGAAGAAGCTAAGAGTATGATAGGTTTAGTGAGAGGATTTGTACTCATGTCAGTCCTGACTCCATTTCTAGAGCTTTATCCATTACTCCACATTGCCTTCCAGTTAAGAAATGGAACATTTTCAAAAGTTCTCAAAACTTCTTTATGGCATGCAGGGGAAATGATAGGTTCTTGAAAATATACCAATAGAACATAGACCCTGAAAGTATCTACTAAGCTGGAAAGGCCTTAAGTATTAACTCTTTTTTCTTTTTAGATCCATACCTTCTGTCCTAGAATCCATATTAAGTATCAACTCCAGGGCAGAAGAAAATAGGAGATAGGCATGCTTGCCTAGGGTTACAATGTCTGAAGCCAGATTTGTGCCCAGGATCTTCTGTCTCTCAGCTGGTCCTCTATCCATTGAACCATCTAGCTGCTCCAAGCTTTGGCTCTTTAAAAATAAACAAAAACCTTCCCTTCCCTCTTAGAATCAATAATACTATGAATTGATTCCAAGGCAGAAGAGTGTAAGGACTAGGCTATGGGGGTTAAATGACTTGCCAGGGGTTACATAGCTAGGCAGTGTCTGGGGTCAGATTTGAACCCAGGACCTCCTGTCTCTAGTCCTAGCTCTCAAGCCACTGAACTACAATTCTGGTGTCTTGACTTGAGCATGACTTGGACTTAGGCGAGGCAGAGTTGTACAAAGTCATGGGTCCCACCCACTGTCTCTTCCAGAGTCATCCAAGGCCAGTAGCTACAAGACCCCCTGTAGTGAGTTGATGGGAGAACATAAACAAGATTTGTGGTATTACTGGATCATAAGATAGGCATTCTTTTGTAACTCTTTGGGCGTAATTCCAAACTGCCCTCCAGAATGGTTGGATCAGTTCACAATTCCACCAGCAATTCATGTGTCCCAATTCTGCCATATACCCTCCAACATTTATCATTTTCCTTTACAGTTATATTGGCCAATTTGATAGGTGTGGGGTGGTACCTCAGAGTTGTTTAATTTGTGTTTCTCTAATCAAGAGGGATTTAGGACATCTTTTCATATGATTATTGACAGCTTTGATTTCTTCCCCTGAAAATTCCTCATTCGTATCCTTTAATCATTTGTCAATTGGGGATTGACTCGTATTTTTATATATTTAACTTAGTTCCCTATATATTTGGGAAATTAGACCTTTATCAGAAAAATTTGTTGTAAAATTTTTTTTCCCAGTTTGTTGCTTTACTTCTAATTTTGGTTGCATTGGCTTTGTCGTATAAAATCTTTTTAATTTAATAAAATCAAAATTATTCATTTTACATTTTGTGATGTTCTTGGTCTCTTCTTTGTTCATAAATTCATCCCTTTTCCATAGATTTCACAGGTAAACTATTCTATGTTCCCCTAATTTATAATTCATAGTAAGTAGCACCTTTTATGTCTAAATAATATATCCAGTTTGTCCTTAATCTTGGTATAGGTTGGGAGATATTGATCTCTGCCATGGTTTCTGTATTACTGTTTTCCAGTTATCCCAGAAGTTTTTGTCATTGAGTTCTTATTCCAAAAGCTGGGATCTTTGGGTTTATCAAACACTAGATTGCTGAAGTCATTTACCTCTGATCTATTCTATTGATATACCCTCCTATTTCTTAGCCAATACCAGATTGTTTTGATGATTACTGCTTTATAGTACAGTTTAAGATCTGGTACTGCTAAAACCACCATCCTTCACTTTTTTTTCCCATTAGTTCCCTTGATATTCTTGATCTTTTATTCTTCCAGATGAATTTTTTTAATTGTTTTTTCTAGTTCTACAAAATGGTTTTTTTGGTAGTTTGATTGGTATGGCACTGAATAAGTAAATTAATTTAGGTAGGATTGGCATTTTTATTATATTACCTTGGCCTGACCAATGAGCAAATAATGTTTTTCGATATGTTTAGATCTAACTATTTGTGTGAAAACTATTTTGTAACCGTGTTCTATAATCCTTACATTTCTAGTGGCAAGTAGATTCCCAAATATTGTATATTGTTTAGAGTGATTTTAAATGGATTTTCTCTATCTAACGCTTGCCATTGGACTTTGTTGGAAATATGTAGAATTGCTGGTGATAATATGTAGGATTATTTTGTATCCTGCAACTTTGCTAAGTTATTCATTATTTCCACTAGGTTTTTAGTTGATTTCCTAGGATTCTCTAAATATACCATTATATCATCCACAAAGAGTAATAGTTTAGTTTCCTTATTGCCTACTTTAATTCCTTCCATTTCTTTTTCTTCTCTAATTGCGAAAAACGAGCATTTTTAGTACATTGTTAAATAATACTGGTGATAATGGGCATCCTTGCTTCACTCCTGATCTTATTGGGAAGGCTTCTAACTTATCCTGATTGTAGATGATAGTGGTTGATGGTTATAAATAAATACTACTTATTATTTTAAGGAATGGCCCTTTTATTCCTATACTTTCTAGTGTTTTTAATAGGAATGAGTGTTGTATTTTATCAAAGGAATTTTTCTGCATCCATTGAGATAATCATGTGATTTCTGTTAGTTTGATTATTGATATGGCCAATTATGCTGATAGTTTTCCTAATATTAAACCACTTTTGTGTTCCTGGTATAAATCCCACCTGATCATAATGAATAATCCTTGTGATGCATTACTATTGTCTCTTTGCTAGTATTTTATTTAAGATTTTTGCATCAATATTCATTAAGGAAATTGGTCTATAATCTTCTTTCCCTATTTTTAGTCTTCCTGGCTTAGGTATCAGCACCATATTTGTGTTAGAAAAAGAATTTAGTAGAATTCCTTCTTTGCTTATTTTGGCAAATAGTTTTTATAGTTTGGGAATTAATTGTTCTTTAAATGTTTGATAGAATTCACTTGTGAATCCATCTGGCCCTGGTGTTTTTTGTGGGGGGATTTAATTGATGGCTTGTTCAATTTCTTTTTCTGAGATGGGATTATTTAAATATTCTATTTCCTTGGGGGGCAGCTGGGTAGCTCAGTGGATTGAGAGTCAGGCCTAGAGCCGGGAGGTCCTAGGTTCAAAGCTGGCCTCAGACACTTCCCAGCTGTGTGATCTTGGGCAAATCACTTGACCCCCATTGCCTACCCTTACTACTCTTTCACCTATGAGCCAATACACAGAAGTTAAGGGTTTAAAAAAAATAAAAATAAATAAATATTCTATTTCCTCTTTTGTTAATTTAGGTAATTTATATTTTTGTAAATATTCATTTTACCTAGATTATCAGATTCGTTGTCATATAATTGGACAAAATAGCTCCTAATTATTGCTTTAATTTCCTCTTCATTTGAGGTGAAATCACCCTTTTCATTTTTTATGCTGGTAATGTGATTCTTTTCTTTACTTTTTTGAATCAAATTAACCAAGGTGGTATCTATTTTATTTGTTTGTTTGTTTGTTTGTTTTTAATAGAACCAACTCCTAGTCTTATTTATTAGTTCAATAGTTCTTTTACTTTCAATTTTATTAGTTTTTCCTTTGATTTTTAGGATTTCTAATTTAGTCTTTTAACTGGAGATTTTTAATTCATTCTTTCTAGTTTTTTTAGTTGCATGGCTAATTCACTGATCTGTCTTTTTTTTTCTTTATTTTACTGATATAAGCATTTGGGAATATAAATTATCCCCTCCTCACCCCCCAATCCTGCTCTGGCTATATACCAAAAATTTTGATATGTTGTCTCCACCTTGTCATTCTCTTCAGTGAAATCAGTGAATGTTTCTATGATTTGTTCTTTGACTTTAGCTGTTCTGAAGAATTAGATTATTTAGTTTCTAATTAATTTTTTATTTGCTTTTCCATGAACCCTTATTGATAATAATTTTTATTGCATTATGATCTGAAAAAGTTGCATTTATTATTTTTGCTTTTCTGCATTTGGTTGTGAAGTTTTTATGTGTTAGTACATGGTCAGTTTTTTTATATATACCATGTGCTGCTGAAAAGAAGGTATATTCCTTTTTATCCCTATTCAGTTTTCTCCAGATAGCCATTAAATCTAACTTTTCTAAAATTTCATTCAATTCCTTTACTTTCTTATTTGTTTTTTGGTTAGATTTATCTAGTTCTGATGGGGGAAGGTATAGGTCCCTCACTAGTATAGTTTTATTATATATTTCTTTCTTAAGCTGGTGTACTTTCTCCTTTAAAAACCTGGATGCTATACCATTTGGTGCATATATGTTCTTTTTGTTTTTTTTTTAAACCCTTACCTTCCATCTTGGAGTCAATACTGTGTATTGGCTCCAAGGCAGAAGAGTGGTAAGAGCAGGCAATGGGGGGTCAAGTGACTTGCCCAGGGTCACACAGCTGGGAAGTGTCTGAGGCCAGATTAGAATTTAGGACCTCCCGTCTCTAGGCCTCACTCTCAATCCACTGAGCTACACAGCTGCCCCCTGGTTCATATATGTTAAGTACTAATATTACTTCATTGTCTATACTACTTTTCATCAAGATGTAATTACCTTCCTTATCTCTTTTAATCAGATCTATTTTTGATTTAGCTTTGTCTGATATCATGATTGCTACTCCTGTTTTTTTTTTTAATCTCAATTGAAACTCAATAGATTCTGCTACAGCCCCTTAGCTTTACTCTGTATATGTCTGTCTACCTGCCTCAAATGTGTTTCTTGTAAACAGCATATTTTAGGATTCTGATTTTTAATCCACTCTGCTATCTGCTCCTGTTTTATGGAGGTGTTTATCCCATTTGCATTCAAATTCATGATTATCAGGTATATTCCCCTCCATCTTGTTTTCCTCATTTAATCCTGCCCTTTCTCCTTTTACTCAGTCCCTCCACACCAATGTTTTGCTTTTAATCACTCCCCCCATTCTCCCTCCCTTATATTACTCCCTTTTCAATTCCCCTCCTACTTCTCTATAGGATCTTTTAATCACTCCACCTTAACTATCCCTCTCCCTTATATTACTCCCCTCCCTACCACCCCCTTTTTTATTTACCTTCTGTTTCTCTATAAGGTAAGAAAGGATTCTATACCCCCAATGAATCTATACCCCCAAGGTGTTTTTCCCTCTCTCAGCCAATTCTAATGACATTAAGGTTTAAATATTGCCTGTCACCACCCTCAAGTCTTCCCCTACACTGTAAGAGTTACCCCCTCGCATCTATTTATGTGATATAACTTACCCCATTTTACTTCTCACTTTTCTTAGTATGATCCTCTTTTTTGCCCCATTATTTTTTTTTTGCATATCATACTAATAGCTTACTCCCCTGTCTATATAGACTTCTTCTAATTACTATGATAATGATAAAAAAAATTTAAGAGTCACAAAAATCATCTTTCCATATAGGAATATAAATAATTTGACCTCATTGAGGCCTGTACATTTTTCCTCTTTCTTATTTACCTTTTTATGCTTCTCTTCAATTTTGTATTTGGACATCAAATTTTCTGTTTCTGTCTGATCTTTTCTTTAGGAATGCTTGGAAATCTTCTATTTTGTTAAATGACCATATTTTGGACTGAAAGAATATAGTCAGTTTTTTTTGGAGAGGTGATTTTTGGTTGTAAACCTAGTTCCTTTGCCTTCCATAATATTATATTCCAAACCTTCCATTCCTTCAATATGTAAGGTGATAGAGCCTGTGTAATCCTCATTCGGGCTCTAATATGTTTGAATTATTTCTTTCTTGACTGTATTTTCTCCTTGGCCTGGGAGCTCTTTAACTTGGCTATAATATTCCTGAGAATTGTCATTTGAGGATTTTATTGCAGGAGGTGATTTTCTTTCCTTCATTGGACTTTTTTTCCTCTTTTCTCGCTAGTTCTGTTATGTTTTTAACTAACTCTTTTTTTTTTAATTAGATTTTTTGTGCCTCTTTTTCCAGTTGACCAATTTAGCTCTTTAAACCATTGTTTTCTTTTTGCATTACTTTCATTTCTTTTCCCCATTTTTTTGACCTGTCTTATTTGATTTTTTAATTCCTTTTTTATTTCTTCCAGAGCTTGAGACTAATTCCCATTTTTCTTAGAAGTTTTGCATGTGGTTGCTTGGATCTAATAGTTTCCTATTGATTTTGTGCCTTGCTCTTTGTCCTCATAGAAATTTCCTATGGTTAGGTGTTTCTTTTGCT
Source organism: Gracilinanus agilis (assembly GCF_016433145.1). Lineage (NCBI taxonomy): Eukaryota > Metazoa > Chordata > Mammalia > Didelphimorphia > Didelphidae > Gracilinanus > Gracilinanus agilis. The sequence goes on from NC_058130.1 coordinate 191,123,700, forward strand.
CTTTGCTCATTTTCCCAGCCCTTTTCTGTCTGTGGATTGGAAGTTCTGAAAGCTGCTGATTCTGTCTCCTCTGCTGATGGCTTATAGAACTCCATATCTGAGCTATTTTGCCCTGGGGCTAGGTTCTTCACTGCCGGGTAGTCTTGAAAGTGCCAAGCACTAGGGACTTCTGAGCCCCACTGAAGGCTGGTGTCAGTACTTGGGACTTCAAGGTGTGGTTGTAGGGTGTGGGGTGCTCTGTTATTAGTGTTAGAAGGGTCCTGGGATCCCAAATTTGGCCTGTGCTCATGCTTGGAACATGGTGCAGTAGGTAGGGGTGGTTGTTCAGCACTTCTCTGTGTGCAGTTTTACTTCCAGTTTCTCCTTATCCTGAAATGGGGTCATGAAGAGCTGGACATGATGGAAATGACTAAACAACAATAAATGCTTTCAATGATTTTTTGTCTTTGTTACTTCCTGTATAAAATGATGGAGTTGGGGACAGCTAGGTGGCTCAATGGTTAGAAAGCCAGGCCTGAAGATAGGAGATACTGGGTTCAGATCTGACCTCAGAGATAATTCCTAACAGTGTGGCCCTAGGCAAGTCATTTAACCCAATTGCCTAGCCCTTACCAGTCTTCTGCCTTGGAATCAAAACTAAGTATTGATTCTAAGGCAGAAAGTAAGGTTTTTTTTTTATAAGTACAGAGAAGAAATTGAACTTATGATATCTATAATCTAATCCAGTCCTTAATTTGGTTGGCTGTTGACAAGAAAGGAACAGAAAGAAAAAAGGATAAAGCTTTAGCCCCAGAAAAGAGATTTTTAAAAATATCCTTCTTCCTTTTTTTACTGAGATAGAAGACTAGGGGTATGAAGCATACTGTCAGACTTGATTGCTGTGTTGATTGGTTTGTTGAACTGATTTTTCTTCTCTCTCACTTAAAAGAAAATGTTTTTAATAAGAGATGGTTCTTTGGGTCAGGGAGGGATATATCCAGAAATGAAAGTGATAGAAAAACAAAATGTGGCAACAAACATTTTAAATTTTAAAATAGATATTAATGGATTGAAGAAGTAAAAATTTATAAGGGGCAACTTGGGTAGCTCAGTGGAGTGAGAGTCAGGCCTAGAGACAGGAGGTCCTAGGTTCAAACCCGGCCTCAGCCACTTCCCAGCTGTGTGACCCTGGGCAAGTCACTTGACCCCCATTGCCCACCCTTACCACTCTTCCACCTATGAGACAATACACCAAAGTACAAGGGTTTAAAAAAAATCTATAGTATTTGAGAAAAGATTATTTGGGGGTCCCATGGAGAGTGAAGGAGATGGAATAGTTAAATGACTCAAAAACATTATGCCTGGTTGACTGGGGGAGTAGTCATGTATGTAGTTAACACATTTTTGGAAAAAGATAAGTTTGGTTTTGGAGTCTATCTAATCTGTATCTATTTTTAGCATTTAGCCAGCCACAATGGAGGATGGGTACCCTGGGAGTTGGGGATGTGAGTTGGGGATAAAAAAGGGAATAAACAGGAAACATGGCTGAGATAGGAGTTCAGAGGCAGCCGATACCATCTTCTAGGCAAAGGTTCTACTCCTGGACAGAGAGCTCTGCTACAGAGTGTGTCCTTGGAACAGGAGGGGAATATGAAGCAAGGTAGCCACTGACAGCCTTTCTTACTCTGGGACACAGCCCAATGATGGTAGTGTACTACTAGCCATGCCCTTTCCTTCCTGAACTTTTCTCATGAGATTAAGGGTCTGAACACCATGTCCAGATAACATTTTTTTTTTTAAATACACACAGTATTTGTTGTGGCCTTGGCTTAATGTCATGCAATAAGGCCTTTTACCTGGCTTAACCTGTTTTGAACCTTGATTAACATTCCATCTGGCAGTCATTATTCTTTCTATTGCATTACTATAATACTTATGTAGTGAGACTGAGCTTACTCTTGCAGCCCACACGCAGACTAGCTGATTGAGTTTCCAGAGGAAAAAAAGTTCTATCTTTCCCTGAGGGCCCTAGAGGGACACCTGGAGTCAGGGATTTCATTTTTCTTTTTTAAATCTTTACCTTCCATTTTAAAATCGATATTAGGTACTAGTTCCAAGGCAAAAGAGTAGTAAGAGTTGGACAATTGGAGTTAAGTGCTCAGGGTCACACGGCTTAGGAAGTATCTAAGACCAGATTTGAACCCAGGAACTTCTGTCTCCAGGCCTGGCTCTCAATCCACTAAGTCACCTTGCTGCCCCAAGGATATCTTTTTTAATGCCATCAGCCTTCAATTAATCCCCCCCATCAAATAGGTTTACAAAGAATATTTACAGTAAATATATGAAAAAAAAAACCCGAAGTTATAAAGCAATTCTTTGGACTTATGACTCCCTTCTACAGATTGTGGGAAAAATGAACTCATACTTAAAGGATATGCATGAAGTATTAAGCACTCCACATTCATTCACAAATTTGATGTAGCCAATGGATGAGACTCCTCTTCTACAATGGGGATAAATAACAGCAGGTCAGAAGGTCACTCCTTAGGGCCTGTGCTCCTGGGCTAACCTGTTTCCTCACCTGTGCTTGGCCTTCTACAAATCTTGGTTTGGCCTCTATCTCCTAGAATTCTGGTGCTTACTCCTTGGTCATTTCCAGGATTCTTCACCTAAAAGGAGGAAGAATAGACACAATAAAGACAGAAACAACAGCAGGATCAAACCCTTATGAGGCACACTTGTACTCTATTTACTATCTAGTGGTCCTGGTGGGGAGATAAAGGCCTGAGGTCTCAGTTTCCTTGCTTTCCACAAGTCCTTGCTTCATTTGAACATAACTAGGCAGGAAGAATGAAACTCCTTGACTGATTAGGGACCTTTATAAGCATTCTTAATCCTTCTGGCTCTTTTTGTTCATGTGGTAAAGGGTACTAAAAAGTGAGAATACATGATCAGTCTCTGAATTGAGGAGCTGGAGCTTTCATTTCATTTGATCTTATCTTCCTGGAAGCAATTTCCCTATCCTCTTCCACATGGGCTCAGAGTAGGCCAACCTCATTGTGCTTGTTCTAAGGATAGGAGTGCCATGTTTTAGATCTTGTTACACTTGTCTATATATCACATGTTTACCATTTATCAAATTCTGCCACACTATTTAAATTTAAGTTCCTCAAGTATAAAGACTGTCATTTTTTTCCTTATATCTCTTGTGCTTAGAACATAGCAAATACTTCATAAATGCTTGTTGGATTGAATAGTTATTTATATCTCTTATAGACTCTGATTACACAGAAATGTCAACTTGGAAAAACACAGAACTACTAAAGTCATAAAACCAAATTTTTAATCAGGAAAGAGATAGGTCTATAATAATCAGCTACTACACAGAGCCAACTGCCAAATACTACACAAACCCTGGGGCTTTGGGTACGATATCTGGAAGAGTCACCTCAGGAGATGATTCTCCCAAGAACAATAAAACATAGGGTTCTTTTATACCTTTTGGGGAACTCAGGACATCAAACTTACACTGACGTGTTGTAAGCAGACTTGGGAAAGAGGCTGTAGCCAAAGACTGGAGTATCAGAGAGTGGTCTACTACAATGGATACTAGAAGGATGGTTTCTGCACAGGTGTTGGTTTTCTTGGGAAGGGATCTATTGATGCAGTGGGGGAAACTTCTAAGACTAAAAGGGTATTTAACATTTGACTGTTTACTAGTCCTACCTAAACTGGAATCATTAAATACTTTAAGGTCTATTGTTCAGTCTGAAATGGGTCAGTCTGGGACTTCCCTGGGGGTGAGTTCTCAGGGAACAGGGGCAAACTTGGGGTTCCCAAAAACCCTGTTGGCAGAAGTATGCTACTTGGGGGACAGCTGAGTCCTGGAGCCCTGGTCCTAGAGTCAGTAAAATCTGAGTTCAAAGATTTTTGTTATTTTTTTTTTTAACAATTAGAACTGTTATAACATAGAATGGGTTACCTCAGGAGACACAATGATCCCCATTATTGACAGACCTTTAGGAAATGGCCGAATGATCCACTTAGAGGGAATTCATATTTCAGAAGAGAGTTGGACCAGATGACCTCTAAAGTATCATCTAGCCCTGAGACTCCATTCATGAAATCCCCTTGTATTTAGACTTCCAACTTATTGATCATGTTAATCCCATTTGTAGTTGCATTCATAATTCCTACTCTTGGACTATTTATAACTCATATGCATTTTTTATATATGTGTATATATATTTATATTAGTGCATATATACATATAAATGTATCTGTGTACAGTATATATATTCAGAAAATGTGTTAATTATTGGCTACGTTAAATGCCCATGTTACAAGTTATTTTTACTAGTATCCAAACTAAGCAGTGTTTTTGCACAAAATATTGGTGCTTCTCAATGTTGCAATTAGATCAAAATGAAAGATTTTGGATTTTGTGATTTTGTTACTATAAGGATTTTCCATGTGAGGAGATTCCTTTTACCAGTGCAGGTTGGTATTTTCTCTATTACTTATAATCTTAGAGAGTTTCCTAGAACACCAAGAAGTTAAATGCCTTTCCAAAGAGCACATAGCCTATTATCTGTCAGGAAAGAGACTTGAACTCAGATCTTCCTGGATGTGAGGTAGACTCTATATACAATGATATGCTGCCTCTCCTAAGTGATTTGCCCAGGATCACAGGTATAAGTGTCTACAGCAGGATTTAAGCTCATGTCTTCCTGATTCCAGATTCCAAGTCCAGTGCTCTCACCACCATGTTACCTAAGGGTGAGAGTGATTACTATACAACATATATTCATATCTTTTAACTGCAGCGTATAAAATATGACAGGAAAATGACTTGGAAAATAATGCTTTAGCTTAACATGTTAGTGAGTAACCACAATTTTTCTTCTTAAAATAGAAACATTCTTAAGACTTTGAAAACCATTTCATATTGCAGGCAATTAAATTAACACCGAGTGTACTAAATAAAAATTTCTGTATGTCAGATAAAGCATAAAGAAGTTTTTCTTAAAGGCCTACCATGTGTCAAGCATTTTGCTTGGTGTTAGGGATACAAAAACATATGAAATAGTTCTTACTCTAAAGAACCTCACAATTTTATCAGGAGTGACATACATATTGCTGTTGTTCAGTTGTTTTTTCAGTCATGTCTGACTCTTGGTGACCCCATTTGGAGTTTTCTTGGCAAAGATATTGTGTGAGGAATGGCAAGAAGGACAATTTGGCTGGACCAGAGATTTCATGAAAGTAAATAATTTATAGATTGGAAATCTAGGTTGGAGCTGATTGTGAAGTACTTTAAAAAATGCAAGACAGGAATTTGTATTTGAGTCTTAAAGTGATAGGATAGCCAAGCAAAGAGTACATGAAGTGTACTCTACATTGGAACCAGATTGTAAGTCTCAAATGCCTATTTTTAAGGAATTGGTATTTTACTTAGTAAATGGGGAGTCACTGAAAATTTTGATGAAGGGAGTGATGTGGTCAGTTGTTTTTTTCCATGATCAAATCTAAGTTTCCCAAGGTTACATGGTTACATGATCAATGTTGTCTCCCTCTCCTCTTCCCTCTCCCCTCCAAGTGTTGACACGTATTATCATTGAAAACCTCTTTCCATATTATTCATTTTTGTAATGGAGTAATCTTTTAAAATCAAAACCCTGTCATATGCCCAGATAAACAAGTGATAAATCATATGCTTTCCTCTGCATTTCTACTCCAATAGTACTTTTTCTAGATGTGGATAGCATTCTTTTTCATAAGTTCCTCAGAATTGTCCTGGATCATTGTATTGCTGTTAGTAGCAAAGTCTATTACCTTTGATCATCCCACAATGGTTCAGTTAATGTACATAATGTTCTTCTGGTTCTGCTCATTTCACTCCACATCAGTTCATGTAGGTCTTACCTGTTCTTTCTGAAATCATCCTAGACCTTTATTTATTTATTTATTTTGGTTTAATCTAAATTTTTTAATAATTTTTTTAGAAAAATTTTCCATGGTTACATGATTCATGTTCTTTCTCTCCCCTCCATCTCCTCCCACCCCAATAGCCGACATGCATTTCCACTGGGTTTTACATGTGTTATTGATCAAGACCTATTTCCATATTATTGACAGTTGCATTGGGGTGGTCGTTTAGAGTCTACATCCCAAATCATATCCACATCAACCCATGTGTTCAAGAAGTTGTTTTTCTTCTGTATTTCTACTCCCATAGTTCTTCCTCTGAATGTGAATGGCGTTCTTTCTCATGTCCCCCAGAATTGTCCCATCATCCTAGATTTTAAAATCAGAGTTTACTTTAGTAGAGATTTGAAGAATGGTTTGGAGGGGAGAGACTGGAAGTAGGAAGGCCAGTTAATTATGTTTGATTAGTTCATGTTGGGAGGGATCTTCAGTTAGGTAGTGGCAGCAAAATTAGAAAGGAGGATATAAGACTAAAAAATATTTCAAAGGTGGTACAGCCTTTGGTAATTTTTTGGATGTGGGTGGTGAATGAGTTAGAAAAAGTAGAAAATTACTTTGAACCCAAGAGAAGGGTAATCACATCAATATGAATAGGTTATTTTTGAACACTGATATCAAGTGAAATTTAAAACAGAGAGATGTGTTCACCAAACTTATTCACTACTGCCATGGAAAGTATTCTGGAGGCAGTTAAGGTTAAGGATGGAATCCTGATAGATGATAGGGTCCTCCAGATTTTTGTGGGTGACATTATGCTCATTACATCAAGCCCTGTAACCTTATAGAACTTTCTCAATCAGACTCATATTCATTCAAAAGAGTTTAGGAAAAACAAATAGATGAGGGATGCCTATTATTCCTAGTAAGTAGTGAAGTTGAATAGAAAACCTATATAGCTGGTGTCTTGTAAAGACATTGCAAAAGGATAATGAGCTGGATCCAAAATTAAAAAGAAGGGAGTGTGCTGGGTTGATTTTTGTTAATTGCACAAGATGATCTTTTTAGTACTATTTTCCCAGTTGTGAAATATGAATTCAAGTCTTAGAAAATTACAGTTCCTAAATGAATAATTAAGATTCCAAGTCACTCAAAATGTAATGAAGAGAGACAAGAAGGGCATGAGTAGGCTGCAATATCTCAAATAATTACTCAATAAAGGAGTTTAAAGGATATCACTAAAGAAATGTATGATATCCTTTCTCATACAAAATAAAAATTGTCAAGAGAGAATAAGAAATTGTAGAATGGGACCCAGACAAGCAAAATAGAGTTGGAACTACCATGTTAAATTTGAAATATATATGTTTTAAAAGCTGTATGTAATAGAGGTTTACAATTTCATACGTGGTTCCCTTTTTCTGTTCTTTGACTGTGAAAATCTTCATGTTTGTTCATGCTTAACAAGTTCATAGTAATAAAAAAAATTTTAAGATTATAAAAATAAAAAATTGAAAAGATCTAAATGATGACCAATAGACAGCCCCATGTACTCCATTAGCATTTTTTTATGCCGACAGAATTCAAGAACTTTGTCCAGAATGTTGGGTGGATCCCTTGTATAGGACAGAATGGGCAGGCATGAATTAGTTGTGATCTCTGCCATTTGAAGGAATATCCTTTTTAAGAATATTACAGTTCTGTGGCAGCAGCTGGGTGACTCAGTGGATTGAGAGCTAGACCCAGAGATGGGGAAGTTCTAGATTCAAATCTGGCCTCAGATGCTTCCTAGCTATGTCACTCTGAACAAGTCACTTGACCCCCATTGCCTAGTCCTTACCACTTTTCTGCCTTAGAACCAGTATACAGGATTGATTCTAATGTGGAAGGTAAGGGTTTAAAAAAACCCATCACATTTCCATTGGTGTATTAGAGCAATAATTTTCCACCGATATAACAATACACAGCTTTGATCATCAAATAAAATCAGTTTTCAAGATGGTTGGTCAAGATAAGTGGTATGGTTTATGGCTAAAACAATAACGCGGATTTTGAGATTCATCTATGACATTGACCTAACTAACACTTTTTGGTAACTAATAGGATTGGAGACAAATAGAACATTTAAAAAACTCACCTGAATCTTAGCATTAATAAGATGAGGGGAAGGTTATTTCATCTTTCATAATCCCCATTGTTCATTCTTGACTTCTCATTTCTCTTTTCTGTTTTAGTGTTCCTAAAATCACAGAATGCTAAGAGTAACTTTCGCCTTCTTTGTCCTCATTTTGCAGAAAAATGAAACAGAATCTCAGAGAGGCTGAATGAAAGACTTGCCAATTTCAGACAGCTTAAAAGCAAAACCAATATGAAAACTCAGATTGCCTATTTCCTGTTCTTGTTCTTTTTTATCTTATGTTCTCTCTCTCTGTTTCTTTGCCTCATTCTATCTTCAACTTCCTCTGTGGTGGGGATACAATGTTGAATATTCGAGGCATTGTTACTATTTGGTTAACATACAATCACTTTGCTTTCAAGGCTCTGATCAACATATTGTAAATAAATGTTACCAATATCTGTTACAACTGGTTAATAATATTGTTGCACACCATTCAAGTAAATGGAATATCTGTCTAAAGAGAGAAGGTTTCAAGTTTTGTATCCTATAGAAGCATCAGACTCTGGTAGTCCCAAGTGACTTTTCCTGGTACAAAATCAAATTTGTGATTCCACACACAATATACTGCTTACTTGTCCAGAACAGTGAACCAGACCAGTGTGCTACAAGTTTGTCACATGGGTTTTTACTTTTAAGATTGGTGATTAGCGGATCATTATTACGTGTAGAGTTATGCTATAGAGAGCTGGCCACAGAATCAGAAAGACATGGATTTTTGTCTAGCCTCAGAAGCATATCATCTGGGTGAGCCTAGACAAATCACTTAACCTCTTAATTCTTTAGGAAGCTCTTTAATTTATAATTTGCAAAATGGTTGCACAATACCTACTGCATTGATAGAGGGTAGACTATAAAGTCATATGTCTGATTCTTATTATATGGTTCTCTATTACACAGGCTATCCTAAAAAATCTTATTCTAAGACTAGATGACTATATTATTTGTCCTCTCATATACTGAACAGATAACCCTGACTTATGAGTGTCCCAGTCACCTCCCCTCCCCTCCCCTCCCCTCCCCTCCCCTCCCCTCCTCCTCTCCTCTCCTCTCCTCTCCTCCCTCTCCTCTCCT
>NC_058130.1:191142757-191170735 GCF_016433145.1 Gracilinanus agilis
CCCTCCTTTCCTTCCTTCCTTCCTTCCTTCCTTCCTTCCTTCCTTCCTTCCTTCCTTCCTTCCTTCCTTCCTTCCTTCCTTCCTTCCTTCCTTTCTCCATCCTTTTCTTTCTCTTTCTTATGCTTTAAAACTTATTACTTGAAACTAAAAGTTTTCAGTTAAGCACCAATAGGTCTTTACCAGAAAGCTGTCTTATAAATGTAAAATGCTAAATTAAGACCCAGAAATTTCAACCCAGAAAAGTGTATTGAGTCTCAGGGAAAGCTAAGACCTATAACCTAGGTTTGAGATATGACAGAGTATGACTACTTCCTTAGTCATTTTGATACTCAGTGGTGAGTAGTTTGGGATCTCTACTATTGTTTTCTTCTTAAAATGTTTAGGAATTTGGGAGTGGTTAGTTCCAGGGTTTGGTAATGGAATATGCAGCCCTTTGCCTCTATATTCATTTCAGAACTTAGTTACATTTTTAACACTCTGGCAGCTGTTTGGCCTTTGTGATATTGGTGGTTTCTTTTCAGCGCTTTCTTAGCAAACTGTTGCCACCTCACAGAAACCAACACTGGTGCATTTTAGGGATGGTTAGGTGGAGTGAGTTGAAAATCTAGGCAGAGATGTGAAGGGAAAAATCATAAGACTCTTGAAGTATCCAAAATGCCTCCTAACCAACAGGTTTTCTGACCTCTCCTCCCTTCCCCCCTTGCCCCCCATCACACTATCACCAGATATTTTGTCTTCTCCTTAGTCAGAACTTTTCATAACATTTCTTAGTCCCTAGGCTTCCTGTGGCTCTTTTGACCGAAGATTTAAGATCAGTTTCCTTTGGATATTTCTTTTGAAATTACATGGTGTCACCTGTATTTTGGGAGTCCAACGATATAAAATTATGTTGGGAATCAGTCTCTACTTTTTTACCAGATCCTAGTATGGGCCATTTTAAGTTCTCCACAATCTAGTACCTCTTTACTTTGCCAGCCATATCCCATATTACTGTACTCCTGGTTTCAAACTGAAACAGTCTTTGTCCTTCAAACATATCTTGTATTGCCTCCCATCTTCCATTGTGGTACTTCCTATGACTGAAATGTACTACCTCCCCCATTTCTGTTGAATTCCCAATGGCCTTTTAAAATCCAAGTCAAGTACCAACTCTTCCATGAAGTCTCTGATTCTCCTCCCCTTCATTGAGTAAAAGCTTATCCCTTAAGACCATTGGCATTTTATTCTAGATCTCTCTTTTATCTTCTTATGAATATCTTTTCTTTTTAACATTGCCTTCATTTAAATGAGGTGTCACAGTGAATAGGTCTGGGATCAGAAAGACCTGAGTTCAAATTCAGCCTCATTTTATACAAATCATTTGACCTCTGCCTTAGTTTCCTCATCTGTAAAATGGAGAAATAGGACCTACCTCCTAGGATGGTTGTCAGCATCAAATGAGATAATTGTGAAGTGCCTGGCACATAGTAAGTGCTATGTAAATGTTAATTGCCATTATTATTATTCATTTTCATATCTGCCCCTCTGCTTCCCTACCCAAGAAAGACAACCCTTGTAACAAAAGATCAAAAAGAAATAATTCACATAAAAGCAGTTCATTAACTATCTGACAGTGTTCAATATTTGTAGCTCCATCTCTGATCTCTGCAAAGAAGAGAGATATTTTTTCTCAGGTGTGTCAGAGCCATGCTTGATTATCATGATTAAGCAGCATTCAGTTTGTTTTATTTTTTTCTATGTGTACTGTTGTAGTTGTTGTACAGGGCACCTAGATGAAGAAGTAAAGTCCTGGGCCTGAAGTCAGGAACACTCATTTTCTTAAGATCAAATCTGGCCTTAGACACTTGCTATGTGATCCTGGGCAAGTCATTTAACACTGTGGGCCTCAGTTTTTTAATCTTTAAAATGAGCTAGAGAAGGAAATGGCAAACTACTTTAGTATCTTTGCCAAGAAAAGCTCAAGTGGGATCACAAAGAGTTGGACACAATTGAAATGACAACAACAAAAGTCATTCTATATTTTTCTGGTCCTATTTCCTTCACTCTGTGTCAGTTAGGATAACTCTTTCTTTTTCTTATCCATTACATTCATGTTTAGAGTTTGTTTTCTCATTCTCCTGCAGATATTCATTTACTTTGATTTAGTTCAAAAAAAGTGTTGCTGTGAATATTCTGATGCATGTGAAACCTTTATTTCTGTCTTTGCTTCTTTGGTATATATCACTAATATTAAGATTTCTGGGTCAATAGACATTTCAGTCTCTTTTTAAAAGAATAATTACAAATTACTTTCCAGCATTGTTGAACTCTTTTCCTGTGCAACCAATCATGTGTTAGTGTTTCTATCTTCCCACATAAGGGATCTTTGCAGAAGGTGGAATTTGAGCTGTCTTAAAGGAAGCCATGAAAACCAAGAGGAAAAAAGTGGGGAGGAAGAGCATAGAGAGCATTGTAGACATGGAATACAGCCAGTGCAGAGGTATAAAGATAGGTGATGGAGTGTTGTATAAGGGGAACAAGTGGTAGTGAGCGCCATATACCTGCATAATAGAGTATGTGGATTGGGGAGTAAAGTATATGAAGACCAGAAAGCTGGGAAGGGACCAGGTTGTAAAGCTCTTTGAAAGCTAGACAGAATTTTATATTTGATCCTGGAACTAATAGGAGAGGCTACCCTTACCACTCTTCTGCCTTGGAGCCAATAATTGGCTCCAAGACAGAAGGGTTTAAATAAAAACAAAACAAAAAAAAACACCTCATTAAATTGTTGAAATGATAAAATTTTAAGGGTATAAAATATGCTGAAAAATAGAAACAACCTAGATTTACTGGTATACTGTTGTTAATTTTCTGCTCTCTCAGAGAATTAAAAAAAATGAATGTCTACATTTAGGCAGAAAAATCACATTTGCACCCAATTCATCATATATTTTTTGCCATAATTGTTTGGACATCAATAAGAGGTTGTTTCTGTCCATCAGCCTTTTCAAATGTGACAGTTTTTAAGGTTTAAGAATGTGAGAACTTCAAAATGATTGAATAAGTTGAATCTATAAATTCAGATTTGAATTTAGTAGAATTATCTCCTTTTAAAAACTAAATGCTAAAAGTTTATTTAGGAAACTGCTAAGAATTTGGAGCTATGGAGAATTAATTCATCACTATAGGTCAAATGCTTAATTCTTCATTTTAATATTAAATTTATGTTGAAGGGAAAAGATATTTGGGAGAAATAGGGGTTCATACTAAGTCCTTTTTGAATGTTTTAAAGAAGAAATTGATATGAATAAATTCATGGTACCTCTTAGAGGAGTCAGTGTAACATAGCACATTGCTTGGCATATAGTAGTCACTTCATAAATGTTTATTGATTCTCATTGTGGAAGGACTACTGAACTTTGGGTTAGAAATCTCAACTCTTAACAGTACCTTTTGGGACCTTGAATCAATTCATACACATTTATTATCAACTAATTATGTCTCAGGATCTGTGTCTAATTCTGGGGATACAAATACAAGAAAGACAATTCCTTCCCTCAAGGAGTTTTTATAGATGAGAAATGAGATTTTTTTTCCTGGGTTCCCTTTTTAAATGGAAGTTTTAGAGTTGGCCTCCATTCACAGGGATGAGAGGATGGTGATAGTGAGGAGTACCAGAGCTGATGGGATCATGCTGGATGATGAGGTTTTTCTCAATAGTAAACTTCCTGAGGCATGGTGGAAAAGTCAGAGAAGTCTCAAAAGTAGTTCAGCCAGTGGAGGCAAGAGTAGCAAGTCATTTATTCTCCCTGAGCTCCTCTACTTTCTACATCTATAAAAGGAGGGGATTGGATCTGATAGCCTTTGACCTTTCTTCCATATCTAGATCTCTGTTGAAGTGGTCTTGTGATATCTTCAATGTAGAAATTCCCTCCACCTAGGGAGATCTAATATAATCTCTCAACTTCCCCACTCTAGTCTTTGGCCTTAGTCAAGAGGAACACTTCTGGGTTGTAAAGCAAGTGAATTCATTTTTTTGAAACATGCTCTGGGTTCAGAATTCCTAATAACTTCTGGGATCTTTCATTGATAGGATTTGCAATTGCAGTCTTGTTTAGAACACCTGCTAGCTACACAGAAGACATTGATAATTGCTCTGAGGTCTTAGCGGGGAAGAGGAGAAGGGAGTGAGAAGAAAAGAAGGTGAAATTTCATTGGTAGAAAAAAAATAAAATCTAATTAAAGTTGTATTGATTGGATTTTACATTATTGGATTTACCTACTGTTGATTTCCTAAGGAAATAAATCAATATCATCTCCTAAAATTAATGCATTGTCAAGTTCAGGGGTACACCATTCCTGCAAACTTTGCCATCCAGGTTGAGGGCTAGATGAAGGCTGTCCATCTCAGGTGTGGTTTAGCAAGTTAAGGTATTATGAAAAACAGCAGGGTATAGTGGAGAAAATCCTGGACTTAAGAATTATAGAAAAATAGAAATTTTGAAAACAAAAAATATAAAGAGTAAGAATTATGTGCTTTTTGGGGCTTTCACAACCTATGTAAGCATTAGGATCTTTATGCCAAGTAGGGATGGTAGTTTCTGCCCCTTCCATCTTTCAGGATAGTTATGACCAATATTATATCATATTTTCTGTAGTCCTTGAAGGTTTATAAAATACTTTCCTTTCTAACACCCCAATGAGATACCTGCATTTATATAAATGTGTATCTACATGTAAAGGTATAGAATGTTTTTATATATACATATATATATATTTATATATACAAAACAAGTAATTATTATACCCATTTGACAGAAAAGAAAATATCAGCCTAATGTGTTTAAATGACTTTCCTCAAAATCACATGACTACTAAATATCATTATAGGCATGAACCCGGTCTCTGGACCAAATTCAAGTAGTTCCACATTGCTTATTAATCAAAGGAGATAATAACTGAGATCAAAGGAGATAATATAGTTTGTAAACTATTGGTTGGTATTTAAGTAAATTTTGTAGGTCTATTTTTTCTTCCTCCAAAATGAATTAGATATTAGACATCAGCTGGACATAGTACCTACTATACACCAAAAGTCCTGTGTTTAATTAGGGAGGGACCCTCTCTTTTCTTAGCTATGTTTCCAAGGCAATGAAACAGATTATTGTCTGGTATTCCATAAGTTTAAATATCAGTTTATATGAACATTGAGTTTGACTACCTCACCTGCCCTTTTGCTTAGTTTTTCTAAAATAGAAATGATTATACTGTCCATCTAGATCTTTCATAAATGTGTTGCTAAGATCCATGTTTTTGAAAGCTGTGGGTTCTAGTTTCCATTCTGACACTAAGAAATTAAACTTTATTTCATTTAAAACATTTTTAATAAACAAAAATCCATCTTCCTTCTCATTGCCTTCTCCTTTATCCCACTGAAAAAGAAAAACAAAATCCTTTTTATGGACATAGGCAAAACAAGTTCAGACATTGATGTCTTTCCAACCTCCTCACTCCTTTCCCCCCCAAATGTCTCAATTTGTATTTTTAAGTACATCACTTTTCTGTCAGGAGATAGGCAGTATGTTTTATCTTGAGTCCTCTAAAACATGATTAGTTATTGCACTGATCAGAGTTCCTAAGACTTAGAAAGTTGGTTAGCTTTATGATGTTATTTTATAAATTGTTCTGGTTTTACTTAATTCACTCTGCCTCTGTTTGTACAAGTCTTCCTAGGTTTCTCATAAATGATCTTGTTTCATCATTTCTTACAATACATTATTCCATCACATTCATGTACCATAACTTGTTCAACCATTTCCCATTTATGAGTATTCTCTCAGAGAAACAAACATAAGCAAGTTTTTTTGCCCTAGTAAATTTCATTTGTTTTGATGAATTCTCATCCCTTATAATAGCACCACAATGGTTTCCTATGTTACTCCAGTTTAGAATATTGTTGTGTGTGTAACATTTGTGGCATTGAGTGGGAAGTCAAAAAGAAAATAACTGAGGGGGTGTTGTTTCAGAATCATGTGGTTATTTATGCTGTAATGTTTCAGAAGATTATAGATAGCAAAACAAATTTAAATGGCTATATATTTCATATTTCATTTTTAAAAGTCTTTTGTCACAGAAAATTTGGTTCTTTTTGAGGATTTTCTTTTTAAAATGTGCTTTTTATTGGCACATGAATTAGTTTTTAGCAAGAATAAGTCATTCTAAGCTAGTAAATCTTCCAAAAAGGATGAAGAAATCCTATTAGACAATTTGCTCTAGTTACTTGATCTGCAAGAATAAGAAAGAGGTAGAATCTCTTTTTATAACAATAAAATATTATTAGAAAAAATATTTATGGCATATAACCAAGATCCCCTTCATCCATATTTTGTGTATATGGGGTAAAGAGTTGTTTGTACCTCTGATGCAATAAATTTAAGCAGCTTCTGGGTGTGGAAACTCCCTCTCCCTATTCAGATTAACAAAGAACTTCATTGGTTTGTAACCTTAGAGTTTTTCCTGGAAGTACTGAGAAGTTAAGTGGTGTAGGTGGTTAAAGCACCATACTGGAGTCCGGAAATACTGAATTCAAATCTGGTCTCTGACACGTAACTCATTGGGTGACTCTGTTTGCCTCAGTTTCCCCTTTGGTAAAGTAAGATGGAGAAGGAAGTGGCAAGCCACTCCAGGATCTTAGTCAAGAAAACCCAAATGTGATCACATTCATTTGAACACAACTGAACAACAACAATATTGGAACGTTAAACGATTGCCCATGATTAGAGAGCTAGTTAAGACTCTAATCCAGGATTGAACTTGGAGCCAGGAAGAACTGAATTCAAATCCTACTCTGATTGGCTGTGACCTTGCACAAATGAGTGCCAGTTACTGTATTGTACTAGTTAATAAACTATTATTAGCCTTCTAAATTCTTATAAAAGACATTATTGAGGAAATATGTAACTGGAGATGAAAGTGGGTCATATATGGGGAGAATTAAAAAATTAAAATTAAAAAAGCAGTTCCAGAGATAAGATGGCTAGAGATGAAAAAAAAGATAATTCCAAAATATCCTGTTACATTGGATTGAAGCTCTTTTGTAGATTTATGGACCAGAATTTTCATTAGATAAGAAGATACAGGGCAGCTGGGTAGCTCAGTAGTGAGAGTCAGGCCTAGAGACAGGAGGTCCTAGGTTCAAACCCGGCCTCAGACACTTCCCAGCTGTGTGACCCTGGGCAAGTCACTTGACCCCCATTGCCCACCCTTACCAATCTTCCACCTATGAGATAATATACCGAAGTACAAGAAGATATGGAGAGACTGTAATTTCTGTTGGCAGAGAGGCATACCAAAATGCCACCAGATTATGTCTACTGGAAATCAAAGGAAAACTTTTTATAAGGAAGAGAATGAACTAGGCCAAAAGTGGCATTTTGCTTATTAGAAGAGCTAGCTAATGCAGTCAGAAAAGTTCTTTTGTTAGGTGTGAGCTCTCCTATTAATTCACCTTTAAATAAACCTTTGAGAAAATAAACACCTTGTTGTGCTAGAGGGCAATGTTAATATGTTGTAAACTGCTACAGTAATTCACAAACTATTGACAGCCTTTCTGTTCCCTGGATGCTCTCTCCTCTGTGAGATTTACTGCTCTTACTGTCTCTGCCTTTTCTCTGTCTGGCCACTCCCCATACCCTTTTGTTGAATCATTATCCACATCCTGTCCCCTAACTGGGTGTACTCCATGGCTCCCTGTCCTTGGTCTTTTTCTTTTTCTTTACTTCTTTAGTGACTAAATCATTTCCCATGGGTCTAATTATTACTTCTATGCCACTGACTCCAGAGATTTGTATATCTCCACCCAAGACTCTCTCCTGTTCCCCATTGCCAACTGACTTTTGGACATTTTGAAATGATTTTCTTATAGGCATCTCAATTTCAAGTCCAAAACAGAACTTTCTCTTTCCCTCAAAACCTACAACTCTCCTTAATTTCTCTATTTTTGTTTAGGGCAGAGGTTCTTAACTCCAGTCCATATACTTGCTTTTAAAAATTATTTTAATAATTGAATTTCAGCATAATTGATTCCTTTGTAATTTTTAATTTTATGTTTTTGAAAATCTTATTTTGAGAAGAGGTCCATAGGTTTCACAAAGACTACCAAAAGGGTCTATGAACAACAACAAAAGTTAAGAAGCTCTGGTTTAGGGTATTACCTATCATTCCAGTTACTGAGGTCTTTAATCCTAGAATCTTTTTTGACTTTTCACTTTTTCCAACCCTAATTCCCATGTCCAGTTAAGTGCCATTTTTTTTTTATTATTATGCCTCTGCAACATTTTTCAGTTCTTTCTACTCAAATAGCCACCACTTACTGGAGTGGCTTGCCATTTCTTTCTCCATCTCATTTTACTGAAGGGGAAACTGAGGCAAACAGGGGGAAATGATTTATCCAGAGTCACCCAATGAGTTAAGTGTCAGAGACAAGATTTGAATTCAGTTTTCCAGACTCCAGTATGGTGCTTTAACCACCTACACCACTTAACATCTCAGTACTTCCCAGAGAAACTCTTAAGGTTACAAATCACTGAAGTTCCTTGTTCATCTGAATAGGGAGAGCGAGTTTCCACACCCAGAAGCAGCTTAAATTCATGACATCAGAGCTCCAGACCAACTCTTTACCCCATATGTGTAAATTATGGATGAAGGTAGCATTCTCTTTTTATTCTATTTTTTCCAGATTACTTGTAGATACAATATTTTTTGAACCCTTGCCTTCCTTCTTAGAATCAATATTCTGTATTGGTTCTAAGGCAGAAGAGCAATAAGGGCTGGGCAATGGGGGTTAAATGACTTTCCCAGGGTCACACAGCCATATTTGAAACTATAACCTCTTGTCTCTAGGTCTGTCTCTCAATCCACTGAGCCATGTAGCTGCCCCTTAGATACAATTTTTAATCATTATTTTCTGATATTTTGTGATCCATGTTCTCTCCCTCTTTCCCTATTGTCCCTCTTCCCCAAGATGGCAGGTGATACAATATAGGTTATACATGTGCCATCAAATAATACATGTTTCTATGTTGGTCGTGTTGTGAAAAAAGATACATCTTTTATACTAGGAATAAAAACTCATGAAGGAAATAAAATGAAAAATGGTTTGCTTGAATCTGCATTCAGACTCCATTATTTCCTTCTATGGCAGTGGATTCCCTTTTTTGTCATGAGTCACTCCAATGCATGCTCCCTCCACACAGCTGCCAAAGTGATAATCTAAAATCTCAGCTCTAACCATGTCATTCAACTACGCATACTCATTGGCGCTCTATTACTCTCTGTTGTCACATATAGACTTTTTTTTTGGCATTTTGATATTGGAGATCTTCCCTCCCTGACTCCAACTCCATTTTTCAGCCTCATATATTAATATTATTTACTTTCATACACTCTTCAGTTCAACCAAACGTGCCTTTTTTTGCCATTCTTTATATTTGGTATTCCTTTTTTTCATTTTTGGCTTTTGCACAGGCTAGAATGCACTGTCTTTGCCTCTTAGAATGCCTTATTTCCTTCAAAACTCAGCTCCAATGCCCTCTCTTTTATGAGGCCTGTCCTGGCTCCTACCTCCAACTACTAGTACTTTCCATCAAAATTACCTCGTATCCGTGGATATTTTTTATATGCTTATGTGCACATACAATCTGCCATTCTTATAGAATGTAAAGTTCTTAAGGAGCAGGACTTATATCTTTGCCCATGCTTTATAGACCTTGGCCTATAAGGGTCTTATGTTTTTTGCTTGATTGCTACTAAACACAATAAATGTTTGTTATTATATGGTATTATGTAGTATCCAAATCTGATATATTATAGTATTATATCTAAGTGCCTCAGTACTGTACTGGAGGTATATTTTTAGGAAAGCAATCCACTTCCAGTTCTTGGATATTTTTGAAAAAGAAAATGATTTAGTTTACTATGAGAGAACTCACAAAATACCTTGTTTTTTTAAAAACAAACTTGTATAGGGGTATATGAAATCTGTCTTTCACACTATTAGCCACAAATGGAAGGCTTTGGAAAATTGGATTAATGAAATTCATATGGTGGTAGACTGATTTTCAGTAGAGATGGTTTTACATCTCTAGGTTACTTTTTTTTTTAAACCTTTATCTTGTGTCCTAGAATCTATACTAAGTATTGGTTCCAAGGTAGAAGAGTGGTAAAGGCTAGGCAAGTGGAATTAAATGTGAGTCAATAGAAAGCCCAAGGATCACATAGTTAGGAAGGATCTGAAGTTAGATTTGAACCAGGACCTTTTGTCTACAAGCCTGGTTTTCTATTTACTGAGCCACCTAGCTGCTTCTCAACTTTTTTAAGATGGTGTTCTGCTAGGCACTGTGGTTCATGTCTGTAAATCCCTATTCCTCCTGGGGAGGCTGTAGTTGCAGAGTTCAGGAGCTCTGAAGCTCTGAACTGTAGTAGGGCTAACTAACACTGATTAGTGTCTGCCCCAAATCAGAGCCATCATGATGAGCCTCAGGACCTGGATACTACTAGACTGCCTAAGGAGGAGAGAACTAACCCAGGTCAGAACCAAAGCACTCCAAATCTTCCTTTTAGATCAGCAGTGGAATTGGCTAGTGTCTGCTGCGCTTCCAGGCTGGGTGAACTAGGGACACCTAGTCTCTGCTTCCCCCCACCCCCACCCCTGCTCAGATGCCACTTGTATATCATTAACATGGGGTTCTGTGGTTTTTGGATTTAGCCTCCCTTCTACTCCACTTTGGAGCCTTCGTTGGGGAAATTTTTGCGTTTAGTTTGTTCCAAGAAGGCAGTCCAAATGAGCAGTGTTGCTGTGATGCTTTAGCTGGAAAAGCAATGGGAAGATGCATTCTTCAGTTATAGTTTAAATAATGTATCCAGGCTGTGTGTCGTGTTCTTTTAGGCCCTCTGTATCCTGTCAGTAGCAGCCACGGACATTTCACAGAGCCTTTTGACAAAATGCCTTTTGTTAATTCTTCCTCTACTCCTCCCTTTACCCAGTGAAACTTTTCTGCATTTTGGGCTCCTACCAACTTTCCCATCTTTTTTCCATAAGCTTATCTCTCACTGACCCACATTGTCTCCAGCCCTGGCATTGAAGAATGTTGTGGAAGAAAAAAAAATTCTTCCTTGGGCACTTCACATGACTCAAGTTAAGCTTATAGTTTCCTCTTGCAAAGCTGCATTTTTTTCTGACTAATGCAAAATAACTCACCATCCTTTATTCCTGCATGCAACTCTAGATAAGCTTCTTTTCATGGTTTTGCCTACTTTGAGGCAGGTCTGTTCAGTGTCTGAATGTGTTTTAGGGGTGTGGAGAGATGTGTGCTCAAGGATGAAATCAAGAGTGCATTCAACCTAACCAAAAGTACATTGAGATTTCCCAGAAGTAGCAATGGTAACCATTTGTTCTTTTTCTTCTGATATTTTACAGTGAGAGTTTTTAATCTGGGGTTTGTGAACTTAAAAAAAAAATTTTTTTTTGGATAACAATTTCATACGATTGTTTTACTTTGCAAATTTATATATTTTATTTTATGCATTAAAAAATATGTTGACTAGGTCCTGTCAGAGATAGCAAGTTTTTGTTTGTTTTAGAGGTAGCTATGTGGCACAGTGAATAGAGTTCTGGATTTTTAGTCAAAAAGACCTGAGTTATGATGCAGCTTCAAAACACTTTCTAGTTATGTGACTTTGGGCAAGTCACTTATATTCTGTCTGCCTCAGTTTCCTCACCTCTACTTCCTAGAGCTGTGAGGGTAAAATGAAGTAATATTTTCAAGTATTTTGCTAAGAGTGCTATATAAATACTAGTTGTTATTATTATGGGAAGTAGGAAGAAATTGTGCTTTGTAAAATTTGATGATATATTAAAATTAGAAAGTTGTGAATTTTGTTTGTAACTCAAATGAAAAAATGGCCAAATGGAAAGAACGTTGGATTGGAATTCAGAGGTTCTGGGTTTTAATCTTAGCTCTATAACTTATTATTTATGTGATCTTGAGTAAATGACTTGATCTTTGTGAACTAGTTTCTTTGGGAAAATAGTCTTTCCACCTAAAGAGGACTCTTCCCTGCTGACTCACAGACTTTTGTGGTGAAAAGGGGATATGGCAGCTGGTGGTTGGAGCAGGGGTAGGGTGCTTCCATAATGGCAGCTTTGGAATGAGCAGGTATTGATCTATAGTGGGGAAAATTTGAGTGTTTGAAAATTTTGGATTTTAGTAAAATTCTGCCATAAACAAAGTATGACCAAGTCACTTTAGATCATTGGGCCTTTTAAAAATCACCTGTAACATAAATAAGTCAGATTTGACATAAAATCATGAGATATTAGATTTAGAGATTTCAGAGGCTATCTAAAGTCCATTAATTTTTAAGGAAACCTATCCTTAGAGAAAGGTCAGATAATTTGTGAAAGATCACAGAATCACTGGAGCATTTATTAAGTGTTGTCACAGTCTTTGTTCACAGATATTAACAGCTAGGGTTGGAATTTGAATCTAGATCATTTTTTTGAAAAGCCAGGGATCTTTACTACACTTATCATTCTTATGAGACTTACGTCGAATGGTGTTGTTTTGAATTTTTCACCTTGTATCTATGACTGGGCATTATTAACTCAAGATAACTTGAGGCTGACATTTAAACAAATTTTTGTTTAATTTTTTGTTCCTCAAGTGAATTGTTTTTTTAAACACCTTTTTGATATATTAAAAACTAATGAATAGTTAAGTCAATTTGCTTATAAAATGCATGAAAATCTAAAACCAGTAGAAACAGACATAATGAGTTGAATAGTGAGACTAAGGAATTGTTTTCAAAGTTATGTCAGGATTTTGTTTCCAGTTAAGATAAAAAATGGAAATGTTCTGAGTAGTTCTTTCTGCTGTTTCCATTAAGATGTTTTGTATAATTTAATGAAAGCAGCTGAATGACGACCAAAAGGCATCTTTCTATTTTATGTTTCATGTCTTTTGGCCCTAATAAGCAGTTAGGGGGGATAATGTAAAAAGCTACCTTAGAGACAGGAATAAAGAGAACTTTTTTTTTTTCATTCTTTTGTCTTTTTTACCTCCCACACATCTTTTTACAGATGAAATGGAAAGAGATTGGATTTTTATCTTAGTATTTTGTGCATCTAATCTTTTGCTGATCAGTGCACTCCAATCAAATGTAACATTTGGTAATGGTGCCTGTTCTATTACAGGTTCTATTCTAATATTTTCAAGTGAATGAAATTATATCATTTTATAGAATTAAAAATAAGTTTTAAAAAAAAAAGTAAGTTTTGATAGAATATCTTAACAGTGGATTTTTGTTGTTTGTTTTTTACTTCAGAATTCCAGGAAATTCTTAATTGGAAAAGATTACCCTTGCCACAGTACTTCATTTGATCCCCACCCAAGAGATCTTAACAATGTTATGAATCTAGAAAAAGAAAGTGGCTAAGTAGCTTTCTTAAAAAACATATATGCTTCAATTTTAAAACGTTTTAAAACCTGTTCCTGAAACTTGATAGAGGAAAAATTGGTGAAGATTGTTGCTAATGAGATTTAGCTGATTAGCAGTTTGCTAAACCCAAATGTGAGAGAAATCCATTAACAGAAGCCCCTTTTTGTCTCCACCCCCCAGCCCCCCCCCCCCTCCATGCAATCAGCCAGTGCTAACAATGGCCACACAAATAGTTTACTGTGGTTGATACTACAGACAAAGAATTCATTGTTTAGGGATTTGAAAATGGAGCAGATGAGGGGATTGGAAGATAGTCTGAGTTCATCTCTTTGGCAGAATCTCTAGTTTTAATGTTTCAGGTAGAAACCCAGAAAAGGGAAATGTGGCTCTTTTTACTTATTTTTCCTAGTGAGATCTCTCAAATTTTATAAACAAGTCATCTGTGAAGTTCTAACTGAGCTTTTGTCTTACCCGGAGTAGTGGTTGAAATTCTGTCATTATCCTCATTAAACATTAACTTTTAGATCATTGTCACAATTAGTGATTGGGCAGTTTATTGGATTGTGTTCTGCTTTGTGATACATAGGCTTTTCCCTTCTTCAAACAAGAGTTTGAACAACATTCTTTAAAGATAATTGAGACCCACTCGAATTTCTAACTATTCTGCTTATGATTTACAGGAAATCAGGAAATATAAACTGGCCATATTTCTTCTATTTATTACTGTTACATAGATTATTCATTTCCTCACATAAAATCCCTTGTCTATTAATAGAAGTAGAATAAGAGGGCAGAAGAATAATTAATATGGGAAAAATGTAACTTATCTAAATAGGGAACTTACAGCTATAATCTGTTGTTATTTTGAATTGTTTTAGATTAAGATAGGTGCATTAAATATAAATATTCACTTGACTGAACTGATATTAAAGCAATGAATTATTTCTCTGTTTCCTCACCCCAGTAAAAAAAAAATTATCCAATTAACTTAAATTTTTTTTAAAAATTTAAACCCTTACCAATACTTTGTATTGGCTTCAAGAGAGAAGAGTGGTAAGGGTAGGAAATGGGGGTCAAGTGACTTTCCCAGGGTCACACAGCTGGGAAGTGTCTGAGGCCAGATTTGAATCTAGGACCTCCTGTCTCTAGGCCTGGCTCTCAATCCACTAAGCTATCCAGCTGCCCCCATCCAATTAACTTATAACCAAAGAAAGTAACTAGACTTACTTTGGTTTTTTATGTGAGATAATGATTTATGTAATGATGTAAGAAATAACAGCATTCCAGTTCTAGTCACAAAATTTATAGCTCTAATATATAATCTAAAACTAATGATAATTAGTGAGATTTCTCTTTCCTTCTTTTTCTGACTAATCTTAATCAATATTGGTTGGAAGCCAACTCTAGAACAAGGATTTCCCTAGGTCCTCTGAAAATATACTTAAGGTAGTCCTTTAATTCAAACAATGTATAATCACATGAACAAGTCTTTGAGATGAGAAAGGGATCATTTAGTCAGTAGTCCTCAGTACTACTAAATTTAAATAAGCATGAAATCTGAGTTTAATAACAGAGCTTTAGATGGATTTTTCAGGAATCTGCTCTTTAGTCTTGAGGGCACACTGACTTTGTGAGAAAGGATTGAGAATCATTATGCATGCCAGAGGAGGAAAATTTCTCCCCAAGCACTAATTTTAACTTGATTCTTTAAAATCAAACCCTGTACTGTCATTCACAAACTAAACAGATTCCAGGTTCATATCCAATCTATCTGACTCACTTTTCTTTCTTTCCCTCTCGATTGGTCTCATTATCTTCCTAACAACTAACTAGCACTTCTTTAAATGCTTTAAGTTTTTTTGCAGATTGCCTTACAAATATCTCATCTTATTCTCATAACAACTCTGGAAGGTAAGTGTTGTTATTATCACTATTTTAAAGGTAAGGAGATTGAGGAAAGCAGAAGGTACTAATGACTTACCCAGCTAAACAGGCAGTAACTGTTTTGAGTCACATTTTACTCAGGTCTTCCTCATTCTCAGACTAGATAATCCTCTAGAAAAGTGCATTGAAAATGAATTGAACATCTCTTGTTGGTCTAATCAATGCTTTTTTTCTATAATTTGTTCAAAGTGCTTTACAGCCCTAAGAGCAATGTATACATACCAACTGTTATTATTAATTGCTGAGGCCCAAAAATATAACTCATAAATTTTCAGAGAAGTTTAATAGATGCTTACTCTTTCCCATGAAGTCTTAATTTTCACTTTGTTTTGCCACCAGCAAAATAAATAATTAATAAATTAAATTGTAATAAAAAGGATTTTGTTTTAATCTTTGCCTTTAATGTGATTTTTTTTAAATTAAGAAACCACTAGTGAAAATATTTTTCAAGTTACAAATTCTGTGCTTGTATTAGAATCAATCAACAAATATTTATTAAGCATCTCTGACTTCATTGTGTGTATTATACATTTCCATCAGTTCTTACTCTTGTCTTTCTGTATCCTTAAAGTACTTGGTGTAATAGTGCATCTGTTTGTCTAATGTTCTCTGTTTCTCTCTATTGACTCTTAGTCTCAGTGAATCATTGACCCACTTCCTTTTTCCGTCCCAAGTGATCTCAGTATCATTGATATCACTTTTACAGTGAAAGCCAGTGTTGGATAACATTGAAAACTTGAGACAGTACAGAATTTTGGCTTAGAATCTGGAAAACCTGAGTTCGAATATTACCTCAGACACTAGCTGTGTGATCTGAGGCAAGTCACTTAGTCTCTCCTAGACTCAGTTTCCCCATCTATTATAAAGAAATAGTAATAGTACCTACCTTCTAGGGTCATTGCGAGGATAAAATGAGATAAAATATGTAAAGTGCTTTGCAAAACCTTAAAGCACTATGTAAATATTAGGTCATATTACTTATGCCCATTATGCATCTTTCCATTTTCTTTCATAGCACTTGGAATCTATAATTAATTCTGTAAAAATGCAAGGAATGGTTAGGGTGCCCCTTCTTTGACTGAGAACCAGTTTCTCTCTGTATAAAATCTGTCTAGAGCCATGATGTCAGCCTCATATTATGAACCATCAGGAAATACCCTTGAGTCACATGCATTGTTTCAGGTGGAATTCTTAAGTCTCTTGCACAAGGGAACAGAATCATTTATTTTCCCTTAGGCCACGTCACTTAGGAAGTTATGATCACAGAGACAATTGAAAGGGTCTGGGCTGGAGGGGTAGTAAGGAACAACAAGAGAATGAAATGAAAGCACACTAATGATTAGTTGCTGGTGATCTAACACTTAGTGCTGACCATGAAGGTATGCTATTTGGTGGTGGTAAGGGGGTCTCTATTAGTTTTTTTTAAAAATCTATATTAGCTCACATTTCTAAATGTTAATAAGGGAGTTTTCTTAAACTCTATGACATATATAATATAGGTATTGTCTTCATTTTACAAGAGAGGAAATTGAGACTGATTAGATAACCTCTCCAATTACATAGCTAGTATATTAGCCCTTGAATCTTAATTTTAGTTTCTTTATTCAAGATTGTTTTCCTTCCACTAACTGGAATAGATCTTAAAAGTCATCTAGTAGAGTTGTCCTGCCCCCAACTTTAATTTTTTTAAAAACCTTTACCTTCTGTCTTAAAATCAACACTTAATATTAGTTCTAAGGCAGAAGAGCTGTAAGGGCTGGGCAACTGGAGTCAAGTGACTTGCCCAGAGTCATACAACTAGGAAGTGTCTGGGACCAGATTTGAACCTAGGACCTCCTATTTCCATGTCTGGTTCTGTATCTACTGGGCCATCTAGTTGCCCCTTCCTCCCACACTTTAAAAAATGTACAAAACTAATACTTAGAAAAGTTTAATGACTTGCCCAAGGACACAATTTATGGAATCTAGCATAAAACCCATAGCTCTTTTCTTCCTGTCTGATGATTGATCAGTTGATACTTCCAGCTCCTAAACATATGTGTCCATTATCATCAAGCATTTATTAAGCATCTCTTAGGTGTAAGGTACTGAGGTTCCAAAAATAAAACAGTCATTGTAGTCCAGTTTCTTATAACATTCTCATAGGGATATGACATGTACATATATAAGTTTGGTACTAAGTGATTTGGGGAGCTAGGTGGCACAGTGGATAGAATGCCAGAGAGACTCATTTTCCTGAGTCAAATTCTACCTCAGAGATTTACTAAGCTGTGTGACACTGGCTGTCATTTAACCTTGTTTTCCTCAGTTTTCTCATCTGCCAAATGAGCTATGGAAGGAAATAGCAAACCATCCCAGTATGTTTGCCAAGAAAACCCCAAATAGGGTCACAAAGAGTCAGACGTGATTGAATCTACTGAATAACACAAATTGATTTGAAGGAGAAACTACTAACAACTGAGGGGGTCAAAGAAGGTGACAGCTGAATCATGGCTCAGTTAAAAGGATCTTCTTGCTGGTTCCTTATATAGGACATTTTATCTCCCATCCCTCTGCTTTTGTACTGCTTGCTTCTTACACCTGGAAGGTAGTCCTTCATCTCTTTCTCTTGGAATTCTTGATTTTCTTTGACTCAACTTCAGCACCACCTGCCTTTTCCTCATTAAACAAAGCTTTATTATTAACTATGTGTGTGGAGTTGTGCTGGAGATATGCCCCCTTTTCTCTAAAATTAGAGTTTCTGCCTTCAAGAGCTTATATTCTAATGAGAGAGTCTTGTAACTCCAGATCTGTTAGGAAGAGGTTCAGTATTTTCCCCACCTACCATAATTATTACCTAACCATTGTGTAATAAATATAGTGTTCAGCTTCAGTGAATATTCTCTTCCTGTCCACCTAGGGGATTCCATCACCAGTAGATACTGGACAGCTCCTAACTTGTTTATGACAAGAATTTAAATAAATTTCTCTCCACATATTCTTTGGTATAACAAGTCTAATTTTGAACTTAGGAAGATGTGAGTTTTTATCTTGTCATTGACATTTACCAGTTGTGTGACCATGAATAGGTCACTTGATCTCTGAGTCTGTTTCCTTATTTGTAAATTGAAGGTAATCATAACACCTACATCATAGAATTACTATGATGCTCAAGTGAGATCATGTATATAAAATGTTTTGTAAATCTTTTAAGTGCTATATATGTGTGAGCTGCTGTTATTATTAAAGGTCTATTCCTGTGTCTCCTCATTACTCCGTAGATGTGAGCTGAGGTTCTTGAGAGCTTTGTGAACAGAGTGAAAGCTATGGTGGATCCTATCAAGCTGGTAAAAAAAAATCTAAGTAGGAGCATAGGAAGATCAGCTGAGACCTTTTGGAAAATGTGTAACCAGAGGCTTAGAGATAAGCAACATATGACACCATATTTTAAGATATGGATGGGTTTTCTATTTGTTAATGGAGAAATTATACACAATAATGAAATCACAGATATGTTGAATCATTAGTATATCAATCTCATCTTACTTAAGTATTCAGTGATACATATTGATTTCTTCAGCAAAGGGACCCAACCTGTTATGATTTAGTAGTTAAATCCTAGAGAAACATAAAGGTTAAAGGATTTGCCCAAGGTTACAGGGTTAGTGTTAGATTTGAATTGTAAGTTTTCCTAACCCCAAGCTCCAGAATATCTATTATGAATGCTATGGCTCCTTAGATAGTTTTTGAATAGCTGAAGAATTGCTTTACCAATACATCTAGCAAACTGAGAGTGTCATCTTTAATTATATATTTACAAACATGGTCTTTTCCATTGTAGAGGAAAGAAGTATGGAAGAGGAAAAATTAGAAATTAGACTCAAGGAAGTTTCTGAAAACTTAGAGCTTAGAGGATCTGAAAGGTAGACAAAGGTAGAGTTACCCTTTTTGACATATCTTTTGTTCTTAAACTTCATACACACACACACACACACACACATATACACACACACACTTATTTATTTATTTTAGTTCTGCTTAGATGAGACCTCTTAGAACATAGGTTTTTGTGTATTATAATGGTTTTTGTTTTTGCCTCATCCTCCTACTATACTGGCCTCCTTGAAGTCAGTGAGTTGATCTTACCTAAACTTTGGATCACTCTCATGGGTTACATTATAAATGTGTTATTTATTGAGTTAGATTTAAGGAGCTATCAGCCACTCATATCTTAGTATGAATTCATTTGAACCACACTTATTCTCCCTACACACATGCACGTGAAATTAATAGTCCAAGGGAGCTGGGTGGCTCCTTGGATAGAACATTGAGGAGTCATGAAATCTTGAGTTCAAATCTAGCCTTAGACATCTAATTATATCCTGTGCAAGTCAGTTAGCCCCCTTTAACCTCAATTTACCCATCTGTAAAATGAGGATAATATAACACTTGCTTCACAGAATTATTGCAAAGATATAATGTGATAGCATTTGTAAAGTGATATGTAAGCCAATAGTAATACTGATTGTATATGGTGTTTGGTATGGGAAAGTGTAGGAGCCATGGACCATGGAATACTTTGAGAAGAAGGGGAAAATAAGAGTGTTAATACTTTAGATAAAGGGAGACTTAGGGCACTAGGAATCTGGGTGCCTTAGGAAAGGGGGCAGTAGGGATTAGAAAAGGGGCACCAAAAACAAACTTTACCTTTTTCAGAATTCTACTGTCTAGAGAAATGAGAAGATAGTACTTTCTTATGCCTTATCTATTGGATAGACCTCATGTTTCTAGGTTTCAGAATTCAAATATTCTTCTGTGGTCTAGCCTGAGCAATGATGCAATTTCTAACATTGTTTCCCTAGGAAAGATTTCTTTTAACTTAAAAACAATAGACTAAACAAACTTTTGGGGAACAACATTTGAATCCTATGGACTCTCTAGACAGGAATTGCATGATCTAGTTCTATAAATTCAGATTCTGCTCTATAAAATATACATGATTTTGATATACTTAGAGTATTTTTATTGATTTTCTTTACTATCAGCCAGTTCTCAATGACTTTCGATATCCCAGTAATCAATCAGTAAACATTTATATGCTAGGCTGGTGATGGCAAACCTAAGACACACGTGTCAGCACTTCATAACAGCATAGCCATTTTTGATGACATGTGGCCGCATGTGGCTGCATATAGAGAACTATGGGGCCACATGCCAAGGATTTTTTTACATTTGCTGTAGTGTAGTATAGACACTCTGTGCACTGTAGATGACAATTTTACCTAAATTAATTTACCTATTTTGGTTTATTAAATACAGTTATATATTACACTTATACATTTTTGTTATTTAAACTATAAATATCGCAAAATTATGTTTTTTTTCTTGAAGTGACACACAACCTGAGTTATGCTCGTTTTTTTGGCGAATTTTGACACACCAAGCTCAAAAGGTTGCCCATCACTGCTAGGCAGTGAACATCTTTTATATGCTAGGCACTCTGCTAAGGAGATAAAAAGAGGCAAAAGACAGTTCCTGCTCTCAAAGAGTTACAATTTAATGGGTAGAACTCTTTCTTGTGACAAGTATAATCAAGCAGAACATCAATAATTGGCCCCATCTGAAAATATTTTCCTCATTTCATACTTTTAGTCCCCCAACTTCTCTGCTTTGAGGCATGTTTCACTTTCAGTTTTATGAAATTGATAATTGATCCAGGTAACATTCATTGTTCAGAAGTCTTTCAATATGATTTTCCTTTACATTCTTGTCATATTAGGTAAATAATTCTGATTCCACTCAATATACTCCTTCAGGCCATGTGTTTTCCCACATTTCTCCAAGTTCTTAATTTCCTCTTCTTAAAAATATTTTATTATTTTAATATACCTTAATTAGTCTAGACATTCTCCAGTCTTTAGATCTTTACTTTTCTTCAAGCCCAGTGCTATTACAAAAAGTGCTGCTATAACACTTTGCTTATATGCATATTTGTAGATATCCTTTTCGCTCTGTATCTGACCTCTTAAGGTTTCCTTTGTCATAGTATCCTTGAATATTAGGATCACTACAATATAATACCTTTTAGGGTATAATTACAAGTTTTTCCAAAATAGCTAAATTCTTATCTACCAAAAGTGTAACAGGAGGCCTGTTTTCATAAAAACCCACCTAATGTTTCTTTTTTTCACTTTTGCCATCTTTTCCAATTTGGCATAAAACAAAACCTCAAGAGTTGTTTCAGTTTTCCTTTTTGTCTATTATTAGTGATATTCAGAGCATTCTTTCGTGTTTTCGTTTGAAAACTTGACTACTTATCTCCTGGGGAATAGCTCTTGTTCTTACATGTTTATATAAATTCTCTAACTATTTTGTATAGCAAACCTTTATCATAGTAATGGTTAATTACTGGCATTTATTTAGCTCCTATTGTAGGTAAGCACTGTGCTAAAGATTACTATACAAGTAATTTCATCCTTAAATTAACCTGAGAGATAGATATTATTATTCTCATTTTTTATAATTGAGGAAACAGATTAAGTAACTTGCCTAAAGTTACTCAGTCAGAAAGTGTCTGAGGTCATTTTTGAGCTCATCAAAGTATGATATTTGCTGCAAAAATTATTCTCATTTAACTGGTTCTCTTGTATTGTGTAAGTACATTGATTTTATTCAAAATTGTTCCATTTTTATATAAAAATCAAGGCTTTTCATTTTATTGTTTTTGATTGTCTCTATCTCTTAAAGAACTTTATTCTTTAAACATAATTGTAACAAGATATCCCCTCCCATTCTCCTCTAATTTTGCCTTGTGATGGAAACTTTTATATACAGGTAATGTATCCATTTGGAACTTATTGTGGTATACAGTATTGAAAACTAATTTCTGCCATACTACTTTCCAGTTTACACAATCAGTTGTCCATTAAGGAATCTTTACCCTAGAAGTTGTGTCCTTTGCTGTATCAAATGCTATTCTATGATATACCATTGCTATGTGTCTTGTTTACCATATTCCATTTCTTTTTTTTTAAATCAATATCAAATGAAAATGATTAGTGCTTCTTAGTATAGTTTCATACCTAGTTACTATTCTTCATTCCTACTTTTTTTCCTTTTGTTCCATTAAGGACATTTTTTTATTCTTTTGACTTGTTCTAAAAAAAACTAATGCCTTGCTAGATTAATTGGCATGATACTTAAATATCTAAATTCATTTGTGTTATGCAGCATTTTTATTGTATCATTATAGCTACCATAAACAATTAGCCTCTCAAATCACTTGTCTTTTATTTCTGTAGAGTATTTGTTAGTTTTATTCATATAAATCTTAAGCATTTCTTATGTCAACTTGGTATATTGACTCCCAAATATTTTATGCATTTTATAATTATTTCAAATGAATTTTTCCACTATCATGTTGAACTTTGTTAGTAGCATACAGAAAATTTGATGATTCTTATAGTTTATTTGGTATTTAGTTACTTTACTTACAATCACTGTTTCAGTCATTTTAAAAACAATTTTTATTGAGGTTTTTTGTTCACATCTTTATGTTATTAATTTTCCTAGTATCCTTTCTCTTTCTGCTTCCTGAAAACCACACAACAAATACTATTTTAAAGAAAAAAGGAAAAAGGAAAAAGAAGAAAAATCAGCATAATTGATCAAAACAATTTTTTTGATGAAAATATATACAATGTTCCACATTCATGGACCTTCCACATCCATAAAGAGGAATGGGCATGTCTTCTCATTTCTTTTTTAATTTAAATTTATTTTTTATATTAAAATATTCATTTAACTTTCTTGCCCCTCCCCCATTTTAGAAAAGGCATCACTTGACAAAAAGATACACATACACAAAACATTCTTGAAATAATTTTTCTGTTGCCTATATATAATGTTCTCTTGGTTCTATACATTTCACTCTTCATAATTTCATAAAGATCTCAACAGGTTTTTCCAAAATTAGCCTTTGTCATTTCTTGTGGCACAGTAGTACAAATGCCACAAATTTGTTTAGCCATTCCCCATTTGATGGACATCTCAGTTTCTAGTTTTTTGCCATCCCCAAAAATATATGTATATTTTTTGTATTTATGTGTAATATAAATATTTTACAACATATAAGTTCTTTTCCTTTTTCTTTGATCACCCTAGGAAATAAACTCAATAGTGTTATTTATTGCTGGGTCAGAGGGTGTACACAGTCTTATAACTCTGTGGGCTTTAATTCTAGATTGCTTTCCAAAATGGTTGGATAAAATTTCATAGTTCCACTGACAGTATTAGTATCCCCATTTTCCCACATTCCCTCCAACATTTATCCATGTTGCCTTTTTTATCATTTTAGCCAGTGATAGATATGAGATGATTATCTCAGTTGCTTTGATTTGTATTTCTTTAATCAATAATAATAGCATTTTTATATAGTTATTATATTCTTCTTTGATATCCATCTAAAAACTGACTGTTCATATTTTTGACTATCATTTGGGCAATGGCTCATTCTCATATAATTGACTAAGTTCTCTATATGTTTTAGATACGAGATCACTATCTGAGAAATTACTTATAAATTCCTTCTAATCTTGGCTATATTAGTTTTATTTGTACAAAAATATTTCAGTTTAATGTATTCAAGATGACCTTCCACCTCAAGCCAAAAAGACTTTTTTTTACATTTCTCTAATATATTTTTTCATATAATATTGCCTAGTATAACTTTCCAAAATGCTAACCTCTCCTTTGCAATAAATTCCATTAAGGGAGGGACTGTTATCTTTTTAAACTGCTTCTACTAGTCTCCATATAAAGTATTTGCTTCTTAAACATTTGAATGAAGGTCAATTTTTAAACAGTATAAATATTTGGAAACACAATTTTAAGTGTAACAGAAGATTTCTGCTTACCCTAAAATAATTGGTTAGTTGGAGGTGGGGGGAGGAATTACAATAATCCTATTAGTTAGAACCAAAAAATTCTATCAATGTGTAGATCAATGTCTAGAGTAGAAGTTCTTAACATTTCTTTTTTCTTTTTTTTTTTTTGCCATCGACCCTTTTGGCTGTCTGATGAGTTTCTTTTCAGAATAATAGTTTTAAATGCATGAAATAAAATAAATAGGATTATAAAGGAAAGTGATTACGTTGAAATAATGATATAAGCTTTTCCCATCCAAAATCATTCCCATCCCTTGAAATCTTCAGGGACCCCAGATTAAGAACCCCTACTTTCTAGAGAAATGAGATATTTTTTTATTCTTTAGAGCAGGACTTTTTATCCCTGGGGGCTAAGTATGGTAGTGTTTGTTTTTTTCATTTGATGCAATCCACTTAAAAAATGGAATGGGAAAGGAGAAAAGTTTTGTCTAGATGGTAAGGTATGTTCACCATGACTAACAGATCAAAAATTTCATGAAGGAAAGCAATAATTTTTATGGTATTCCATATTTGTAATTTTATACATAGTAGGTCCTCAGTGAATGAATTTTTAAAACCAAATCAAAGACTGGCAACCTTTTGAAAAGTGAGGTGGAAGTCTTAGGTCTTTGTTTTTTTGTCCTTAGTGTCCAGTGAGTGAGAGAGGTATTTGTTTGAACATGGTAACTGTTACAATGATGGCAATAGGAGTCAATAGTCTCTTGCAACCTGAAGAAGCTGAAGAGATAGAGGGGATAGGCTAGTTTTTCACTTAGACTTAAAACCTTATCTGGCCAGGTCACCAGGGAAACAAAGGATGTTCTAATTAGGAGTCCTTAACTTGGGATCCTCATACTTTTTTGTTGACAGTTCCAAAAATAATTGGTTTCCTTTGGAATCTTATGTGCTTTATTTTATGCGTTTAAAAACATTATTCTGAGAAGAGCCTCAAGCTGGTGGATTTTTTGAGCTTAGGACATCAGGCTGCCAAAGGGCTCCATGACACAAAGAAAGGTTAAAAAACCTTGCTCTAAAAGTTCTTAGGAATCCCTCATTTAAGCAGTTTTTTTTTTAAATACCACCGCAAAAGTAGATAAAAAGTTCTTTAAAGAGAATTTAGTTTTCCCAGGAGTAAGAAGATAGGACTAAAACTCCTTTATGATAAAGTTTTGTTTCTTCTTTTTTTTTTAAACCCCTTCCATCTTAGAATCAATACTATGTATTGTTTCCAAGGCAGCAGAGCAGTAAGGGTTAGGTAAAGTGACTTGCCCAGGGTCACACAACTAATAAGTGTCTGAGGTCATATTTGAACCCAGAACCTGTCCCTCAATAAAATATTTCTATTAAGATATTATTTGGGGTATTCTAATTGGTAGACTTAAGCTGTGAACCATAGCAAGGTGGAAAGCCACCTCTTCTTTAGGAACAAAGGTTAAAGAAAGTGAATTTTGAACTTTTCAATGAGGAAAGTAAGAGTTTTTTTCCTACCTGCATTTTTTTCTAAGCAAAGTAGAAGGCAAGATTTCTTCCTTTTGGGTTAGGTTGCTGAGTTGTATTTCAAAGCTATTCTTAACCTCTAAATAATAGGCCATTTCCTGTGTGAGGAAAGCTTAGGATAATCCTAAATGCTGCTTAGAAGTTTGTAAAGCTGTTTTCTGTTTTTCCAGATCTGAAGAAATAGAATTTACACATGATAGTACTCATCTAATGTTTTTGTCTTTAACTTAAAATAAGGTATTTTGGATCACAATATTCAGACATGGCTTATACAAAGTGTGCTTATGATGTGCTTTGCATCTTATATTAAAATTATAATGAAATGGATTGGAGGGGGATAGGGAAGAATGGCTTTTTATAAATTAATTCTCTCTTAGCTCTGCAGTTCAATTTCACATGGCAACTGTTTAGTTGGGTTTTTCAAACTTGGTAAATATCCAATTTGGGTTTCTATCTCCTTTCAAATTGGAATATGTATTTTCAAATTGGAATATGCATCAATGTGGTTACAACTCTATGTGTATCTAATATCTAATATCAGGTTTTTCTGAGCTAGAAATAAAAAAAAAATCCCCAATTGGGGGATGGGGGGGAGAACAACAAAATTTCTTGTGTTGTTAATTTTGTTCATTATTGTTCTTATTTCTGTCCATTTGCAATGATTGCTCCATTTTGTACTAATTTTTTAGGAATACATGGTAAATATTCCCCTAACTAGCTTTAATATTAGTCCCAGGGAGAGAGGCTGCTTAATTTAATATGCTATTTTAGTAGTTAGTTCTTTAAGCTTTATTGAAACACTTACAACACTTGCGTTCCTCCTACCCCAAGAATGGTGGTGAGGTAAATACCTTCAGGGCTACCTGGAAACCTTATCTTTTCTCAAGATTGTCTGACATCTACTTTTGTATCACTCCCCAGCTAATTAATATTCTCTAAGCAGGACTTCTTCTTTAAGGCCAAACTTTTCCTGGTTTTCAAGTTTCTCCTTAAACTGGCCCCACTGGACTGTATCGTTTAATTCCCACTACTCCCTTAACACTCTAACCTCCAGAAAAGATTGCACTGATCCCTTCCTTGTGTTGGCTTTTTACACACACCATACTTCTACCTGTCCAGATCCTGCTTTTCCTTCATTTCATTGTTCAGTTATTTCTGACTCTTTTTGAGAAGAAACCCCATTTGAGGTTTTCTTGGCAAATATATTAGAGGTAGTAAGAGGCCTGACTTGAACTCAGGAAGACTCATTTTCCTGATTCCTGGAGGAGTTCTACATCTACCCACTGTATCACTTAGCTGCCACTACCTGTCCTTCAAGACCCAGGACAGTGCCACATATTTGTATACTTCAGTTTTTCCAAACCTCCCTCTCCTTGTAACCTCGCCCACTCAAGTCCCACCTTCTCCTCAGCACCAAAGTTAATGCTTTTGATAAGGAGGTGTAGTAGAAAGAAGGAGGGGGAGAAGAGAAGAATGAGAGGCTACATGATTTATAAGGATATTTTGACTGAGGTGAGACCTGAACCCCCAAGGTATTCCTGACCTGAATAATGTCTTATAGACAGAAGATACATATATAAAGAATTGGCCACTGAATCTGCAAAATCTAGGTTTAAAACTTGCATCTCTGACATATACTACCCAGGTGATCCTGGACAAATTTACTTAACCTGTCATTGCAACTCTCAGACTATAAACTGGAGAATCTTAAGCCAATCTGTACTGACAGAGTGTTTCCTCATTGGACATTCTCTATAACAGTGAAATATGGAGTTGAGGGACAACTAGGTGACTCAGTGGATAGAGGGTCAGGCCTGAAGATGGGAGGTCCTATGTTCAAATTTGGTTTCATACACTTCCTAGACTTACCTAGATTTTACCACTCTTCAGCCTTGGAACCAACTCAGTATTGATTTCAAGACAGGTGGTAATGGTTTAATAAAGTAATAATAATAATGAGTTGATATTTTTTAAAGTTGGCATTGCCATTTTCAGTTTACAAAGTTAAACATATTAACATATATATATATTTTTTTTTTCTTCCCCCTTTTATGATCTTCCAACAATCCAGGTTAGGGTTTCATGGAAAGAACATTCAACCTGAAACCTTAATGAGAATAATAATTTTTCATATATATATATATATATATATATATAT
>NC_058130.1:191171085-191244466 GCF_016433145.1 Gracilinanus agilis
TCCTTCCTTCCTTCCTTCCTTCCTTCCTTCCTTCCTTCCTTCCTTCCTTCCTTCCTTCCTTCCTTCCTTCCTTCCTTCCTTCCTTTCCTTCCTTTCCTTCCTTCCTTCCTTTCCTTCCTTTCTTTCCTTCTCTCTCTTTTTTCTTCTTTCTTTTTTTTAATTCTTACTTTCCATCTTAGAATCATAAAGAATGATAAAAGCTAGGGCTTGAGAGTCAAGTAACTTGTCCAGGGTCACATTGCTAGGAAGTATCTGAGGAAGGATTTGAAAATAGGTCCTCCCTTCTCCAGGCCTTGCATTCTATCCACTGAGCCACCTAGCTACCCCCTGTTTTTTTTCTTTTACAATATGTATCACCCCTTAAAATTAAGTGAAAAAAATGAAAGAATTTTTTAAACTGAAGTTTTCTTCCCTCTACCAATGCAATATATCTGAGAATATACATTCTCTTTACTAATGCCTGCCTTCACTTTCTCTCCAATTTATAGTCCTGAAGATTTACTTGGGGCATTGAAATTTTCCCAGTGTCAAGCCAGACTTTCTTGGCTCAAAGGCCAGCTCTCTTATTATAAAGTCCAACAAAGCATATAATACTAATAATTCCAATACTAATATAGCAATTTAACCCACAAGGTTTCTTAAACCAGATTCTGTGAACTTGTTTTTAATACTTTGTTAGTTATTTTTCAACATACTTATTTTCCTTTGAAATACAATGTATTTTGTTTTATACATTTAAAAACATTCTGAGAAGGATTCACAAATTTCACTACCTTTGGTGGATCATAAATTTCACCACATGCAAAGTGATCAGTAATAACCAACAAAAGATAAGAAATCTTACTTTAAGGTATACAAACCATTTTTTTCAAAACAACTTTTTAGGTAGATAGTTTAAGTTCATTATCTCCATTTTACAGTTAAGGAAACTATAGCTCAGAGAGGCTAATGATTCGCTTTAGAATCTAAAGTGATTTAACCTAGACCCCCTGATTCCAGGTCTAGTGCTCCCCCCATTTCTTTATTAATGACTCACAGGCACTACTGTTCTGGTCACTTAGGCTTGAAACCTAGTGCCATCTCCAACTCTCTTATCCCTATATTTACTCTGTTGCCAAACACCTGTCATTTTTATCTTTATAATATCTCTGGCATACACCCCTTCTTCTTATACTGCTCCCACCATGGTGCAGGCCCTCATCATCTCATGTCTGGCCTTCTGTAGTAGCCTGGGGGAAGAAAATTAGAATTATATACAGTGCTTATTACTATTTGCCAGACATTATGCTAAGCCCTTTACAGATTTTTACAGGGCACTCTTATCTTCTGATTCTGAGTATTTTCACTGGCTGTCTTCCATTCATGAACTGCTCTCCCTCCTCCTCTGTTTCTTTGTTTCCCTGGCTTCCTTCAAGTCACAGATAAAATGCTACCTTCTAAAAGAAGCCTTTCCTGTTTACCCTTAATCCTAATGTCTTCTTTCTGTTAATTATCTCCATTTTATCTGTCTATATCTTGTTTGTGCATATTTGTTTGCATGTTGTCTTCCCCATTAGACCATATGAGCTTCTTGAGGACAGGATCTTTTACCTTTCTTTGGATTTCCAGTGCTTAGCACAATTCTTGACAAATAATAAATGTTTAATAATATTTGTTAACTGATTATTTCTGTTGAGCTATATTGCAGTATCCTGGTACATTAATTAATTATACCTTTCTACTGTTTGTAGAACTTAAATCATTGAAAATTATAAGGGAAGTTTTTACAGGAAATGTTCAAATTAATTCCTTTTTCTCAAATGGTTATGTGCCACACAATCCATCTCTGTTCTTATATGTTCCTGCATTACTCTGCCATCTAGTGGAAATATATATTGGTTACTATACATTAGTCTTTGCTGTTCACTTTATAGCAATTTGAAAAAATTGAGTGGAAAAATTGTGCATGTGTTGAGAGAGGGGA
The DNA here is from genome assembly GCF_016433145.1 of Gracilinanus agilis. Taxonomy (NCBI): domain Eukaryota; kingdom Metazoa; phylum Chordata; class Mammalia; order Didelphimorphia; family Didelphidae; genus Gracilinanus; species Gracilinanus agilis. The sequence goes on from NC_058130.1 coordinate 191,173,049, forward strand.
AAAGAGAAGGAAGTAGAAGGGACTTTTAGATTCTTTAACAGTGGAATCTGATTCTGGACTTTCCCATCTGTTTTATACTGATTATAAATTTTGGAGGGTCCTAGTTAGCTAAAATCTATTTATTGAAGCATTTTTAACAAGTATCTCTAAATTTCTTTATCCAAGGCACTAAATTTATTTCTTGAAAAGGTAAATAAAATGAAAAGTAAAGATGTTGTATGAGTATTAGCAGAATTTTCTGTAGGTAGGGGTCACTCAGTTAATAAAGGGGAACTATAAACTTAAGTTTTATGTAATGGTGAAGAATATGTTTAAGGAAAAGGAAACATGTAAGCATGACATTGCTACTTTTAAGAGTTCTCCTTTTTCATTTTTATATTACTTTTAATTATCTTGCTAAAATTAAATCATTTTATTGCTATAACTGTTTCTTAATGTCATTAAAATCAATTTTTATGTTTTTTTCCAATTACTACATGTTATTAATAAGTAAAGCCAATTTTTAGGGGTTGTCATTTTGATCTTTAGTTATTTTGGGTAAGTGGATTTAATTTCCTAATTTCACTTGTCTTTGAACTTGAGACAGGAAACCTTACCTTTCCCCTTCCTGCCTCTCTCCTGGTACCCCTCCTGTTCATGAGTCATCAACTCAGTGTGACTGAGATTTAGTTCTTGGCTTCTTGTGAATATTCAGTTGATGGTTTTTCAGTTATTTCAACTTCACACGAAATGAATCCATTTAATGATTGACATATTGTAGTGTTGGAGTATAATAAAGACCACATCAATATTAGCTATAATTGGTAATTACTTTTCTTAACTCAAGATTAATAGCTAACTGAAATACTAATCTATAACTTATCAGTCAGTTGGTAGTGAAATTTTATATGCTTAGTGAAGTGTTCTTTCACAGTGAAGTGTTCTTTTACACCTTTTATTGGTGTGCCATTGTAGTTCAAACATGATCTTAATTTATATTATTAATGAAAGCATAAAATAATTAAAGTAAAAAACCTTTTAAATATGCATAATGATCTTTCATATTTTCTGAACAGATAATATCTATGTTTTGAGAAATTAAATTTTATTATTTCCTCTCTGTACCATCCTTGGGAGTTTTTTGTTCCTTTTTAAAGGTTTAGGGCACAGAATGTTACCAAATATGTATAATGGTGTATGTATGTCTATGCAAGTCTGAAATTAGGGCTTCCTGGTTAGATACTTAAAAAAATTAAAAGACATGAGTAAGGGTCTGTTTCATGTGGATCCAGAAATTACTAATCTATTTAAAAATCTGTACATTTTATTTTAAAAATAAATTTATTAATGCATTTTTCTATTTTGACATTATAGTTATTTCCATGTATATGCCATTGTCTCCCCACCTAGTGAGTCTTATAGAAGAAAAAGAGTTAAGCCATGGTCTGACAGTATATACATTATTCTGCTCCTGTGAATCTTCTCCCTCCTTCCAAAGGGAGAAAGAAAATATGTTTTATTATTTGTTCTTTAGGGCAAAGAATGGTCAATATAATTATTATTTTGGCTTTCATCAACATTATAGTAGCCATTGTGTATTTATACTGTACTCTTGGTTCTGTTTCACTTTGTATTCATCTTGATCATGTGATACCATGCTTCTCTGACTTTTTTATATTCATCATATGTTATAGTATGATGCTTTTACATTATCTACATATATTGCATATCAATAGGCATCCAGTTTCTTTTTGCTATCAAACACACAAAATGCTCTAACTGTATTTTAGGAAACATGGAGCTGCCTTCTTTTGGGGTGGAGGGAAGAAGTTTGACTAAAGTAGGCTTATTAGGCCAAAGGAAATGAGCAATTTAACAACATTCTTGAATAATTATAAACTATTTTCCAGTAAAGTTGGGTCAAGTACATCTCCATCAATAGTTTATTAGTGTATGCCTTTCTTAGAACAACCTCTCCAATATTCACTACTTCTGATTTGCCAGTATGGGGTGCATAGGGAAGATAAGTCCAGTGTTCTCTCTAGAGTGCCACACTTCAGAATTTTAGTTTGTTTCTGAGCAAATTGGAGCACTCAAATTGTGGGAGCCATATTTTATGATGAGTATTGATATATTGGAGTGCCTTCAAAGAATAATCTTTAGAAGAATGAGAGAACTGGAGATTGGGCTATATGTAAAAGTGAATTGAAGGAACAGGGAATATTTATTTTGGAAAAGGGAAAACTTGGTGGTGAAGACTTGATATGATATATATCTTTAGATATCTGAATGGTGGTCATGTGGAAGAGAAATTAGATTTGTTCTGTTTGGGTCAAAATTTCAGAGAGGAAGATTTAGACTAGTTTTAGGGGAAGTTTCCTTACAACCAGAGTTCAATGGCTTGCCTTAGGAAATTTCTCCCTTCACTGTAGGATCTCAGTTGGAGACTGATGACCACTTGGTAATGATATATATTGGGGATTCTGATTCAAAACTGTGTTGAACTAGTAATCCTCTGAGGACTGTTTTAGCAATGAAATTCTATACTGTGTAGCATATTTCATCTGGAATCTTCTGGAATTGTGATCAGTCATGCTGATCAGGATTAGTCTTTTTTTTTTTTAAATCCTCACCTTCCATATTAGAATCAATACTGTGTATTAGTTTGAAAGCAAAAGAGTAGTAAAGGCTAGGTAATGGGGGGTTAAGTGACTTGCCCAGGGTTGCATAGCTAGGAAGTGTCTGAGGTATGATTTGAACCCAGGACCTCCCATTTCTAGGCCTGGCTCTCAATCCTCTGAGCCACCCAGCTGTCCTGGATTGCTGAGCCTTTTAAAAATTTTTAATTGTAGCCAGGCTGAGAATGCACTCTCTCAAGATGTTCTATATAATAAATACACTATAAAATCTCTTTAATGACATTTCTTCAAGATACTGTGCTGATTATTGGAGAGAGAATAAATTTTTTTCCCTCCATGATAGAATGCTTTCTGGGCCTTGGTGAACAACCATAGAAAATAATGAGAGTCTTCAGTGGTCTACCCATTAGAGTGATATAGAGTAGAAAACACATGTAGAATCATGAGGTTTGGAGATTAAGTTCTTCAACCTGCCAATTTAAAATGGAGTGTAAAGGTGCTCTCTGGATAGTGATCTGTTCACAAATGGGTGAGGAATCAAGTGTTGGCTATATTGAGGGAGGGAAGTATGGTTGGTTTATTCTCAGATTAGAGTGAAAAGGTTAAGGGACATTTGGCAAACTGTAGTTTATAAAGAAGGCTAGGATTTGGAGGGTGGGGTGTGGAGGAGTTTGCTCTGAAAAGCAAACATCACTATCTACTCCCCACCAAAAAAGGAAAAAGATCCAGTGACCCCACAGAACTTTTTAATCTAGATATTGTTTTTGTATTCCTCAAACAATATGCAAATAAAGATGTATGGATGTTCCTAATGGTATAAGGTACATTCCAAAAAATAGATTTTCAGATAAAATGATCTGTTCTCAGATCTTGGCTAGAATGCTACCTATATGTCTCGGGTAAGGCATTTCCCCTATGTAAAATTGTTTTTTCATATTTAAAAAAAGAAGGCAGTTGGATTTTTGAAAATCTCTGAGATTGTTTCTAGCTCTAAATTCTGTGATTCTATGGTATTTTTCTAAATCTTTCCTCAGATTAACTATAATCCTGAATATTTGTTGACACAAGAATATCTATATCCTCTAAAAGCAAATGTTAATCCAGGAAGAATGTAGATGGATGTGATAAAATGTAATTTTATGTACTTTCTACATATTTTAAAAGTTGTGAGGGAGTTTCCAGGGTCAAAATTTTCTTTAACATGGCAGAATATTGAGAATCTTTGAGAGAAGTTTATTGACTCATCTATTAAGATAGAAAATGGATTTCTAGATAGGCTGGTAGATGATTTTGAAGAGTGGTGCAAAGTTGTAAAGAACTAAAACTTTTAGAAAAATTGTTAAGGGGTAGGAAGAGAAAATAAAGTTTTCATATACTATTGTGATTGGTGAAGCAGCCCAAAAAAACGGGCATTAAGAAACAGTCAATTCCCTAATTGAATTTTAATCTTAATAAGAATTCCATGCCTTATTTGTCTTTGTATCCCTAACCTTTTGGTTTCACAGAGTATAGGAGTTATCACCAGCTTCTAACAGATTTAATAGCAATAGAAAATGGATTACATTTATATTAAATGATTCTAGCAGGCAAAACTAGGACTCTAGAAGGGAGACTTGACTTCTGCTCAATGTACACTCTATAAATAATGTAAACTTGAATTTTATTTTATAAAACTGAACTTATAATAGAGTGCTAAATGGACTTCCATCTTTGTAGGAGACAGCAATTTTGAAAAGCAACAAAATGAAATTCTGCCTGTATATTTTAATACATTAATTCTGCTTGTGTGCAGTATGAATGAATTAATGTACCTCTTTGACTTAATAGTCATACTGCTTTTTGCCCCTTTGGTGCAAGGAATGGTAGTGGTTGTTATTGGGGGGAACATGTAATAGGTACTTTTTATGGTGATCATACATGGCTTCATTTTAAAATATGAATCTTTATTGTGTTAATTTTGTGTGGAATGAAAATTTTTTACTTCAAAATCAGTAATTACAAGGAGACTGCTTTGGTTTGTTAATGACTGGTTTACTGCAAGTAGGAGTGGAGAGCAGATTTTATGAAAAGAAACCTTGGGTCAGTGCCCTGAAACTGAGTGACTAGTTGTCAGAAGTACTCTCATTTTTAAAAGGAAAGAAAGACCTCCAGCATGTTTGGTAGGGCCTCTCTGGAAGATTTATAGAAAGAAATGGATTAGAATAGGAAGGCATATAGTGTTATGATCTGCCTCCTGTGGAGGGGATCCCTCTATCCATTTCACCCCTCCTATCAACACATTCTCTATAATAAGCATGCCTATTTATTTTTCTGCCTACACAGGGAAAATTTATTTCCCATTTAGTATATCTCACAGATATGCCTCAGATTTATACTTAATGCTTTCAGGACCCTCTGTGATATAGAAAATAGAGAACCAAAATTTCCTCAGTGTTTAGCATTGTTTTCCTGTGCCTTTCTACAAATTCAGAAAGAATTGGCTCCATTTTTTTTTTTTTTAGGGTTTAAGGTAGTTTATTTATAATTAGGAAGGTAGAAGGTAGGAAAATAGAGAGAGGAAGAGGTTAGTCCAGGCCTGCAGAGGCCTGGACGGAGAAAGAAGGTTAAAAGGCTAATTAAACTAAACTACAAGCCACAAGACCATAGCAATCAGAGAGGCTATAACCTACTTAAGGCAGAGTTTGGAAACGCCAAGGTAGGCCAAGGAAGTCAGCCTAACTTACCCACATGATCATTCAGAGTGGAAGCAGCCTGAGGTCTCAGGCAAGATCCTGCAGCACCAAGTTAAAAGTGGGAACTCAGAATTGGCTCCATTTTTAGAGGATTCACAGGAGAAAGAATTTCAAATCAAGTTTTAAGAGCAAAATCAAAGGTACTGGGATTATTCTAGTGTTAAGAGAAAATGGAGGTGTGACAAGTGTTGAGTCTATTTGGAATAATTATAACTATACTAATTTATGGAGGAATCTTCTTAAGATTAATGAATGTAAGACCTATGAATGTAATCAAATCCTTGTTTAAAAAATGAGACTGCTTAATGGTCCATGGTAGTGATGAGCAAACTATGGCCCGTGGGCCAGATTAGGGGGTGGGGCTGAAATGTTCTATTCAGCCACATGACATTATTCCTAATCTGATGAATACAATGAGTAGGATACAATACAATGAAACTTCAAAAGAGTTGCCTTAGAAACAGACTGACAGATGAGCATTTCCTTTCCTTTGGCCTCCTCTTTAGAAAGTTTGCCCATCACTGGTCCAGGGCATTAAAAAACACTGAATTTAGAGTTAGAAAGACCTGAGTTCAATTCCTGACTCAGATACTTACTAGCTGGGGGATCTTATGCAAGTCACTTACCTTCTGAGTTTCCTCATCTACAAAATGGGGATGAAAATAGCACTTATTTCCCAAGGTTGCTATGAGGATCAAGTGAGTTAATATTTGTAAAGCACCTTGAACTTTAAAAAGGCCTATCTATTTATATGTTTCACCAGGTGACTTTATAGATCTTTTTTTTTTTCTTAGAATTTAACTACTAGAAAAGACTAAATTTTACATTCCCTTACCTTTAGTTTCTCTTCCCATCAGGTTAGAAATATATTTAAAGTATAAACTATCTAATCAGGTTATTTTCTTTAAGGTCCCTTGTGTTTTATGTTTTTTTAAAAAAGTCTAGAGAGAAGCCATATATCAATTCTTCTGGGAGGAAAACTATAGTTTTCCACTTTAACTGGTTTAGATAAAAGAATTTTTAAGGCAAAGTTTGTAGTAAAGGTGGTATAAAGAAAGCCAAGATGTTATCTTGATGGTGTGTTAGCAAGCAATGATTCATTATGTACCCATCCACATTCAAGGCTATGCCTCATTCAACAGACTGAAATTAACCATTAACCTTTTGGGCATCTTTCTTTCTCAACAATGGTGGGGACACTGGTTAGTTTTTGCTTTTTCTAGACCTTTTCTTTTGGATTGCATGTAGTTCACTGAAATACAATTAAATTTTATTTTATTTTATTTATTTAAGGCTAATTATATTTTAGATCAGCAGAACTTGGAAAATACCCTATTTACTTATGTCATTACAATATTAACCCATGATGGAGATGTAAGTTATTGATTACACTACAGTGTAATGAGATTTTAGATTATTATGACTTGGAAAATGCTACAGAAATTCACTAAGTAACATATTTATAAATCATGTCATCTTATAGATAGTTAATTCCATATTTTTAAAAAAGTTAAATGCCTTTGGTTTCCTGCCATATAGGCTCAATAAAGCAATTACTAACTAGGATATGTCTCTATATTTTAACTGTATTCTAACTGTAAAAGCACCCCCCATTGTTAAAATATTAATGTACATAGGGGAGAATATAATTTTCAGAAACAATCACTTTCTCTTTTCAGACCTTAAGAATACCCAATTAATTTTCTTCTGACTTTTTATGATTTAAGAGTTTTTAAAAGCCAGCCTGAAGTTTCTTTCAGCATGTAAACTAATTGCTTTCCCTTTAAATAAATTATACTTGTTTCAGTTTTGAAGAGTGATTTTTTTTTCTAACCTTGCTTCCCAGTCTTGAGATTAGACCCTATTAGAAGTTCCATTAAAAAGAATGAAATGGACTCAAATGAATGACTGGTAGTTTTTAATATCAGCAAAAACTGCTATTTAAATTCCTACAAACCCTGAAAAGCCTGGAGCTTCTTGGCCTTTTGTATAAATTTAAGAGAGAGAACAACAAATGTTCATTAAATATCTATGGCCTGTAGAACACTACTGGGTATTGGAGGTTATAAAGTTTAGATAAAAACAAACTTAACTTTACCTGATCTCAAGCAGTCTATATCTAGTAAGGAACTATGTGCCTACATGCAAAATTATGGTACATAATTTGAATATTTGCTATTAGATGATATACAATTGTGATATTGTTTTTCATTCATCTTTCTAAACCCTTTAATATAATTTTTCTTTTTAAAAAATTGTTATAAGTTACAGTAGTAAGCCAGATTGTTTTCTTTTTTTTTAATGTGTGGTTTCTTAAACTTTCTCTGCTTCGTTACTGTGTGACATGAGAAGATTTGTTGGGTATATAGGCCAATATTGTACCAGACTTATATAACAATGTGTGAAGTGTTAGAAACTGGTGAAAAGACCAAGGGACTCCCTAACAGATGATTTCCAGCAGCAATGAAGATAGCTGAATCTCTACATAGGATATGGATTCATGCCTTTAAAAAGTTGGGAATTTTGAAAGGATATGTGAGTTCTATTTATTTATATGTGAGTTCTTATCTACACCTTTATTATAACCCCTTTTTGGGGGAAAAGATGCAAAGAAAAATGCCCAGGCAGTTATTGCATGATTTTAATTTCATTTTTGGTAGCCTTTGATAACACTTTGAAACTTCATCGATAATGTTTTTCAAGATTTTTTTTTTGTTGTTGTTGTTGTTTAAACCCTTAACTTCTGTGTATTGTCTCATAGGTGGAAGATTGGTAAGGGTGGGCAATGGGGGTCAAGTGACTTGCCCAGGGTCACACAGCTGGGAAGTGTCTGAGGCCGGATTTGAACCTAGGACCTCCTGTCTCTAGGCCTGACTCTCAATCCACTGAGCTACCCAGCTGCCCCATCGATAATGTTTTTGTTTTGAATCATTTAAAAAATTTTCCAGATAAGCCATGCATATGAATCAAAAGCTGATGTATTCATTGCATTGGTTTCCCTGAGACTAAAAATGTGGTTCTGTGATAGCTTCTTCCTAAGTGTAGTTTAAACACTGCCATTTGTGAAATGCTGTTCATCACTGGGAGTTTATGCTTGATGGATATCAGTATTATTGCTTTCATTGTACTATAGTAATATGATTTTTTTCTATGTACATTTATATTGCTAGAACTTGTGACTTTCCTTATATGCCAAATATCTATGTATACATACTCACAAATATATGAGTGGTGATTTGGGTTTGGGGATTTTATCATTCTTAATCCAAGTCTTTCATATGAGGAGTAGAAATATCTGTCAGTATTGGTTAGTATCTTCACTGGTAAGCAGCAGTATTTTGTTAAAAAGCTTGATATTTGTTGAGGGAGTTAGAAGACAATATAGATTTTCCTGGCATCACTTTATCTTTTTAAAAGAATATATATATATAATATTAAACTCCATGCTGTATTTCAAATCTATACAGAGTTGTCAAAAGAAATTAAGTTTATCAAACATATATACATATAAATAGTAGTGCAGTGTGTTCAAACTCCCTTGGGTACCTCTTAGCTCTATGACCAAGTCATTTCACTTCTCTCAGACTCAGATTCCTCATCTATAAAATGAGGGAGTTGTAGCTTCCTTCAGTGGTCTATAAGGTTCCTTCCTGTTCTAAATCTATGTTCCTATATTTCCTTTTACACATTCCATATAATTCTTTCCTTTCCACATTTTATTTTCCTCTATCTGAGTTTATTCTCTCAGGGAAGATATATTGGTTTCTTGAGGAATGATAGATTTTTTAGAAAAGTTTTCCTTTCTCAGATTACTTTCCATGTATTCTTTTTATATCGTGTATGTACCTATTTATTTATTTGTTATTGCCCTCACAATAAGCTCCTTAAGGGCAGGAATTATTTTTGCCTTTAATTATACCCCCGGCACAAAGTATTCTCCTTGGCGTGTGTCAATATCTCTATCTATCTATCTATCTATCTATCTATCTATCTATCTATCTATCTATCTATCAAGAGTTTAATATATGCTCTTTGGGTGACTGACTGGAAAGGGGGCAGCCAAGCCCTAAGTCTTAGGCTGAGACCAAGCATCTTCCAGTTCCATTCATAAAGGCAGCTAGCTGCTGAGGCACAGGACCTGCTGGGAGGATAGCCTGATTATGACACTTCAGCATCCTTATCCTCATTCAGCTCCCAGACATAGGAGTTTCCTTCATGTTGTTTGCCTCTTTTTATTTACTTTTCTATTTTGCAGTGCTTGAGCCAGTAAGAAATATTTGGTTGAGTGGGAATTATTGTTTCTCAACACCCCCTATTATTTTACATACAGTATTTATTTCTAGTTTCTTTAACTGTGTGAATAGCTACTAAACAGTGGTTGAATTCCACATTCATTCTTCAAACGTTTATCAAGTGCCTACTCTAAGAAGAGCACTGTGCTAGGCTTTGGGTAGATATAAAGGACCTGGCACTGTTCCTGTGCTTACGGAACTTATGGACTAATAGAAAGATAGTCCTTCCTTCCTCTCCTCACATATTTAATTATCTCTGTACATACTACCTCCTATATAAACTTTGAGCTTGATAATATATTTTCTATAAAGCCCAAGAAGTATTTATTTTCTGTATTTCCTGTGCTTCTTACAATACTTGGTACATCATCTCCCCCATTATTGGAGTGTAAAGTTTGTAAAGGACTTGATAAATATTTCATTTTTACCCCCTGGTAAAATGACCCCACAATACCCTGAGATGCACCATTATCTCTTTTATAGAAGAAGAAACAGTTTAAAGTTAGGGAGCTAGAGTCTGAGGCTGAATTTGAACTCCATTATTTCACTTTGCTGTCTGTAATTATGTGATGGGTATTTAATAAATGTTTGTTGAGTTGCACTTCCTTTCTCAAAATCCTCTTTAGTGGCATTCCTCATAGTTTGTTATAAAATATAAATTCCTTTTCTTGTCATTTAAAGGTTCTCTGTCACCTAGCTATCACCTACCTTTCTAGACTCATTTTATATTCTTCACATTCACCAATCTTGTGTTCTAAGCAAATTGTGAATTACCAGTTATTCCTCAAATTTAACACTCCATTTTCCTTCCTATGCTTATGTGCAGTACTGAAAAGTATTCCCTCCTTGTCTCTGGAAAGGGGAAAGGAAAAGAGAAGGGAATAAACATCTTCATAACTACTCTGTATCAGGAACTGTGCTAAATGCTTTCTTTTTAAAAAGCAAATATTATTTCATTTGATCTCAGCCTCTCAGTCTTCTTTCAAGACCCAGCTTAGATGCCATTGCATTTGTAAATCCTTTTCTGATCTCCATAGTTGTTAATGTTCTTTTCTTCTTCATTTTTCTTTGGACTATATTTATATATATGTTGAATTTCCTCCTTCTAAGATAAACTTCTGAAAATCAGTTATGGTTTCTTTTTTCTTTTCTTTTCATCTCTAATATCCAACACTGTTGAATTAAAGAGTCCCTTCGCTGCTGAAAATTGAAACCATAAATTTTGTATAAAGGATATCAAACTTATGCACTAGAGTCCTTGTTCTGATTCTTTGTGAATATTTCATGCAATACAATACCCAGTGAAATAGTTAGGACTGTTCCTTACTCTTACTAGATGACCAGCCAGCCCTCCCACATCCTTTTCTACTCATATATGTCTTTCATGGCTTTCATGTTACTTCTCACTTGCAAGTCAACATCTTAATACTGTGTGTTTCTGTCTCCTTTGGGGCCACTTGTGATTATAATTTTTCCATGGTTGTGTTATTTTGCTATTTGCCAACATAGCATCAGTAAGGGAGGATGATGGCTAAAGATGGCTTTCATAGTAGTACATAATAATTACTTATTAAATTCTTATTATATTAATTTTTGCATCATCTCCAAAGAAGTGTAGAATAAAACATTCAGATAAAAATTACCATTTTTCTTCTGTTTTGGCAAAGGTTGCTCTGAATAGCAGCTTGAGAGGAGAGATATAGTCTTCCTGTAGTCCTACATTTAAATCTCTCCAAAACCCCTAAGCAGCTGGCCTACCAACCAGACTCAGAATATTAATAGCAAATCTGTGACCTTCAGCCACAGATGCAGTTTTGCTAAATTCATATAGGCTGTTCATTGGTCTGAGCCTTGGGTTCCAGTCCTTGTCCACTACTGACAACCTCTGGGACCTTCAGCAGAATTTTGATTTAGAGTTCGCTAAACCCTAACTCTCAAAGAAGATTTTACCTATCTCATATTGCAAAAGAGTGTTCTGAGTAAAAGATTGTGGAAAGTATTCTCTATTTCATATAAAGAAAAAAGATGCCATGTAAATTAAAGGCATAATGCTGATTTAAAAGTTCATTATATAACACTATCCAAACTACAAATGTAGTTTGTAGATTATAGCTATGATAGCCTAGGAGCTGAAAGGGACTTAAGAAATAATCTAGTTTGAATCTATTTACTTGATGAGGAAGAAACAATGGCAGACTATATTGCACTCTTTCAAGCCTGACTCCTGTATGAAGTCTTTCTTGATTCCCCCTAGTTTTTAGTGTTATCTTTCTTTTCAAATTAATATTTATTTATTCACAAAATATATATGACCCTCCCGCTGCCTATGAAATACAAGCTGCTGGAATGGACAGAATTTTTAGCTGTGCATTCTTGGAGGACTAGAGACACCATTACTATTTAGATATATCATCCTCAGAAATTGGGGTCTGTTTTTTTTGTTTTTTTTTTGTTTGTTTGTTTTGCCTTTTTGACCCCAGCAGCAAGCACAGTAATGCTTGTTCAACTGAAGTGAGTTATTTTCCCACTTAATCATTTCTACCTCTATTTTTGTAAATGCAAATGAGATAGGGATCAATATACTTGATATGATCGTTTTGAGAAGTAAAGAATTTTTAAAAGTAGTAAAGAACCTTTTATTTAACTTTTTTATTTGGTTAATAGTCTCATTTTGAAACTCATAATTTATAAAATTGAATTCATGTTATGATTTATTTTTCCTCAAATACAGATGAAGTCTGAGCCATCTATTATTATTTTAAATTATTGGTGCCTTATATCTTTACATAATCTGTTTTTGGATATACTCCACCCAGTAAGCTTTCCTTTGAAACAAAGGAAAATTGTTAAGCTAACCCTGGGTATGTGAGAATAAGCAACACCCTTTTACCCACAGTGCTGACCTTTCCCCTAGGTAAGGGAAAATTGATTCTGATTGTTCAGAACAGTATTAGGTTTAACCATTTGTTGAATTGTCATCTTCCTGCTCAAAAATCTCCTTAGTCACAATAGTTTATCTGATAAAATACACATGCCTTCAGTGTCTTTAGGTGTCTACTGGTTGCATTGTCTTAGTTGGAGGGGAAGATTAACAAATTTTAGGTAAAGTCTCTGCTTTCATACCATCTAACAATGTTCTTTCACTTAAGATTTGAGGCACATTGTCCAGGAAGAAGGTTTAGCTAGGATAGTGGAAATATGAATACCAAACCTACTAAACTAGAATTATGTCTGTTTGGAGGTGAGGTCCTTGGAAACCTTAAAGAGATGTCCTCAAGTTGGACTTATTAAAATACAGTGCTCCACTTGCTGCTGAGATAACCTTTTTTGCCCTTAAGTTTAAATCTTATTTACTATACTTATCTACTAAGTTTAAGTTTTCCCATCTGTAAAACATAGATAATAATACCTCTTGCTTAATGCATAGAGGTTGTAGAGATAAAGCATAGACTAAATGTTTACTATTATTTGAGAAGGATTCCCAATGTGGTAGCACAAGAAAAAAACCTTTAACCTTTGCTATCACCTCTCAAGGTGAACTAAGTCTTCCTTTGCCCTTCACCTTCCACTTCCATGGCTTTCCAAAGGATACCTCTGAATTATGTCCTTTCCTGGGCCCCAGTACTGAGCATGCTTTCCTGGATGGCCTGGTATCAAAGCCCCTTAAAACATTCCTCTCCTCCTTCCCCCAAATAAAAAGAGAAATGGATGACTCAATCGACTTGCTTTCTTGTTAATTAAATGAAGCTTTTAGCTTTAGGCAAATTATCTATGTGCTTCCTCTTTGGTTAAAAGTTTGGTTAACCCTGTTTGGGGGAATTAATCCTCTGGAGGACAAATCTAATTTCAGTTGCCCAGTTGGAAGCACTGGAATAATTAAAGGGCACCAGGATTTTATTGTGGAAGAGCCTGGGATTATAAATAGATTTCCAAAATGAGGACTGTTTATTTTACCTTTGGCCTCATTGTTTTAGAATGTTACTGATTGTATGTGTGGTTTACTTAATTTGGCTGGATGAAGTAATAAAGAAGCTCTGAGGTATCTAGCTGTTTTGTTTTTTATTACAGTGATAATAACTGACATTTTTCTAATACTTTGAGAATTGCAAAGTGCTTGTTATCCTGTGGTTCATTCTATCTTCTTTGCTGATAGAGGCTATTCTCCCCAATTTACTGAAAAGGTGCCTATGCCTCTAAGCACTGGTGAGTGACCAATTCACCCAGCTATGGCATTGTGAATCTAGATTGATGGTCCTGACTATAGATTTGTACTTTCCTCCAGTATTTGTGTTTGGGAATTTTATTACCACAATAGAAGAGCTGGCTCTGGAATAATAATTATTCTAGTAAATGATGCTACACATTAATTAGTTGAGCAGATTTTTTAAAAATTATACTAATTTAAATACCATTACATTATTTTGTAAACAGAAGAATACATTCTAATCAGAGATGAAATGGGGAAAAGAGATGGAATTCTTGTTTCTTTTCTAATTTAACTGATTTCTTTCCCACAACCCCACACTGATTCTCTCTGTCTCTGCCTGCTTTAAGAAAGTATGTGCTTTGGCTGGATTTTGAAGCCCGTGTTTCAATTACCATGGTGCTTTGAAAATTGGAACAATGAAAAGCCTGCAGCCTAAAACACACTGGGGGTGGGGGTAGGAAGTCCTTATAGGAAATTCACACCAAGTGCTTCTGGTCTTCTAAAATTGTTTTGTCTTTGAAAATCCATTGTGTAAGAGGGATTGAGGATTGACTGTTTATTGGTGCTAAGAAGAGGGATAGTTGTCATTTTTTTCTATAAACAAACACACTGTTACCACTCTGTTTCTGCTCCTATTTATTATGGACACAGTTCTCCCTTTGTCAGTCTGATTTAGGCAAGTGTAAAAAAAATTCCTATTTACTACCATGAACTACTGAATATTTGAGTTAGTGGAAACTAGGGAGATCTGGTGGATGAAATAGATTGTTAACACCAAGTTTCCAAAACCTTTCTGTTCCATTTGTTTTCCCAGAACTGCTAACTCAAAAGTTTAGGGTCAACTTTTATTCTTATTCTGACCATTACCATTTCAGCTGAATATGTCAGTTTAACCAAGGAAATTGTTGAACATGTGCTTTGAGATGGGGTGGGGAACTAGAGTAGGGAGTCTGGAAACCCAGGTTCTACTCACTTTGGTCAGACTGTTACTTCCTAGCTGGGGGATCTTGGGTAAAATCATTTACTCTTTCTGAGATTTTTTTTTTTGTCTGCTTTTGGAGGCAGAAGATCTTTGAGGTTGGAGGCACATGTAGAGAAAGATAGAGAAGACAAGAAAATCTTTAAGGTTTTATTTACCAAAGGAATCACTTAACTGGTTTCTGGATGTTGGAATTCTAATGAGTATGTGTTGATAGGATTATGAATCCTTAGTCTCAGTACTTGTAGTGTTATGCTTTCTGCCTAAATTGGTTTTATTTATTCTCTTAACAGGCTCCAGGCATGGAAGAGCTGATATGGGAGCAGTATACTGTGACTCTGCAAAAGGTAAGTGTGTTTTACCTTTCAAATATTGAAGGGGAAGGGAAGAGGAAAGGAATAAGCATTTATCAAGTGCTTAATATATTAATAGATATCATCTCACTTAATCTGCACAACAACACTGTGAGAGGGTGATATTATTCCAATTTTGAGGAAACTGAAACAGACAGAGAGGTTTAGTGACTTGTCCAGGGTCACAAAGCTAGTAAGTGTCTGAGACCAGGTTTGAACACAGGTTTTGATGCCAGATGACAATTATCCATTGTGCCACTGTATTGGATGGAATGTTGTTTTTAACCAATAATATTAACTTTATTCATGTTTACATATAACTTCATTAATAATAATAAACTAACTTTGTAATGTTATAAAGAGTAGTAATGTATTGCAAAGGCTTGATAATGTAAAATTGCTATCAAGAAAGACAAGTACACAAATTTCTAACAAATAATGGAATGTGATATTGATGTTTGCTGACCTTTTAACAAGAGAATTTTATATTACTATGAGAAACCCTTCAGTTCATTCACCTGGCAAGACTAGGTAAAGCACAGCTTAAAAATTTTTTTTTAATGGATACATAGGAAAGGAGAGTACTTGGAGAAAGATACTCCACAATTTTTGATAAACCTAAAGAATCAAATTTTGGGGGCAAGAATTTACTATTCAACAAAAACCACTAGGAAAATTGGAAAACATTCTGAAAGAAACTAGGTATAGCCCGGTATCTCACATCATATAGCAAGATAACAGTCAAAACAAGTTCATGATTTAGTCATAAAGAGTTATTCTAAGTATATTGGGGGAGTATGGAAAAAAATTATCAGTTATAATTATAGGTAAGGGATGATTTATGACCAAAAAAGATGTGTAGATGATCACAAGGTAAAATGAATAATTTTGAATATATGAAATAAAAGGATTTTGCACAAACAAAAATAGTATAGCCAAAATTTTTTTAAAAAGCAGGAAATTGGGAAACATTTTATAGCAAGTTTCTCTGATAAAGGTCTCATTTCTCATATTTAGGGAACTTAGCCAAACTTATAAAAATAAAGAGCCATTCCCCACTTGGCAAATGGTTAAAGGATATGAATAGGCAGTTTTCAGAAAAAAATCAAAGCTATCAATAGTCACATGAAAAATTGCTTTAAATCAGAAATAGAAAAATGAAAATTGAAACAACTCTGAATTACTTATCTCATACCTATCAGATTATCTAATGTGACAGAAAAGGAAAATAACAAAAGTTGAAGGGATGTGGGAAAATAAGCACACTATTAGAGAGTTATGAATGAACTAGTCCAACCATTCTAGAAGAAAAAATTGGGGAACTATGCACAAAGGAAATACTTGTGCATATCCTTTGATTCAGCAGTAGCACTACTAAGATCAGTTTTCCAAAGAGATTAAAGAAAAAGGGAAATGGCCTATATGTACAAAAATATTTATAGCAGTTTTTAAAAAACAGTATTTGTTTATTGGGACAATCACATTACTTAGCTATTTGGCCATGTTATAATATACTTTTTTTTAACCTTTATCTTCCATCTGGAATCAATACTAAGTACTGATTCTAAGGCAGAAGAGTGGTAAGGACTATACAATTGAGATTAAGTGACTTGCCCAGAGTCACATGGCTAGAAAGGTCTGAGGCTAGATTTGAACCCAGCACCTCCAATTTCTAGATCTAGCTCTCAATCCACTGTGTCATCTAGCTGCCTCTATAATATACTTTCAAATACATGTATATTTTAATAGATCTTTTTGTAGTGGCCAGGAATTGGAATTGAAGGGAATACCTATCAATTGGGGAATGGCTGAACAAGTTATAATATATGATTGTAATGTAATACTATTGTACTATAAGAAATCATTGGGGAGGGGGATGTTTCAGAAATACCTGGGAAGACTTATATGAACTGATGCAAAGTGAAGTGAACAGAACCCATAGATCATTGTACACAGTAGTAACAAAATAATAAAGTAACAATGATCAACTGTAAAAGGCTTAGCTACTCTGATCAATACAATGATCCACAACATTTTCAAAAGACTCATGGTGAAAAATGTTATCTACCTCTAGATAGAGAACCAATGAACTGTAGTGCAGATGGAAGCATTTTTTCTTCACATGTTTTATTTTTCTTGCTTTTTCCCCCTCAAGTGGCTAAAATATTTTGAATAACTTCACATGTAAATGAGAACCATTGCTTGCCTTCTCAGTGGTTTGGGGAGGGGCTAGAGGAAGAGAGAATTTGGAATTCAGAATTAAAAAATGAATGCTAAATAAATAAATGCAAAAAATGGATTTTTTAAAAAAGATATGTAATTTGAGGATGAAGGTGAATTATTTTTGGACAAAAATAGCACTTCCAAGAGGCAGCATAGTCCTAGGGTAGAGAGAATTGCCTTAGATTTGGGAAGACCTCTTTTTAGATTCATCTTTGGCATATTGACTATGTGATCCTGGGCAAGTCACTTTACTCTTCAGTTTTATGATGCAGCTCTTTAAGATTATCATTTGAAGATTTGCATTGGCTGAAGGAGTTTCTTTCCTTAGGATTTCCCTATACCAAGACATTCTCAGATTTTTGTTGTTTTAAAAGTTTTTGAGGAGTCCTTTAGAGTTTTAACAATCATTTCATTCATTCATTTATTTTATTTAACCCCTATGTTCCGTCTTATAATCAATACTGAGTATTAGTTCCAAGGCAGAAGAGTGATGAGGACTAGGCACTGGGGATGAAGTGACTTGCCCCAGGGTCACACAGCTAGGAAGTGTCGGAGGTCAGATTCGAACCTAGGACCTCACATCTTTAGGCCTGGCTCTCAATCCACTGAGCCACCCAACTGCCCCCAGTTTTAAAGTTTATTGGTGACCCCAAAGAGCTTTGTTTTTGTGGGTTATATAAAAATCTACATTTGAGGTGTTAAAATAAATAAAATTTGAAAATATTTATTCATTTATAAAGGACAGTAATATGCCCATTAAAAGTTAACACAAAGGGGGCAGCTGGGTAGCTCAGTGGATTGAGAGCCAGGCCTAGAGACGGGAGGTCCTAGGTTCAAATCCGGCCTCAGACACTTCCCAGCTGTGTGACCCTGGGCAAGTCACTTGACCCCCATTGCCTACCCTTACCACTTTTCCACCTATCAGTCAATACACAGAAGTTAAGGGTTTAAAATACAAAAAAAAAAAAAAAAAAAAAAAAAAAAAAAAAGGTAACACAAGTAACTTTTATGAAAAGCAATTTTTCCAAAACAAAAAATTTAGTAAGAAGGTTAAATCATTTTAAATCTTTTTAGAAGTCAAAGGTCTGGCTTAATAGAAGACAATAATATTCTCATCTGATTCTGCATTCATTCTGATGTAATATTTTTTGATTGAAGTTTTCATATAAAGAAGGTCTAGATATACAAATACACAGCAGGAAAAGGAAGAAAAATTTTAATAAAATGTTATTTTAGGCAAATAATATATTGATATTATTATGAAAATAGTTATAACCTTGAGTATGTTACGATTAAAAATGATAAAGACTGATATTACAAGAGAAATTAATATTTTAATAGCCATGGTTTTGTTGGTAATATATATAAATGACCGTGCTTGACTATCTTAAATTTACCGCCAGAGCTCATCTTGTCCCTCTCCTATGCCAGCCAGCCACTCAGCAAAACCAAGAAACCTCCTCTAGGCCCTCCTCTGAATTTAAGCTGCCCCCTGTGTGGGGACCTTTGATGGTCCCACGCCCTAAGACCGGAAACCCATTGGAATCATGGGTAATGTAGTCTCAGAGCTCCCACATGTCCATAGGGAGTCTGCTAGACACTTCCAAATAGCACTTCCCTGAATTCAAAACAAACAAGTATTCCATGAAAGGATGTAGGATTTCATGGACCACATTTTGAGAATTATTTGTGGACATCAAAGTAACCATAGATCAGCTCCAATGGAAATCTTTCTATTGCAGGCCAGTACAACTCAGACAAGTGCCTTTTTCTGTCCTACAAAAATAATGATATTAATGCACAGTCACATCTTACAACTTTTGCTAGTTGGATCAATGTTCTGGTCTATATTAGAATTTTCCTCTCTTAGAATTTAGGAGATAGACTCATAAATGAGGACTTTAAACTTCTATTCCTGCCTAGCAAATGTGGCATAATTTTTTGGCTTGTTGACCTTGATAATTGGTTTTACCTTTATTCCTATGAGTACTTATATTGAAATATGAACATTTTATATGGAATGTCTATTCACTTTTCTCATCAACTTTTTCCTCATTATAAAAGGATTCCAAAAGGGGATTTGGTATTGCTGTGTCTGGAGGTAGAGACAACCCCCACTTTGAAAATGGTGAAACATCAATTGTCATCTCAGATGTACTCTCAGGTGGGCCTGCAGATGGACTACTTCAGTAAGTGTGTTTGTTCTTTCTTCCTCTATAGTTTGTCTACAGATAAAGTTCTATTTGGATTAATTTTGACCTGGTGTAGAGTTATTTTAAATTAAATATTTTTAGAATTTAAAATGGGTCTAGATCGTGAGAAAATGCACATGCTTTTCTAGCAATGAAATAAATAGCAATGAAAATAATTCAAATTCTTATCCTATAACTTTTTTAAAAAGAAAAGATAAAGGTAAAAAGCTCAATTTTAGTGGGTTTATGGCATAACAGACACACAATCATTGCTCTCAGTATTGTAAATCTTTTTGGATCACACTTTAGAGAATAGACCTCATCTGTAAAGTTATAGAGTTGTATTCAACTACCTTTAAGATCCCTTCCTATCATTCTATAAGCCTATGAAAATGTCTGAACTACACTACCAGCCATATACTCTTGGACTCATTGATTTCTCTTTTGGTATTTATCATCAATACCCTCCCCTCACCCCCAAGAAGTTAAATTTTTAATGGGGTTAAAGTAATTTGTGTAAGGATGTTCATATCATAGTGAGAAAGGAAACAACCCAAATACCTGGCCATTGGGAAATGCGTATCCTGTGCTATATTAACCAGACAGAATACCATTTAAATATTAAAAATGACATGTGTGTGTACTGTGTCAATAAAGATATTTGAACCTTTCAAGTGAAAATATATGTGATTACAGTTATCCAAAATAGATCCAAAGATAATTTGGAATGATGTAAAGTTAAGAACAAAGATTTTTAACCTCTTTTCTGTCATGGATCCCTTCTCAGAAATTTTTAAGTACATAGATTGAATGCCTGGTATAAAGGAAAGTATAGAGAGAGAGACAGACAGATTCACAGAATTAGGTCAGTCACTGAATTTCTTATTACTTAAGGAAAGACAATCAGTTGCAAAGAAGGTAGGGGGAGTTTCCTCATCTTTGAAGTTGGCTAAACTAATAAAATCACAGGCCCATTCTTCTATTATTTTCTTGTATGAAGGAGGATTGAGAATATGGATTGCAAAAGATTGTTTTCTGAACTCCCATTTCCACATTGAGCAGATCTTAAATCAAAAGTCAATATTGTCCCACATAGAGACAGTTGAATGGCAAATAGGAAGCAAAGAAGTCTTTGTTTTCATGAGATATGAAGAGGAGGTGAAAACAATAAAACTTCCCTTTTATTTTCATTTTCTCCCTGTTTTATCCTCAACGATCTCTCAAATTTCTTATTCTCTCTGATTTAAAAAATATATTTTGCATAGAGAACATCTATTGAAGTGACTAAGCTAAATTTCTTCTTGGGAATAAGCACTAAGAACTGTTTATTCTGATGCCCTAAAGAATTAGTTTACTACCCTTATTGAAAAATAGAGAGCAGTGTGTTTAATGGTTCTTAAGGTGTTCTCTAGTTATAAGTTCTGCCTTTGGAGAATTGTTAAGTTGATTATTTATTTTAAAGATATTGTACTTTTCCAATTATATATAATAATTTTCAGCATCAGTTTTTTGACATTATAAAATCCATATTGCTGCCTTTCCCCCTCTTGGAGACGCTAAACATTTTGATCTGGGTTATACATGTGTGATCATGCAAAACATATGTCCATGTGGGTCCTTATAATAGAATACTTACATAAAACCAAAACCCCCAAATAAAACTAAATAAACTAATGTGAAAAATAGTATGCTTTGATCTGCATTCCAATTTCAACAGTTCTTTCTCTGGAGTTGGATAGCATCCTTTCTCATAAATCTTTCACAATTGTCCTGGATCATTGTATTGCTGAGAGTAGCTCAGTTTTTCATAGTTGATGATTGTACAAATATTGCTGTTACTGTGTACAATGGTCTCCTGGTTCTGCTTATTTCACTCTGCATCAATTCATTTAAGTCTTTTCAGCTTTTTCTGAAATGATCCTTCTCATCCTTTCTTATAGTACAGTAGTATTCCATCACCATCATATACCACAATGTGTCCAGCCATTCTCCACCTAATGGACATCCCCTCAATTTCCAATTCTTTGCCACCACAAAAAGAGGTGCTAAAACATTTTTGTACAAGTAGATCCTTCCCCACACCCCCACCCCCCTTTTAAAAAATCTCTTTGGGATACACACCTAGTGGTGGTATTACTAGATCAAAGGGTACACACAATTTTATAGCCTTTTGGGCTAGTTCCAAATTACGTTTCAGAATGATTGGATTACAACTCCATTGGTTCACAACTCCATCAACAGTGTATTGGTATCCCAATTTTGCCACATCCCCTCCAACATTTATCATTTTCCTTTACTACGTTGAGTTTATCAAGTACTAGATTCCCTAAGTCATTTACTTCTGTATATTCTATATCTAATCTATTATACTGAGCCATCATTATATTTCTTAGCCAGTGTCAGACTTTATTTTGATAATTACTGCTTTATAATGCAGTTTGATATCTGGTACTGGTAGGCCTCCTTCATTCATAATTTTTCATATTCTCTTGATTTTCTTGGCCTTTTGTTTTTCCAAATGAATTTGTACATTATTTTTTCTAGTTCTATAAAATAATTTTTGGTCGTTTAATTGGCATGGCACCAAATAAATAAATTAAATGATCTTCAAGGAAGAAATAGTAAAACTATTCTAGTAGGGGACTCCAACTTTCCCCTCTTGGATCTAGATTAGTTGAACCAAAACCTAAACAAGAAAGAATTTAAGGAATTGAATGAATTTTTAGAAAAGTTAGATTTAATAGATCTCTGGAGAAAATTGATTGCGAATTAAAAGGAACATGTCTATGGCATCTATGGAAAAATTGACCGTTTATTAGGGCATAAAAACTTAAAACTTTACAACCAAATACAGAAAAGCAGAAATAATAAATGCATCCTTTTCAAATCATTATATGATAAAAATTATAATCAACAAGGGTCCATGGTAAGACAAATAAAAACAACTTGGAAATGAAATAATCTAATTCTAAAAAAGCAGGGACCAAAGAGCAAATTATAGAAACAATCTATAATTTTATTAAAAAGAACAACAATGAGGAAACAATATATCAAAATTTATGGGATACAGCCAAAACAGCACTTGGAGAAAATTTATATCTAAATACTAGAATCAATAAAATAGAGGAAAAACAGACCAATGAATTGGGCATGTAGCTTAATAAAACTATAAAAAGAAATATCCTCAATTAAAGATTAAATTTGAAATCCTAAAAATCAAAGGAGAAATTAATAAAATTGAAAGAGAACCATCAAACAAATAAATAAGACTGAGTTGGTTTTATGAAGAAAAAAGTAAAATAGATAGAGCATTGGTTAATTTGATTAAAAAAGAAAGAAGAAAATTTTAATTACCAATGTCAGAAATAAAAAGGGCAATTTCACCACCAAGGAAGAGAAATTAAATCAACTATTATAAGCTATTTTGTCCAAGTTTATGCCAATAAATCTGATAATCTAAGTGAAATGAATGAATATTTGCCAAAACATAAATTGCCCAGATTAACCAAAGAGGAACTAGGATACTTAAATAGTCCCATTTTGGAAAAAGAAATTGAACAAGCCATCAGTGAACTCCCTAAGAAAAAGTCCTCAAGGCCAGATGGATTCACAAGAGAATTTTATCGTACACTTAAATAACAATTAATCCCAATACTGTAAACTAATTGGGGAAACAAGCAAAGAAGGAACCCTACCAAATTCCACTATGAGACAAATATGGTGCTGATACTTAAGCCGAAAAAAGCAAAGAGAAAGAAAATTTTAGACCAATTTCCTTTATGAATATAAGTGGAAAAATGTAAATAAAATACTGGCAAGGAGTCTACAGCAATATATTACAAAGATCATTTACTATGACCAGGTGGGATTTATACTAGAAATACAGGGCTGGTTTAATACTAGGCTTATCAGCTTAATTGACCATGTCAATAAACAAACTAACGCATGATTATTTGAAAAGATGCAAAAAACAGTCTTTTTTCACCACTATTATTTAATATTGTACTAGAAATGCTTTAGCAATAAGAGAAGAAGAAATTGAAAGAATTAAAGTAGGCACTGAAGAAACTAAACATATTACTCTTTTGCAGATGAAATGATGGTGTACTTTAGAGAATCCTACAGAATCAACTAAAGAACTGGTTGAAAAAATTAATAACTTTAGCAGCATTATAGGTTACAAAATAAACCTACATAAATCACTAGCATTTTTATATATTTCAGCAGCAAATGAAAGAAAAAAGAAATTCCATTTAAAATAATTCTAGACAATACAAAATACTAGGGGATCCACTTGCCAAGACAAATACTATAGGAACTATAGGAACACAATTACAAAACACTTTTCACACAAACAAAATTAACTCTAACCAATTGGAAAAATATTACTTGCTCATGGGTTGGCTGAACTAATATTATAAAAATGACAATTCAACCTAAATTAATTAACTTTTGTCATTTTTTTAAAGCTGCTTTTGCAATCATCTTTGTACAGCTTTATAGGTTTTTCCCTCCTGGGTTGGTGGGGTGGGGGGATGGGCAGGAAAATAACTAAATCATTTGAATAGATGCTACAAAAAAACAGTGACATATCATTTCAGCAGTCTTGCATGTAAACAAAGTAAGGTTCTTAAATTTTACTGTTGAGATAATTTAGGGTAAGGTTCCTTAACTTTTTGTGTCATGAACTCCTTTGTTTTTCTGTTGTGTGAATACTTTCTCTAAGTAATGCTTTAAAATGCACAAAATAAATATATAGAATTGCAAAGGATACCTATTACTATGGAATATAATGAGCAAAATTACATTGTGGGTGGGAGAAAGCTAACATATTGCAACTTAAGAACTCCTAGAACTAAAATCTCTTAACTCTATAAAAAAAATCTTTGTAGAAGGTCCCAAGATATTTTTCACAATGCAGTCCTTCATAGGATATTTATTTAATGATTCCTGGTCTGGACCAGGAGGGAGAAGAGTGACCAGAATGCCTACTCCTGCCTTATTATTATTTAATTTTCTTATGCTTAGCCTGAAATCCAGATTATTAGCACCATCTTCTGGGGTTTTTTGGCTGTTCCTCTGGTTTTCCTACACTATGCCTGGTCACTAGCACCATCTCCTGGGTTTTTTTGACTCACAATCTTCCTCTGGTTTTCCTGTACTATCCCACCAAAACTATAGCAGGATGCAAGTTTTCGACACATTCTACCTTTTCAATGTCATATGATCCTAGTAAACCAACTTTTATGTATTTAAAAGGAAATTAATAACAAAGCATTATTCTTCTAAATTATTCTAAAGAAGGAGAGGGCATTCAATAATAGATAGAAGAGTGTGTTTTAGAAATTGTAAATATTCTTAGAGTATTACCTTGGACTTAAGTACCTTAAATTGTTTTTCTTAGTTCTTTTCTTACATCTTAGCCTTGGCTCAGATCCAGTATCTTTGTCATGGCTTTGGCTGGCCAGGCTACTTTGTCTTAGCCTTCATTGACAGTGATGGTTGGGAGTCTTCTGCAGATACTATGAGGAAGGCACACACTGTTTTCCCATGTACTGTAGCTCATTTGTCCATGAAAGTTACTGACCTACTTACTGCCTTCCTCTTAAAGACTCTTCCCAAAAGTATCTATTGACTTCCTTTAGACCTTTTGGCCTTGTGCTTTTTTCATCCTGGTCCTAAGGCTTTCTTATATACTGACCCTGAAAACTAACGTTTCTTGTACTTTTTCTCATCTCTTTTTTCTAGCTAATCTGCCTGAAACATATTTTCATTAATTAGACCTTTTTGGCTAGCATGGTTCTTAATACTCATATCACTGCTGACTATACCATTAACTTGGTTTTGGAGCTTTAATGCCATGGCCTGTATGGCACACAACTAACTGTGGGCATGCATTCTTACCCTAGACTTTCTAGTTTTTAGCCTCTATGGTCCCTCCCTGGTCCCCTACTCAGTGACTGAATTGATAGATACCCTGGTGCTAATCAATACTAGGAACCTTTTCTTGTTCTCATCTAGATATCCTACCACTTTAGCTATTTTAGGGGGAAAGATCACTGGCTCCCCCCATCTAACCCCCCAAGCCCCCATGAAAACTATAGACTATGTTTTTTACCATATGCAAATGATAATTGGAGAAAGTATATCCAAAATTTCAGTTTTTCTAAATTATTTCCAATGGACATGGCCCTTCAAATTTGGTGGAGTTGTAAATTATTTCCTTGTAAGATAGTATGGATTAGTATCATGAATGTTTCAAAATTGCTTTATGCTTAGGATTGACCCAAATGATTAGATCATAAGTTTATCACAATACATTTTATATTTTTGTTTATAGAGAAAATGACAGAGTGATTATGGTTAATGGCACCCCCATGGAGGATGTACCCCATTCATTTGCTGTTCAGCAGTTGAGAAAAAGTGGGAAGATAGCTGCTATTGTAAGTCATGGATTCACATTTGCTTTTGCTTCAGTAGCTTTTTTTTCTATGCCCAGAAGAACATTACTACTTTTAACTATCTGAAGGAATTATATAATCCTGAGTCCAATTGCTTCTGTGTTTTTAATGTTGTTCTTATGGATGTATATATGCTTTGCATTTGTGAGTGGACAAAGTAGTTTTTAATTAAAGAGGAGAAGTTTTTGGTGCCCCTCCCACCCCCCAGTCCTGCTATATCTCTCTTAAGCTTCTAAATTGCCAGAGCCAAACATTCTTGTTTCAGTAACAACCTATTTTTTTAAAGAGATAAAATAGATTATGAAACAGTTAGGGTAAATTGTTAAGAGTCAAAATGAAACAAGATAGAAGATTTTAAGGCATTTGAAAGGATTTCTGTGAGTTAATATGATAAATTTTGATGGGGGAAAAATCAACTTATTTGAATAACAAAGCATGATGGCACAGGTCCTATACCAAGAGTGGATTGGATATGTATGCTAATAACCAAAGGGACAAGTGTCATTTTAATTTTCTATAATTGTGCTGAAGTTTTCTTTCTTTAAATCAACACATGACTAACCGTCCTTAATGTCCCTTCCTCCCATTCCCATTCCAATGGAACCTCCTTTGTATCTAAGGACTAAGGTTAAATAAAACACGAAAAAAGTGATCATATCTGACAATATAAGCCTGATTTTGCAGTTACAGTCCATCACCTCTCTGCCAAAGAGAAAGTTTATATTTAACTTTTTTTTTCTGCTGCATGGGTTTTTTGGTTCTTGAAGTGCCCAGCTTTTACATGCTAAGCAAATTCACACATAAGGAAGTGAATTTAAGTATTACCAATCTTTTTGGTGCATGATGCTGAAGTGCTAAAGAAATTTGTCAAAGTTAATCTGGAATGTCAATTAGAAAAAATAATTTTGAATAATTTAATAACTATAGATATGAATATCAAACATTTATTTTATCTTTACTAGAATAGAAAGACTTGAAGGAAAGGGATTATCTATTGTTAATTCTATACTTATTTATTAGAAATAAACATATAAGTAATATCCTATTATTTATTAGAAATAAACATGTAAGTAATGTCCTATTCAAAGTGAATATTTGACAGTGATCTGTGTTTTTGAATTCTACTTTGAGTGGGAGCAGATTCTAATAGGAACGATATGTTTGTGATTATGCTGCATTTTGATGTGTTTGTTTTAACAGGTTGTCAAGAGGCCCCGAAAAGTGCAACTCGCTCCTCTAAGGGGGGAGAGCTCTTCCATGGATCCAGATGAACGGGTTTTCCATGTAATGGATGACCGGGAAGAGTTTGATGGCAGAAGTGCCCGCAGTGGATACAGTGAGAGGAGCTGGCATAGTGGCAATGGAGGACGTAGCCGTAGTTGGGAAAATAGCCCTGAAAGAAGACTTCCCCATGACCAACCTCGTGGCCGGGAAAGGAGCTATAGCCGGGAACGGAGCCGGGGCCGGAGTCTAGAGAGGGGTTTAGATCAGGACTATAGGAGAGACAGGAGTCAAGGCCGAAGCATTGATCGGGACGATGGTTATGACTATGGCCATCGAAGGGATTACAGTCCATCTGTGGAGTATAGCCAGAGGCATTCAGGCAGTGGTAGATATGAGATGAAGAGGAGCCAAAGTCGAGATCAACTCCATTCCCGAAGCCCTACTCCTGAGATGAGACATCGGTCAGAGCAACATGACGTAGAAAGACCCATTGATGTCCTTTTGACAAAAAGCAAATCAAATGAAGGTAGTGATGATTTATTACATACTAACTTCTTCTGAAAGGTGATTAAATGGTGTCTTTTTTGAGGCAAAAGTCCAAGGGCACATTCCTTTTGAAAGGAAGTGACTCCATAAAGAGGTCAGAGGCTAAGATCTAAAGAGAGAGAATAAAGGCAATAGTTCAAGGACAAATTATAGATTAATAGGTTTAGAACTGGAAAGGATTTATCTAGTCCAGTCCTCTTATTTTATAGTTTTTTTTATAGTTTTATAATCGAGGATCCTATGTATGCAGTAAATAGGGGAGTTAGGGTTTGACCTTAGATTTTCTGAATGCAAATGCAATTATTCCTTTTTCCTATTGATTTCCTATTGATTTAGCAGCAAACAATTGTAGATAGCGCAGATTTGTTGGGGGAAGAGGTCTATATTATTTGCCCAAGAGTAAGCTGGTTTGCTTTAGAAGCTACTGTAAAAGCCATAGAAGTCTTTAAGTTGGTTGGATTTATCCTCTTTGTGTAAAAAGGAGTGGAAATTTAAGACTTTTTCTACTACTCACACTTATTTTGCTACTGTTCTTTCAAAAGTAATCTCTTTTGACAGCTTATAGAGTCAAGACCAGAGAGGAAATTTTGATACATACTCCATCCCCATGTGTAATTAATTTCTGTACCCTAGAACTCCAATTCCCAGCATCCCATGTTCCTTCTCATGTTATGTACTGACATAAAGAGGATATAAATTTGGTGTACCCCACCTCTCTCTTTTTTGGTGATCTCCTGCTGTGTAGGAAGGCGAGAGGCAGGAGAACTTGTTTGTATGATTTTAATTTTGTTAGATAGGTTTTTTATTTCTATTTTTTATTCCTTCTACTTCAAGTGATAATTAATAAACTCTATAAAATATAAATCTTGGAGTGTTGGATATTAATTTAAATCTTATACCAAAATACCTTCTTTATATAGAAAACCAAATACCCCTATTTATTTCCCCAGAGAAACTCCTCTCCAATATTATAAGTAAAAGAAAAATAACATCCAATACATAGTGATTCTTTTACTTGCCACCTTTGTTAAAAGGCATATCCAATTCATAAAGTTAGGTATGTCTACTCTAAAATCCACTAAGGTTGGTTTGTTTGTTTACAAGTATAACACAAAGATTGTTTATTCACATGGACCAAAATGGCCCAGCACTTTATCTTGGCATCTTCTTGATTAATTCTAAGGTACTCGGGAATTAGACTGATGTTGCTCTAGGTTAGCCTCTCACTGGCTTATGGGAGCATCTGCAACATAATTTGTAGGGATGTCTTGTTTGTCTCTGTGCCCCATTTTATCAGGGCTCACTTTGGCTTTGCAAGAAAAAAGACAAGAATCCTCATTCATAAAACACCAAGAAAAATATGGCTTGATTTGTGTTTAATCTAATTGGTGTTCAAAGAACACCTTATGTCAGTCAGTTCTGGAATATTTGGTAGGGGAGAAGGATGGTTTTGTTCCAAATAAAATGTGAAGGGTCTAGTTATATAACTTGTAAAAATAATCAACTGAGGGATTATGCAAGAATGTTATTTTCTGGGACTGAATTTAAGTGTCACATTACTAAGAATGAAAGCTAAGAATTCTCCTTTCAGAAGGATCTTTTGTTAGAACTGTACTTGGAAAGTTCAGTTTAGGGGAGTGGGTAAAGATTCTGTGAAGCTCTTAACTGTTCACCATGGCAATCTACAGAGCAAGCACCCTTCTTTGCCCCGATAAATGAAAGATTCAAAAAAGGTGTGAGAAAAGAAATACGCTGACTCACTGTTATCATAAGGGCGCACTTGTTCAGTGCTGACTTTTCTCCTGTGCGTTGTGCCAGCAGATTAAATTTCACCTTACAGAACTTCCCACTTATACCTTACCCCAGTGAACCTAGAAAAAGGGTTCCTCTGCTATTTAGCATCAGTGATGTCTCTTAAAATGCGCATTTATTTTTCCTGGTCTGTTCTGTCCTTACTCCATAGATAATGTTTCTTTTTCTTTCCCACATTTCAGCCATATCTATTTGTGATTTAAGCGCCATTACTTTATGGCAAATATTTTATTGACTGACAACTACTGAATTCTACCTCATTTTCCCTGAAAATCTTGTTTCTAACCCACAGAATAAGAATTGGGAAGGACTTCAAAGGCCATGTAATCCTCTCCATATTTGAAGAATGGCCTTCCCTATAATATCACCAGCAAGAGGTCATATCACCTTCATTTAAAATTTTCCAGTGAAAGGGAACCCACTACCTTTGAAGTAACTTTCAGATTGAGGCAATTCTGAGAAATTGAGGCTATTCTACTTTGGGGCAATTTTTGTTGTTGGGAATTTTTTCTTTAATCTTAATTTAATAAATCTGCCTCTTTGCTACTTCTAAACCACTCCCCTACTTTTTTTGGTTATTAAACATTTATTGCTATGACCACGGACAAGTCATTTAACCCCTCATTGTTCCTAGAAAGTTCTTCAAGAATCAATTTAGAGATGTTACCAGCCTGCATTAGTGGAGGGAGTTTACACATGAGGAGTGCCTTGTATTGATGAAGTCACCAAACTGAACTGGAAAAAGTAAATTGGTCCTTTATTCTAGCTTGCTGGTTATCTTTTAGGATCCTGACTTTTTTATCCATGGTCTCTCCCTGCATTCTCTTTAAGTTAGTAAAACAAATAAATCTGTGTTCTTACTCTGCATTCACTATGGCTAATGTAGCAAGAGGGAAAGGAAGGAGAAAAGGAATACACTGAGCACTAAATGAGTTTAAAAGTTGGTTTAGGAGTCTTAACACTTTAAATAAAATTTCATTTCTATAAGAGTATGGTAAAAATATATACCTATTTTATCTCTGATTACAAAAAAATATACCAAGAATGAATGAATCTTGGCCCTGCTGTTTATTTCAGATGTGATTTTGGACAATTCACTTTATTTCCTTGATCTCTGTTTTTTCTTCAACTATAAAATCACAGTGTCCTAGCTTTCTTCTAGTTCAAAATTCTATGATCCTACTCTGATGCTTCATTGAATAATTGTTGTGGGCTCCTGTCTTAAATAAGAAGTAAAAGGCATTTATAGTGATGATAATTTTGCCTGAATATGAGAGATCCTTTTGACTAATGATGTTTGAAAAGCAATGTTCCTCCTCTTAGCCATCCTCCTCAACACTTCATGTTTTAGGTATTCAGAATGTGTTTTATTTTTTAATACAATAATGCAACTTTGAGTTAACATTGGGGGATTTTGAACATTAAAATCACATATTTATTGTTATTTTTAGTTAGTGTCATAGAGCTTCAAATACAAAAAGGAGGACTTTCAGCATTTAAAAAACATTTGTAGTATTACTTAATTGTGGAAATAACATGTTTCTGTAGTAATTCAGCAATCTTCCAATATCAGTTCAAAACCACTAACAACAAAAATTTGAAAAACCCAAATACCTGATTTTTATTTCCTCCAAATTATTATATGGGTTATAACTTTATAGGAGAGCTTCTCTTTCCCTCTTATCTCAATTTATTAAGATAATTTTAGGGGATGGTGGTGGGATGGAAAGGAAGGCAGCTAGAGAGACCAGGAAAGGACTCATTCAGAAGTGATGCTTAACCAGAGTCTTAAAGGAAACCAGGGATTCCAGGCTTATTCAAGGGACAAAAGTTAAATTATTATAATACACCTTAACTTTGCATCTATTGAAATTCATCTCTGCAATTTGGCTTTTCAAATCATTAGCCTGACAAATTTCAAATAAAAGAATCAAATTGTGTACTATGTGAATTGAATTTACAACAGTGCTTGACGCATAGTTTGCCTCTAAGAATCACATTGGTCCTTAGTTTTAAGAGGATGATTTTCTATTCCATGTATTTTGGAAGGGTAATGGCTTTAAAAATATGTTTTTACTCAATTATCTGAACTAATTCAGACTTCCTATAAATATAATAATATGTAAGTATTTTCTCCCTAGAATATGGTCTTCGACTTGGGAGTCAGATTTTCATAAAGGAAATGACTAGAACTGGTCTAGCAACTAAAGATGGCAATCTTCATGAAGGAGACATAATTCTCAAGGTGAGTATGGGTAGAAGAGAGTGAAACAGCTATATGCTGTCAATAAACCATATTGTTCTCTTGAATCTAAGAGTACAAACAAGCAAAATTCAGCTTATGTGGACTGTAAATACTCAAGATGAGTCTCCTAAGTGGAATTTATTTAAATTAAAGGATAATTAACTTAATTTTTTCAAACTTACCTTCATTCTTAGTATTAATTCTAAGTTAGAAGAGATGGGAAGGCAAGACAGTTGGGTTAAGTAACTTGTCCAGGATCACGAACAGCTAGGAAGTGTCTGAAGCCATATTTGTGTGTGCTTTTAAAAATTAATTAATTAATTTAGAATATTTTTCCATGGTTACATGATTCATGTTCTTTCCCTCCCATCCTCTTTTACCCCTCCTGTAGTCAACAAGCAATTTAACTGGGTTTTACATATATCTGATCAAAACCTATTTCCATATTATTAATATTTGCACTAGACATTTAGAGTCTATATCCTCAATCATATTCCTATTGACTCATGCAATCAAGCAGTTGCTTTTCTTCTGTATTTCTACTCCCACAGTTCTTTTTCTGGATGTGGGCAGTGTTCTTTCTCATAAGACCCTCAGAATTGTCCTGCATCATTGCATTGCTGCTAGTAGAGAAGTTCATTATGTTCAATTGTGCCACAGTGTATCAGTCTCTGTGTACAATGTTCTCCTGGTTCTGTTCTTTTTGCTCTGCATTAATTCCTGTCATTCCAGTTCACATGGAATTCCTCCAGTTCATTATTCCTTTGAGCACAATAGTATTCCATCACCAACAGATATCACATTTGTTCAGCCATTCCCCAATTGAAGGGCATCCCCTCATTTTCCAGTTTTTTTTGCCACCACAAAGAGAATGGCTATAAATATTTTTGTACAAATATTTCTCCTTATTATCTATTTGGGGTACAAACCCAGCAGTGGTATGGCTGGATCAAAGGGCAAGCAGTCATTTAAAACCCTTTGGGCATAGTTTCAAATTGCTTTCCAGAATGGTTGGATCAATTCAAAACTCCACCAGCAATGCATTAGTGTCCTAATTTTGCCACATCCTCTCCAACATTTATTACTTTCCTTTGATGTCATATTAGCCAGTCTTCTAGGTGTGAGGTGGTACCTCAGAGTTGTTTTGATTTTCATTTCTCTTATTATTAGAGATTTAGAACACTTTTTCATGTGCTTATTGATAGTTTCGATTTTTTTTATCTGAAAACTGCCTATTTATGTCCCTTGCCCATTCATCAATTCGGGAATGGCTTGATTTTTTTGTATAATTGATTTGGTTCTGTATACTTGAGAAATTAGACCTTTGTCAGAGGTTTTGGTTATATTTTTTCCCAATTTATTGCTTCCATTCTAATTTTGATTGCGTTGATTTTGCTTGTACAAAAACTTTAATTTAATGTAATCAAAATTATTCATTTTACATTTTGTGATATTCTATTTCTAGCTTGGTCTTAAATTCTTTTCTTTCCCATAGATCTCACAGGTATACTGTTCTATGTTCACCTAATTTACTTATAGTTTCCTCCTTTATATTTAAGTCATTTACCATTCAGAATTTATCTTGGTGTAGGGTGTGAGATGTTGATCTAGACCTAATCTCTCCTATACTGTTTTCCAGTTTTCGCAGCAGTTTTGTTGTTGTTGTTGTTGTTGTTGTTTTTAAAACCCTTGTACTTCGGTGTATTGTCTCATAGGTGGAAGATTGGTAAGGATGGGCAATGGGGGTCAAGTGACTTGCCCAGGGTCACACAGCTGGGAAGTGGCTGAGGCCGGGTTTGAACCTAGGACCTCCTGTCTCTAGGCCTGACTCTCACTCCACTGAGCTACCCAGCTGCCCCCTTTGCAGCAGTTTTTGTCAAACAGTGGGTTCTTTTTTCCAAAAGCTGGGATCTTTGGGCTTATCGTATACTATCTTGCTGAGGACATTTACCCTAAATCTATTTCGTTGATCCTCTCTTCTGTCTCTTAGTCAGTACCATATTGTTTTGATGACCATTGCTTTCTTGTACAGTTTAAGATCTGGTATTGCTAGCCACCTTCCTTCCATGTTTTTTTTTTTATTATTTCCCTTGATAGTCTTGATCTTTTGTTCTTCCAAATGAACTGTGTTATAGTTTTTCTAACTCAATAAAAAAGTTTCTTGATAGTTTGATAGGTATGGCACTGAATAAGTAAATTAATTTGCGTAGGATTATCATTTTTATTATGTTAGCTTATCCTACCCATGAGCAACTAATGTTTTTCCAATTGTTTAGATATAGTTTTAATTGTGTGGAAAGTGTTTTGTAGTTGTTTTCGTATAATTCCAGTGTATGTCTTGGCAGATAGATTCCAAAATGTTTTATATTGTCTAGGGTGATTTTAAATAGAATTTCTCTGAAGCCGCATTTGAACCCAGGTCCTCCTTACACCAGGCCTGGCTCTCTATCCACTGAGCTACCTAGCTGCCCCAGAGCAACAAATTCATTTATTTATTTATTTGTTTTAGTTTATATCCTATAAGTCTTATCTTTTATTTTTCCTATTTTTATTTAGCATATTTTCCCATGGTTACATGATTGATCTCCCCACTCTTTCCTCCCTCTTCCTGAAGCCAGCAAGCAATTCCCATGGGTTATACATGTATCATTGTTCAAAACCGATGTCCATGTTATTCATATTTGCAGAAGAATGACCTTTTAATATCAAAACCCTGATCATATTCCCATTGAACTACATGATTGATCATATTTTTTTCTAATGCATTTCTGGTTCAGGATAATAATTTTAAAGCTGTGCCGAAGTATAGTGAATTTTACATTTCTCTTTGAATATTTTGACAAATTTTCTGAATTTTTTTGCAAGACAAAATAAAAAATTAGCTTTTTTTCTGATAAATAGTGATGCTATAGATACTATTCTTATTCACAGATCAATGGCACTGTAACAGAAAATATGTCTTTAGCTGATGCTCGAAAACTGATAGAAAAATCAAGAGGAAAACTCCAGTTAGTAGTCTTGAGAGACAGCAAACAGACTCTAATCAATATACCTTCATTACATGACAGTGACTCAGAAATAGAAGGTAAGCTAATATATAGGCGGATAAAAGGTGAGTTTAGAGTAAAAAATATACTATTTTCTTTGTCTTTATTTACATTCCTATAACCATCCAGAAAAGGTAGGATATAGGTTTGTATAAATTCATGGAATAATTAGGAAATTCAGTTTCACATTTGAATATTTGTACTTTAATTTCAAAAAGTTAGTTATGGTTAGTTTGACTAATCCTTTATCTTTTGATCATAGATGCTTTCATATGAAAGTGTTTCTGAACTGGCTCTGTCTCAGGAAAGTCAAGCATACTTTTAAAATTCCAAGTGGGGGAGGTTATTTTAGACTAATGGCTTATAATCAGACCTGCATTGTTCCTGAATAAAAGATTATAGCTTTTAAATTAATTGCAATAAAACTTGAGAATTTTCTAATTGTTCTTCCTTGTTATGTTTTGTGGCATTCAGCAAATATAGTAAGTGTGAAACCACACTGAAAGTCCCAAAATAAAAGTTTAAAGTTCTGTCATTGTTTTCAACTACCTTAAGATTTAATGGAATTATGTCTTTTGCAGAAATAAGTATAATTATGCAAATTTATAGTGTGAAAAGAGCAAAGTCCTAGTTCAAAGGAAAGAGATGTCAACTCTAGCATTTGTGCTGGTCTTTGAACTATGTGGAATAAGTCATTCCAGGTTTTGGCTACTACATAAGCAAAGGCAGTCAGGGAGGTAGGGGGAACATAAAGAATGGAAGATCATATAGGATTCCAGAATTTTGATTTTTACTTAGTGCCTCCTAGAGAGCTACTGAAGACTATAAGCAGTAGAATGGAAGGTCCAGAGTAGTATTTTAGGATATTTTAATTTTCCAAAGAAATGAGTGGAATGGAGATAAATTCGGAAGATAGTCGAAGCAAGAACTAAGGATAACAAATGGGAGTGGCAGCAGTATAATTAGGAAAATTGATGAAAAAGACAATATAAAGGTAGAATTAATAAAAATTTGGTGATATGGAAGAGGAGGCAGGTTAAGAACCAGTGGTAACTTCAAGGTTTTGAGCCTGGATGATTGGAATGGTGGTACTGTGAACATAAAGCAATGAACTCAGAAGATGAAAGATCATTTTTTTTTAATTGTTGTGATACTGTAGAAAGAATTATACTGAGATTCAGGAGACCTATGTTCAGTCTTGGATCAGCTACCAGCTACCTATCTGACATTGTAATTACTACGTTATGATTTTCTCCCTAAGAAATGAGGGCTTTGGGCTAAATCAGTGGTTCCCAAACTTTTTTGGCTTACTGCCCCCTTTCCAGAAAAAATATTACTTAGCACCCCCTGGAAGTTATGAAACTATTTATTGAACTCAGAATAGAATGTAATACAAAAAAAGTGTGGCCATCACCGCTCCCCCCTTCCCCCCCCCCCCGGATCATGGTAGTGCCCACTTTGGGAATTACTGGGCTAAATGATCCCTGAAATTCTATCCAACTTTTTTTTTCAAGGATAACGAGTTCATTTTGGGGGGGTTATTGAATTACAGTTTTGGTATAATACTATAACTAGGTGGAGAAGTTTGTCATGTATTTGCAAATCTTGAGTCTGGAACTTGGAGGAGAAGGCGAAGCTAGAAATGAAGATTTTTTTAGATTCTTTTGCACAGAGGTGATAGTCAAGGCCATTCCCTTGGAAAAGAGTATAAAATAGTAGCAAGTATTTATATAGCACTTTACATATGATAACTCTTTAATTCTTATAGAAGCCCAGTGAGGTGTTATTATTATCCCAACTTTTCAGATGAGGAAACTGAGGCTTAGAGAGATCAAGTGACAACCCAGTGTCATAGAACAGTATTCAAACTCCAAATTATTATCCCCCTTAGCCACCTGCTTCACAGCTAAAAGACAGAAGAATGGAAAAGCAGGGAAGAAAAAAGAATCCAAGCTAGCTACCTACCACTTGTGTGGGCAGAACTTTTTATCTTAATTAAAGAGTAGTTTCAAGGATAACTAGACAGAATCTAATCATTTGGAAATAACTAATCAGAATTGCCTCATACTATAGCACTAGACAAGTAGGAGTCTAACAAAAAAATTTTAGGCATTGTTCAAGTCAGATTTTCTATATAAGTCAGGATCTTATGGATCTAGATATAATATTGAATTAAACATGTACAGTGTTTCCTACTTGTCTAGCTCTTTTCTTTCACATAAAAAACTAATTGGAAATATTAATTTCTAAATTTAATAGGTTGCCTTGTTTTTCAGATGCCTTTATGACAGTCAGAAATCTATTGCCACAACATAATACAACTCAAACTCAAGTTTTCATGTTTAGGGCAGTGTTAATGGGAAAAGTCAGTAACTTTCACTAATCCAAGGGTTCTTAACCTGGAGGTCTCTGAACTTGATATTTTTTTAAAAGCTATTTTGATAAGTTTTTAATATAATTTATTTCCTTTGTCAATCCTACATATTTTATGTATTTAAGAATGTTATAATGAGAAGAGGCCCATAGGTTTCACCAGATTTCCAAAGGGTTCCATTAT
Organism: Gracilinanus agilis; assembly: GCF_016433145.1. Classification (NCBI taxonomy): domain Eukaryota; kingdom Metazoa; phylum Chordata; class Mammalia; order Didelphimorphia; family Didelphidae; genus Gracilinanus; species Gracilinanus agilis. The sequence continues at coordinate 191,210,537 of NC_058130.1, forward strand.
ACAAAATAGTTTAAGAATCCTTGCTGTCATGAATTAATATAATAAGGTTATGGGTGAGATTATAGAAGAATTAGACCAGATCCCCAATTTCAAAGTATTATTTTGGGGGAGAAGATATATATCTGAGACTAACACTATAGGGCAACTTCTTCAGAAAGTGGTTTGGGATAGTAATTTTAGAAGATATTTGAAATTCTAAAATTGATTCTCTTAATTACATTAATGTTATCCTTTAAAACTCATTTATATATCTTTTTTTTTTAAACCCTTAGCTTCCCTCTTAGAATCAATACTATGTATTGGTTCTAAGGCAGAAGAGTGGTAAGGGCTAGGCCATAGGGGTTAAGTGACTTGCCCAGGGTCACACAGCTAGGAAGTGTCTGAGGTTAGATTTGAACCCAGGACTTCTTATCTCTAAGAGGTAAAAGGTTTTTTTTTAAATTGGATATATTAATATTTAAAGGTGTGGTTGCCAAGGAACTGAATAAATACCAATTCCTAAAATGATTTTAGTAATTTATTTACAAAATATAGGAGAGAGTGGAAGTAGAGAGATGAGAAAAGGGTAGGGTAAGAGATCTAACTTAATGAACTAGATTTGTATTCAAGTCTGGGCATTAGTCTGTCTGGGCTCCAGGGCCCAGCTGGAGATCCTAAAAGTCAATTAACTAGGGTTTTAGTCATGAGGGCTTCTCCCAATCAAGGGCCGCTCCAGAGGCTAAGGTAGTCAGCCTTCTTCACTCCACGTGTAGTTCTAAGGGACAGATTTAAGAACAGTCTCACCAAGGCCTCAGGTCTCAGCCAGCATTCCTCCAGGTTTAAGTCATGAACAAGAAGAGAGTTGCTGAACTCACTGAACTCTATTTTAAGGGGACTTCTTTTGCATCACTTCCTGTGCCTTCCTCTTAATTTATATGCCCAATCATAACAGACACTTTTCTTAGGACTGTCCAGGAGGCAGTCAGTTCTGATTCCTCTCAACTTGTGAGTTAAATGGAATTGTTTACACTTTTGGTGATTAGATTTGAGAATGGGCAAGGTAGATTTAATCTCATTATCACATTTCTCTGGGTTTGACTCTCCCCTGAGCCACCCAGCTGCCCCCTCACTTATATTTCTTGATGAATACTAGGATAATGTACATTTCCTGCTTCCATTTTCTCTATTTTATGCCTAGAGAAAGAATTAAATATATTAATAAATATGTTTTTCCCCCAAAACTAGATATTTCAGAAATAGAATCAAACCGATCATTTTCTCCAGATGAGAGAAGAGCTGATTTTGATTATCATTCCTCGAATGAAAAGCTGAAAGAGAGGACAAAGTAAGATGGTGCCTTTTATTTATTGCCTATGGGCTATATTTCACTCACATTTTAGAAGCATGCATAATTTATAAAGTATATCTGTATTTTTTCATATGACTTATGGTAAAGTTCAAGAGAGGATACATCAAATAGATTGTCCAAGATGGGGGCAACACCCACACCATTTAAATCCACTGGTGATATTGTTACTGCTGTTTTCCAAGAGAACAATAAGGAACCTAAATACCAAGAAGATCCCCCAGGTGAGGATTTACTTTTTTTTTTTAATTTAAAAATGAAAAATAATTGGTTAAAAAAAACATTTTAAAAAATCTTTTCTGTATTTAAGCTAGTAACTAAATACCGTTTTCTCTTTTTAAATCTTCCCTTCCTTTTCTCCATTTTTCTTGATGATGCTAATTTTTCCAGTTACTCAGACTCCAAGCCCCATCTTTGACTCTTTCCCTTTCATGTTCCAAACCAAGTAATTTCTTAAATATTAAAATAGCCAACTAACTGATCTTCCTGCCTTTAATCTCTCTTCCTCCAGTCTATTTTTTATACAGCTGCCAAGATCTGATCATTTTCCTTCTGTGATCAGAACTTTCTTTGGCTCCCAGTTTCCTATAGAATAAAACATAGCCTCTTTATCCTCGTATTTAAGGTTTTCTATAATCTAACTCCAAGCTACCTTTCAATTCTTATTTTATACCAGTTTAGTTTGACTGAATTACTTATTTTATTTCTTGAATTTTAATTCTTGAAAAAAGGCATTTTTAAGCCTTTGTGTATTTGCAACAGCAACCCTCCAGGCAACACTCCCTTATTTATTATCTTCATTTCTTAAAGCCTTCTTCAAGGCACTTAGTTGTCATTTCTTTAAGGAAGCCTACCATGATAATGATTTTCATATTTTGTATTTTTTCCCTTATCAAACTTATTTAATACTTCACTGATGTTTTATTATCAAACATTACATTTTACTATATTTATATCACTGCATATTTTAGCCAGCTGTAAGCTTCTTTAGGGCAGAAACAATGATGTTCTTCTCCCCATTGACTTTTCCATATTAAGTATTTACTATTTTCATGAATTTGAAATAATATATTTATTAATAATGGACACTTTTTTAAAAAATGCAGTTTCTCAACCTAAAGCAGCACCAAGAACTTTTCTTCGGCCAAGTCCAGAAGATGAAGCAATATATGGGTATGTTCTTCCCCCTCCCTCCTAATTTGTAGCTCTGTTATATTATCTTGTAGCAAAGAAAAAAAATACTGTGTGTATGTGTGTTTGCGTATACCTATATATTTAGATAGTTGATGATTCTGATTTGTGAAAAAGTCAGAAATTAATTACCTTCAATACAACATTAAGTGAGATATGTAAGAATGAAATTTGGGAGATGCCATCTTTAAGTATATATATGTATTTTCTATGGACACGTGGAAATTATCAAACTACATTTCCCGTGGTCCAACGGGTTTCTGGTTCCGGTTCTTTGGGTGTGGGGACGCCTATGTCTCCACACAGAGAACAGTTTAAATCTCCTGGGTTAGGAGGGAGTGGCCCTTTTTGGCCAGAAGACTCAGGAAGAGACGGGAGGTAACAATAATGGCTGGGGCCGCAGTTTTGAATTCTTATAAGCGCGTGGTCTAATGACTTTATCTATCAGCATGGCTTTAATTAAAATACTAATTTATATTATTATACCAGCCTTTATCATTATTAGAGGGCAATTAGTTAAAATTGTTATTGACCATCTGAGTGGCATCCTAAACATGGTATTTATTAGTGAGGTGACCATAGGCAGTTCACTTAACCTATCAACCTTTATTTTCTCATCTTGTTAAATGAAAATATTAATGTATATACTACCGACCTCAGCGGGGTGGCTTTAAGGAAAACACTTTGTAAACTTCAAAAAGGAGTTATTGGGTGGGGAAATAGGAAAACTCCATGTCTCTGAAGCTTATGATAGGGCTCAGTTCTGATTTATTTATTCATTCATATTTTTACAAAACAAAATTTCTTGTATTAGTGCTATGCAGAACATGTCAGTATAAGAGTCATTATTTTTTCCTTTTTTAAAAAATAGCTCAGAAACATGAAAGAAGCCAGCTTTTCATTTAAATTTTAGGTTGTCAGTTATCTTTGGAATGATTAGTTGCTTTCTTTCTCTTTCTTTCCATTGCCTATTGTAGGTAGGACAGGGATATTGCTGAAAAGATATTTGAAAGAGAAAGAAAAAGAATGACTATAATGTGGTTAGGCTGATTTTTATTTGTGATACATACATTTAGTTCATTGCATTATAGTGTTACCTCCTTCCCCATTCCCAACTCTCATACAAGGACCCTTCACTGTAATGTTGTTGGCTATGATTCTTGTGGAATTTGAATAGCTCAATTCTATTAGTCTAAGACAAGTATGACTTACATTTTCTACTCTAGAGTGCAGAGGGCTGTTAATACTTTAATATTTGATTATATTTCTTGCAAAGCCAATTTAAAATGTATTTACATAAAGACAGATAACTGAAGAAAAAGGTACCATGAACCTTTATTTATACAAAGTTTCGCATTTTATTTTTATCTCAATTTGTGGTTTCATCATTGGATTATAGAAACTTTCTCTACCAGTGTAGATGTCTACAATTCTGAGTGTGGGTTAAGTGACTGGCACCTGACTACAATACATCTTCAATGGCATTTATATCAAGCTTTTATATTTGCAAAGCATTTTATATATAGATTATTGCTTTTGATCATCACAACTATTCTAGAGTGATGGTGCTATTATTCTACTCATTTCATAGCTGAGAAAAGTCAAGCGCCTTGCCCATCATCAATCATACCAAAAAGTAACCGATTCAAATTCAGGTCATCCTTATCCACTTTACCACTTGGAATCAGTCAGAGGCAGAAGTCTAATTAATCTTAGTTTTCCTGTCTTTTACCTTTTACTTCTATCTTCATGACCTGAAATTGCCTCTAAGATTTTTAATTTATTTTTCACATGCCCTCAAAATATTTCCACTAAAAGACCTTACATTTAAAACTACACATTTCTTTTTATATTTTTAACCTTTACCTTTTGTCTTAGAATCAACACAAATATTCGTTCCCAGACAGAAATGTGGTAAAGGGTAGGCAATGGGGATTAAGTAATTTGCCGATGGTCATACAACTGGGAAGTTTCTGAAGCCAGATTTGAACCCAGGACCTCCCTTCTGTAGACCTGGCTCTCTGTACACTGAATTACCTAGTTGCCCTTTGTTTTTGTTTTTTAAAACCTTTATTTACCTTCTAAGTTGGAAATGATACTAAGTATTGGTTCTAAGCAGAAAGATAGATGACCAAGGGCTAAGCAACTGGAGTTAAGTGACTTGCCTAGGATCATACTGCTAGAAAGTGCCTGAAAGCCACCTTTGAAAACAGGTCCTCCTGACTCCAAGCCATTGACAGTCTATCCACTGTGCTACCTAGCTGCCCCATACATTTCTCTTATTTGTAATACAGTAAAAAGTAGCATAATCAATGCTTCTCACCAACAAAATGGCATCTCCTTCCAACATGATTGGAGGCCAGAACCATGAGAGTAGGTAAGCAGTGTGATACATAGGAAAAAATACTAGATTCTAGAGTGAAAAGATCTGTGTTCAAATTTTTCCTCTGATTCATACTATACCTGCATGACTTGATTTTTTTTAATTTAATTTTATTGATTAATTAAGAAAATTTTTCCATGGTTATATGATTCATGTTCTTTCCCTTCCCTCCTCCCAACTCCCTCCCATAGCCAATGTGCAATTCCACTGGGTTTTACGTGTGTCATTGATAAAGACCTATTTCCATATTATTGATATTTGCACTAGGGTGATCGTTTAGAGCAGTGGTTCCAAACTTTTTGGCCTACCAGCCCCTTTCCAGAAAAAATATTACTTAGCCCTCTGGAAATTAATTTTTTAAAAATTTTAATAGCAATTAATAGGAAAGATAAATGCACCTGTGGCCATCACCACTTCCCTGGATCACTGCAGCACTCACCAGGAGGCAGTAGCGCCCATTTTGGGAATCACTGGTTTAGAGTCTACATCTCCATTCATATCCCCATTGACCCATGTGATCAAGCAGTTGTTTTTCTTCTGTGTTTCTGCTCCCACAGTTCTTTCTCTGGATGTGGATTTACCTGCATGATTTTAGTCAAGTCACTTAGCCTCTTGAGATTTCATTTTCCTCATCTGTAAAATGGAAGAGCTGGATTAAATGACCCTTTAAGGTTCCTTCCTTCTTTAGACCTATGATCCTAAGTTGTTAGTGCTAACATAATTGTGCAAAGTTACTAAAAATATGTAATAATTAGATGAGCTACCAGAAAGGAACCTAGAAGCTAATTACAAGAGAAATTTGGAAATAATTATACAGAGGCATGTATGACAAGGATTTAGGATCTGAGTATATATTACTTTTCAATTCAGTCGTCATCACATATCTTATGTTTTCCAAGTACTTTCTTATAATTTTTTTGATTGAGTTACTTTTATTCTATACAATTGACTTGTCCATATAAAAGAAAAAAATAACCCTGACTATATTATTTAAATCTGTCTTTTCCCATCAATTTGGCATGCTTAAAGAAGTGATACATATTTTTACATTTTTCCCCAATAACTGAAGTAATATAAAAGCTTTAGGGAAAAAAATTTTAAATTAGCCATTTTATTAGCATCTCTAAAATGTAGAATAGAGACTTTTTTTGGATGACTCAGGGACTTCATTAAAAAATCATTTGTTGCATTCAGCTTCCTTTACTGATAGGCTATATGTCATAGTGCCAAACTTCAGCAATCTTCCCTTCACCCACTTCCTAATCTATTGTTTTCCCTCTGTTTTATATCTTCACTGGGCTGGGAAAATATGTACTCTAAGACATGGCCTGTGGAGCTACATGAATTTTGAATTCTTAGCTTTTGTGACATCTATTTTAGCTGCCCAAAGACCTGGTTCTTAATTGTGTTCCAAAGAGTTGAAGTCACTAGATAAAAGGCTTTTGGGTAAGGCATAACTATTTTAGTAGTCTTCTCTGTGATGGTCCCTAGTGTAGCTTTTGAGGTACAGTGACAATATCTATTATATTTTAGAGATGATGAAATTAAATTCATCATGGTCAAATGATTTTCCTCATTCAGTAAAGCAGATTAGAATTCATGTTCCTTAGGTTTCCAGCCACTTATTGAGTCTACTAGACCACATTGTCTCTCTATACTTACAAAGCATTATGGTACTTTTAGCAGTCTATAAGGAAGCAAGTCTTTGAAATGATACTATTTAAATCTATCGTTATCAACACTGTCTCTGTTGTAACTTTTTTTTTTCTCTGCTGGGGCATATTTTTCTAGTCCAAATACCAAAATGGTGAAATTCAAGAAAGGAGATAGTGTAGGCCTCCGATTGGCTGGTGGAAATGATGTTGGGATATTCGTTGCTGGCATTCAAGAAGGAACCTCGGCAGAGCAAGAAGGTCTACAAGAAGGAGACCAGATTTTAAAGGTAAACAGGGTTATTGATAGAATGTTGTCCTGTTTATTGGAATTATTTGAGAAAAAATAAAATTTAAATTATTGATTTAGAAGACAGAGAATAGCACAAATAAGTTCAGAGAAGTGTAATAGGTGAGAAATTTTCATTAATGATAAACATTGCTTACCAATCTTTCTTTGGTCTCTATCTCTAGAAACCATGGAGCTGGTAATAACTAGGGTCAGATTTTGAAAAGAGGAGAGTTGCTAGTCATCTGAGAATTTCTTTAATACTCTGTACACTTAGAAGGACAGCTTTTTGTTTTAACCTTTGATCCTATGACTTTTATAGTAAACTATAACTATTTAAAAAGTTTGTTTTAAAATAGTTTGAGCAAAATAATTTCTTTTCTTAAAACAAATGAGCTTTCATTTTTGTAGGAAGAGAGTCACTGCCTTAAATAAATATCTTATCATACAATAATGGTTCAAAATGTGGTTTTCTGATTAACCAGCTATGTACTGATATATTCATAGCACAAAGGCTATAAATTCAAATTTCATGTAGCTTCACAAGCCATTTCTTATGGTACATTTTTTCTAGCCCAGTGAAGATAAAATATGAAGGAAAAACAACAAATTAGGAAGTGGGGGAAGGGAAGATTGCTAGAGTTGGGCACTATGAGAATTTACAATTAGCTAAAAAGTTGCCATATTTACTAGGTATGACTTATTTTCATTCCCCCCCCCCCAAAAGCTTCTCCTCCCTTTTTAAACATTGCTGTCAATTCCCACAGACCCCCACCTCCACCAAAAACCCTCCTATATATCAATGAGGTAAAGTTAAGCAAAATAATTCAGTATATTGACTTCTTTGTCTATAATCCACCACCTGTCTGGTGAGAGGTGATGACCAGTTTTTTGTTGTTTTTTTTTAAACCCTTAACTTTTGTGTATTGGCTCTTTGGTGGAAGAGTGGTAAGGATGGGCAATAGGCGTCAAGTGACTTGCCCAGGGTCTCACAGCTGGGAAGTGTCTGAGGTTGGATTTGAACCTAGGACCTCCTGTCTCTAGGCCTGACTCTCAATCCACTGAGCTATCCAGCTGCCCCTGATGATCAGTTTTCAAAGAATTTAAATATTAAGACAGAACTACTACAATGGCTATAATTTACTCTTTAATGATACTAAAGGTAATAATTCAGGATCTATCAGTACCTCATCATTATGAAAATAACTTACAACTGCATTGTAGATATTTAGAAGTACTGGTTACTTAATCTTTCAACAAGCATTTATTGTTAGGCAGTGGGGACACAAAGAGAAGCAAAAATAAAGTTACAGCTCTCAAGGAACTTGTATTCTGATCAGGAAAGACAGTAAATGAAAAAGAATTAAAAAGTAGTGGAGTGTCTGCTTAGGATAGAGAGAATTCATGCTGAAAATGAAGGTTCCAAGAGGAATTCACCAATGGGAGAAAGGACATAGGAACAAATGGATATTCCAAGGTAAAAAGGTTTTAGGCTCTAAGGGAAATTGGGTCTTGGTTTTTAGAACATGGTTAAACCAGCCTTGTCATTTGAATTTCTTATGTTAGACTATTAGCATAAGGCCAGTGAATCTTCAGTTTTACTCTGAATAAATATAAAGAAAAAGTATTAGGAACATGTCTGTAGGTTAAGGAGAAGGATTGAGATGATGGAGGGAAGCTGGACAGGGATATCAGAACCAGTAATCATCTCTCAAGGAAGAGCATAGTACAATGAGTGAACTGTATCGTCTTCTTTCTTCTTGGCTACTGGCCCCATTGTGGGAGAAAGGGATATCATTTCTGGAGCAAATGAAAGACAAACTTTGATCATGAGCTCTGCTAATGCTTTCCACTGAAATAGTAGACCTCCCTTTTGGCACCAATCAGGATTCCAGATGGGTAAATTTACCAATGTCTCAAAGTGAGGTTGAAAAGATACTACATAGCACTAAAAAGCATTGTTCAAAATAGTATAGGTATTAGGCATGATTGAGGTTGAATTCAGAATATCTAAAAAATTGTTGAATACTCTTTTAATAAGTTTATACACAAAAAAGTTGAGTGTCTAGAATGATGCAAGACCTAAAGAATACAATGACTAGAAATTTGGGAGACTTCAGAGACATTTATGCTCCCCAAAGCCTAAATTCCAGAAAAGAAAAGCTGTGGCATTACCTAGGGAGTAGTTGCACTTTTTTGAGTTAGATGCTAAAGACAAGTGTTTTTTCAATATGTGGAAAGTAATAGCATTCAACATTTATACTTAGTGTTTTGTTTTCTGCTATTGGCCTGGCAATGTGAGAGAAACTGTAGGATCTAACTTTTCCAGCTAAGTGATTTTAACCTGAGATTAGGAAGTAGGTGGGCCTTATTACATGCCCAATTAAATTTAACATTAATTATCCCCTAACACCCCCCCCAACCCCCTACCCAATTTTGCAAAGCAGAGGGTAATGGTGTTGCCTTTTGTGTGTGTGTGGGAACTAAATTGAATTAATGAATTGTAATCTGTAGCTGATACAGAATCCTCTTCAGGCACCAAACAGACATGGATATACCCCTTTGACTAATAAATAGCTAATGAAAGAAGATATTTTGTTGGAGAACATTATACAAGCTAACCTTACATATAAAAATGCTACAGTTGCTTTTCTTAATTTAGTTTGTTTCAGTTGTTCTGCCAATGTCCAAATTGAAGTATGAAGTGAATTATTTTCATACACTAATCTTTTCTGCCTTCAGTTTGTGGTGCCTCTCTATAACTTACTCCTTTAATTTTATAAAACAATATGATGAAAAGGGGTAAGTGTGTATTCATAATAACAAAGAAATATGCTAGGACTGAAATAATTTGGGTTCTGGATCAATGTTGTTGAATGATAAATGAGATGGAGGCTACACTGAAGTTTTTCCTTGTGTTACCAACTTAGAAATAACCTAGGGAAACCTTTTCTCTTACATTCCTGTTTGTGAAAGGGAGAAAATGTTTTTAAGCACTGAGATTATGTGTTTGATACAGAATGAAATTTCATTTAAGGCAAGAATTACCATAAAGAGAAATATGAGAGAAACAAGAACTAAATTTGGCACTGCCTCTGATAGATACTAGCTGTGTCATTCTAAGCAAGTCATCTTAACCTCTTTTTGTCCTAAGTAACTCTTTAATATTATAGCTTGCTGAATAATTGCTGATGTGCATGAAGGAAATATCTCTTCCTTAGAAGTTCTTACATAGATATCATCTTCAGTTGAGGGAAAATAAAAAGTGGCAAGCATATGCTTAAACTAGCTAATAACTATATTAATTTCAAGTAATTTTTCTTTCTTTTTTTTTTTAAACTCAGAATCATTGCATTTGATTGCTCAGTCACTCCTTTATCCATTGGTTAGAGAGAGAGAGGATATTGAGAGGTTATGATATCCATCATTCCATGCTCCTTTTAGTCATTACCCTCACTATCCCCAAGTTTTACTTAATATCATTTTTCTATTTATTTCCATGAAATTGAAGTTTTTTAGTTTGCCTTTTTTTTCTTATGGTAAGCTCATACCTTTAAAAAATATATACGTTTTTCTTATTTGCAGTGACCAATGCCCACCAGTTTTCAAAATCCAGAACTAGTATTAAAAATTGTCTAATTTATTTGACCTACATTTAACTTTGACTTGGCTCCTAATACTCTGCACCTAATCTGAGGTGAAAAAATATGGTAGTCTTATTTAAAATTATAGGAATACAGTTTAGACCTGTGACTTTATTATTATGAAGGTACTCCAAGTTCAGGAAACATCTTCTATCAATGCAAGTCAGTGCCATCTGTACTTATAGGCTTAGAGAGTGACTTAGAATACTGTAGCCAGGATCACAAAATCACTGTGTGTTGGATATAGAACTTGAATCCAATTGTTTCTGGGTTCCAGGCCAGCTCTTTATCCACTATGCCACAACTTCCTCTACCTTTACAGAATTATACATAGTTCCCCCCTCCCTTCCTTCCTTCCGTCTGTCCTTCCTTCCTTTCAAAAAAGTTGGCTCTTTTCCATAAAAGAGGCAGATATGAAAGGACCCATCCTTTGGGGGAGGGTGGAAGCAACTAGGTGACTCTGTGGATAGAGTCTGGTCTGCAATCAGGAGGACCTGGGTTCAAATGTGGCTTCAGACACTTTCTTGCCACATGACCTTGGGCAAGTCACTTAATCCCAGCCTTTACCCATCTGCTGCCTTGGAACTGATACTTAGTATGGATTCTATGACAGAAGATTGAGTTTTTTAAAAAAAGAATTTAACATTAAGTAGCACAGCATAAACAGAAAACAAATCCATAGTAGGAATGGTACCCAGACATTTCTTCTGACTGTCCCTTAGGCCTGGATTTCTCTTCTTCCTGTATTCCCTAGTTTCCTTCAAATTCCAGCTAATATCCTGCCTTCTGTAAATATTTCCCCATGTTCTTTAATGCTAATGTCTTCTTTCTGTTTATTTCCTCCAATTTATTCCATATATCTTATCCCAATTAGACTGAGAGCTCCTTGAGAGCAAGGACTGTCTTATCTTCCTTTGTGTCCCCAGCACTTAACATGGTGCCTGACACATAAAAGATATTTAATAAGTGTTAATTGACTGACTTCTATAGGTCTAATAAAGCTTACATTTAGGGAAGGGATTGAGAGAGGATCAATACAGCTGGATAGAGCACTATAGTACAGAGACTTGGACAAATATCAAAAGTAGAAAGGAAAATAATGAAAAAGAAATGCAGAATTTAACCTGAGGTCCACGGATCATTTTCATGGTGTTGAGAGTTTGGGGTGGAGGTGGAAGAATTCTATTTTTATTTTTTGTTACCTCAAGCTGAATTTTAGCCTTTCCTTCAAGCCTATTCTGAGAAAAGGGTTCATAGGTTTTACAAGACTTCAAATTAAGTCCATGACATAAAAAAAACAAACAAACAAACAAACAAAAAAAAACCAACTTAAGAGTCCCTGACCTACAGTTAGATCTGAGTAAAAGAGCCTTATTTTCTTCTTTTTTTTTAACCCTTACCTTCAGTCCTAGAATTGATATCAAGTATTGGTTATAAGGCAGAGCAGTGGTAAGAGCTAGGCAAAGCAATTGGGGTTAAGTGACTTAACTCGGGGTGAAACAGTTATGGGGGGGGGTATCTGAGGCCAGAATTGAACCCAGGACCTCCAGTCTCCAAGCTTGGCTCTTTATCCACTGAGATGCCTTAATGCTCCTCTTATATTTCTTTTTTTAAAAAAACTGAGGAATAATTTGTTTCCAAAAATATTATCTCTGTTAATTATTTCTTTTTTGCATCAGGTGAACTCTCAGGATTTCAGAGGCCTAGTTCGAGAGGATGCTGTTCTCTACCTTTTAGAAATTCCCAAAGGTGAAATGGTGACTATATTAGCTCAGAGCAGAGCAGATGGTAAGGACATTTTTCTTTATGTTGAGAAAATTGATTTGGTCATTTGTGAGCATGTTGACTAATGAGTCTTGAGAGGCACCTTTGGAAGGAAAAAAGACTGGGGAAGTACTAGAAGAGAGCTTTGTATATATGTATGTAACTAATATAATTTCATTAACTGAGTGGACTTGAAAATTAGTACATTGCTAAACAAAGAGGCTCCCTTGAGGAGCTGTACCTGAAAGGGTGGTTGGGTCTCCAGTTTTTAGCCCCAGGAGCAGAGTGGATGCCATTTCTTCATTGTAAATACATTATTACCTTTTGTCTTAAAAAGGAGGCATGTCTCAATGCCTTTGAATTAAGGCAGAGTAATGGAGAAAAGGGAAGACATTTATCAAGTGCTGCAATAATGGGCTGAACTCCCAGGAGAAAATTATTTCATAGGGACAAGGGGAGTAATAGACAGTGAGGGATTATCATGGTCAAGCAATCTAAAGGGTGCTTATCTTTTTCAGTATATAGGGACATTCTGGCCTGTGGCAGAGGGGACTCATTTTTCATCAGGAGCCACTTTGAATGTGAGAAAGAATCACCTCAGAGCTTAGCATTCACAAGAGGAGAGATATTCAGAGTTGTAGATACACTCTATGATGGCAAGCTGGGTAATTGGCTAGCTGTAAGAATCGGAAATGAACTGGAAAAAGGCCTAATTCCAAATAAAAGCAGGTATGTGAAAATACTACATTCATAAATGTTCCAGAAAAGCAAAAATCCCCAAACGTTGGTCATCTTATCAAATTTATCATAAAGTACTTTGCCTTCCTCTCTTTCCTACAAATTGGGCTTAGAGATGAAAGGGAACTGCAATCAATCCATCAACTCGCTTGTTATGTATTTTTGACGTGCACACAACTGTTCTACCTCATGTTGACATTTGAATCATTTCCAAGGGAGCTTCACTTCTGTTCTCTTACCATATGTGGCTGAAACCAAGAGTACATAATGTACATATTGAGAATGAACAATCATCTGGAATTTGAGTTGTCATTCAACCCAAACTCCTGGGGAAAATATAAGGCAAAGAACCTTTTATACATTCAGTAAAAATTTGATAATTGACCTTGAACTGACCTAGAAAAGTAGAGCATGGTGGGCAAGTACTTTCTTTCTTTCTTTTTTTTTTAATTAAATTTAATTAACAATTTTTTTCCTTTCTAACAAAAAAAAGGTAGCAAAACAAAACTTTTGTAACAAATATACAGTCAAACAAAACAAATTCTCACAATGGCCTTGTCCAAAAAGTATGTTTTAATTTGCACCTTGATCCTTCACCTTTCTTTGGGTGGGTAATAGGATAAGTACTTTCTATAACAATGACTCAGATTTAAGTACTTCCTTGAAAGTCCTTGACTAATGTCTGCCTACTCTAAAATAAAAGTTGTTTGTATCTCTTTTACATATATTCTACCAAGTTGTTTTTAGCTGGACTATTTTTGGCTTTTTATCCTTCCTTCCCTATGTCTCTGTTCTTTGGGTATAAAAGTTATCAAATTATTAATTCTCTTAAGCAGCTTTAGTTTATAATTACTGTTGACCAGGATGGGCTGCCTTAAAAAAGGCAGTTCTTCCAGCTTCTACATAACTACTCATGCAAAAGCCTAAAATTTGTACCAGACTGAATAATAGAGAAATCTAATGAGAAAGTTAATCCTACTGCACAACTGCACAAAAATCAGGTAGAAATCTATAGGAAGGGAGCAGTCAGAAAATAGTCTTACTACCACTAGAAATGGAACAAAGAAACATTTAGTCTGATAATCTCTCTGCCTAGTAGCAAAAAAGGGAAGCCCTATTAGAGAAATCTTGTGGAAGAGGGTGGGTTGTTCAGGGTCAAAAATCTATAGAAAGGACCTTGGAAACCCTAGAGCACCATTAACCAGTGTGTTAAAGGAGCATTCAGTTAGAGATAGCAAAGGGGCTCCAAGGGTCCTAACGATCAAATACTTTGAACCTCAAAGATTCAAGGGAGGGCTAACTCTAAAAGACTGACCTGGTAAACATATCAAGTAAATAATGTAAGAATATCTGACTCCGTGAAAACCATGATTTTAAAATAATGTAAGCTTAGACATTGAGTCAAAAATTCATAGCTAAAAATTGCTCAGATATAGTAGAACCAAAAGAAAAGTAAAGGTAAAAAATTCCACTGGTTATCTGAAAAAAATCCCCCAAAAAAGAAATCGTAGGGGGCTCCAAAGTCAAAGAAATATGTACTACATGCATCTAGGAAGAAGCAGTTTAACTACCAAGAAAACAAAGATTGACTCAAAACCTGGCAACTTATACTACAAATTACAGAAAAGCTATTTTACTATCCAATATTCTGAAAGGCAAAAGATATATGTGTATTTCTAGAATTATTTGCAATACAAAACTGAGCATAAACCTTATTTGGGTGGGGGTAAGGAATGGTTCTTTAATGGATTTGAGGGTTTCTAAGCATTTCTGATAAAAAAAAAAGATCAGAGCTAATTAGGAAATACAAATAGAAGAATCAAGAGAAATCCAGAAAATAAATTTTTTTTGAGCAACTAGAAGTTTTATGGTGGTGTAGTACTACTACCATTTTAATAGGGGAAAATAACAAGAGTCCATTCAAAACTTGTTACTCAAAGGGTATTTAAAAAGTTAAATGAGAAAATCAGAAGTCCTGAATTAAGAATGGTTGTATTTTGACAATGTGAAGGAAAAGAAATGAAATTATAAAGGAAATAATTACAACAATGTTGAAAGGAAGGAGGGGGAATCTATTTCTCATAATTGGAATACTCAAGATTATACAAAAATGCAGAATAGGAAGAGAGTGAGCAACAGACCTCACTTATCTGAAATTGGCAAAGCAGGGTTGAACCCACTTAGAATTTGGTTTGGAAGTAAAATAAATTTCATAGGACAGCAATCTTGGATCATTGTATGTTGGGGAGGGGGTGCACAGCTAAGACCAAGAAAATACTATTTTCATAGAGACAGAACCAAAAGATACAGGGTCTGAGAAGTCCAGTTGAGTTGTGTGACTAAATACTGTGAAGCAAATTATTGAACAGGTAAGATCATTCAAGAGGCAGCTTGTTGTATGGAGAGGGAATAGCTGCATGCAAAACAAACTTCCTGAATCTGAAGGGGAGAAAGATTAAAAGAGGGGGAAAAAGAAAAGAAAAGAAGTAGTATCTAAATAGGAGTTCATCAAATGGGAAATGGGTCAATAAATTTTGGTTTAGGAATATAATGGAATGTTCTTGTTTCATAAAGAGTTACCAAAGAGGTGATTTCAGAGAATCCTGGGTGTTATAAATCATTCTGTGTGAAGTTACCCAGAACTAGGATAACAGTTTATTTTTTTAAACTAGGTCAACAACACTGTTTTTTAAAAAAAGCGAACAACTTTCAACAACTTAACTGACCAATACGATGACGAATCATGTTTCCAAAAACATCAACTGATAAATGTTGGACACCATGTTGGTTCATTTTGTTTGACTGTGCATATTTGAAACAAGAATTTTTTCTTTTTTTACTTTGTTGGTTTGGAGGAAAAAGGAGATAGCAATGACAATCTTTTAAAAAATGGAAATGTTTTTTTTTTTAAAGTGAAGGAAATAAAAAAGTTCAGAAAGATATAGAGACCAGGAAAATAGACATCAAAGAAACATGTGACTTTTAATACATATTTAAAAAAAAAACAAGTCTTATACAACTAAATAGAGATTTACAGTTTCAAAAACAATCCTCTTGTGTGCTGATACCCTTTTTTAATATTTAAGTACGTAATAAACAAACTTTTTATTTATTTTTTAAATTTAGAACAATGCTTTTTGGCGTAAATTCAATTTCTCAGTATAATATGCATCTAATACTCCTTTTTTTTAGGTTCCAAAATTTAATTTCTGTTTATTTTTATTTATTTAGAGCTGAACAAATGGCCAGTGTACAGAATGCTCAAAGAGACAACTCTGGAGACAGGGCAGATTTCTGGAGAATGCGTGGTCAGAGATCTGGAGTCAAAAAGAATCTGAGGAAGAGTCGAGAGGATCTGACTGCTATAGTATCTGTTAGCACCAAATTCCCAGCTTATGAAAGGGTTTTACTTCGAGAGGGTGAGTAACAGAGAAGTGATTTTTTTTTCTTTTGTGAAGGCCAGTTTACCTTCAGAATATAGTTGTGTTAAGATCTAGTTTATCAGATTACTGATAATTACTGAGACCTTAAACCATGCCAATTTCTTAAGAAAAATATTTTTGAAATTCTTTGACGAGGGAATATTGTTAGAATTTCAATTTTTTTCCTTTAAAAAGGCTAGTCAGAAGTTTGTATCCTAATTCTCCCTACTTTAAGTTTATCATCACAAAAGGGAGCAAGCATTAAAGACTATTTTGCAGTTTCATATCCTTTTTATAAGTAGCCTGCTTATGTGGAAAAGATTTTTTGGTATTTAATTTCATAATGGAAAATGATTTTGTTTTTAGTTTGAAACAATGTTTTCTGGTTTTTATATTCCTGGTTTCTCATGTAATAAGCACCTGACCATTCTTTTCTGGCTTCAGAAATTTAATACCCTGGTTTCTCTTGCTCTCTCACTCTTGTTCTTTTTTAATTGCTGAACAAGTGGATAGTGTGCATGCTCAGAGAAACAACTGGAGACAGTACAGATATCTGAATTTTAAATTTAAGAGGGAACACAACTTTTTTTCTTTGGAAAAAAAAAACAACTTTTAAACTAGATCTGTAATTTCATTGGCATAGAGAACTCCCAGTGAACAAACTTTTATCAATGCAGATTAGTACCTGTTCCATAACTTAAAAGATGGAGCATCAAGTGGTTAAGTGACTTGTTCAAAGTCAAATAGCCAAGCATATATCAGAGGCAGGATTTGAACCTATGTCTTCCTGACTCAGGGGCCCTTTTGTTATTGCCTGTTCTACACAGCTTCTCACAAAATTTTATTATCCTAAAGAGGCTGGGTGGTTGGATGAGGTGGGGCAGCTTGATAGTATAATAGATAGAGTGCCAGGCCTGCAGCTGAGAGAACTTTGGTTCAAATCTGGCCTCAGACACTTTCTATCTATGTGACCCTGGACAAGTCACTTAACCCTGTCACAGGGACAGAAAGGCAGAAAATAAGGGGGTGGTTTTGTTTTTTTGTTTTATTTTTTAAGTATATAAAACTACTTGGTGTGCCCAAATAGTATACAATTAAATATGTATCCTGAAGATTTTTCTTGTCTCCTTAGCTGGTTTTAAGAGGCCTGTGGTCTTGTTTGGACCAATAGCTGATATAGCCATGGAGAAGTTGGCCAATGAATTGCCTGATCTATTTCAAACTGCTAGTAAGTCTCACTGCCACATTTTTTTCACATTTGTGT
The DNA here is from genome assembly GCF_016433145.1 of Gracilinanus agilis. Lineage (NCBI taxonomy): Eukaryota > Metazoa > Chordata > Mammalia > Didelphimorphia > Didelphidae > Gracilinanus > Gracilinanus agilis. Next base: position 191,228,229 of record NC_058130.1, read on the forward strand.
TTTTAAAATGATTTAGTTATTTTTATCTGTGTGCACAAAATATGTTTTCTGGACTGTATCTCTCTAAAACCAAAAAAATACTATTTTCATAGAGACAGAACCAAAAGATGCAGGATCTGAGAAGTCCAGTGGAGTTGTGCGACTAAATACTGTGAGGCAAATTATTGAACAGGTAAGCTAATTCAAGGGAGTGGCTGAAGTACATAGAGCACTGGGCCTGGAGTCAAGAAGATATAAATTCAGAGTTAGCTTCGTACTTATACTTACTAACTGTGTGACCCTGGGCAACTCAGGCAATTCACTTAACTTCTCTGCCTTAGTTTACTCATTTGTAAAAATGAGTTGGAGAAGAAAGTGGAAAACCACATTAGTATCTTTGCTAAGAAAACCTCAAATGAGATCATAAAAAGTAAATGGGACAAACAATTCAGAGAGGTTTCTAGGAGAAAACCAGGCATGTGCCATATGTGCAAGGACATCTAGAAGAGGTGTAATGTTTCATATGGGGAATCGCAAGTATGATAGAGTCTGTCTGAAATAATGAATATGCGAATAGCAGTAATCAGAATAAACCTGGAAAGGTTTATTGGAATCAGATTGTAAAAGCCTTTCAATATAGCAAACAGTTTACTTTTTTTTTAAAGCAAAATTATTTTGATAGCTATATCAAAAATGGAAGGAATTGGAAGCAAGGAGAGATTTAATTGACTCTTGCAGTAGGGAAGGCAAGCAATAATAAGGATTCAAACTAGGATGTTGACAATGTAAATTAGAAAAGTAGAAGGATGAAAGACATCATAGAGGCAAAATCAAGAGGATTTGGTGGCAGATCAGGCATGAGAGGAGAGAGAAAGAATAAAGAGTTTGAGAGTAGCTTCAGCATTGTTGACCTGGGTGACTGGAAGATGTTTAACTTCACTAAAAATAGAAAAGTTAGGAGGAGAGATGGGATTAAGGAATGAGATAATAAAGCTCTTACTGGATATGTTGACTTTGAGATGCATGTGAGACATCTAGATGGTGATGTCCAAGACAGTTGATGTTGCATGTCTTGAATTCAATAGAGAAATGAAAGATTGTATGTTGGATCTATTAAATTTGAAATGTCTAAAGGACATCCAACCCAAAATGTTTAATGACCAGTTAAGTGTGAGGGGGATTGGAGCCCAGGTAAGAAACTAGGGGTGGATATGTAGATTGAAATATCTTTGTAGAGTTTTGAATGTCAGTACTGATGATGTCACCAAGTATATGTCAAGAGAATTCCCCTAGAGTTAGGGGAAAGAACATGGTTAATAATCAAGCAAGACACCCAGGAGTGATCAGATGAGAAACAAAAGAACGAGGTCCCAAAAAAACCACCTCAGAGATAAGAGGATAGCTAACCACACCAAATGCTTCAAAGAAGTCAAGAAAAATGAGGATGGATATGATAATTGAACCAATGGAAATTGATAAAACCATCCAGAGAGTGTAGGAAGAGAAAGGGGATCAGAACTGAGCCCTGGAGTACACCTATACTTAGGGCAGAGGTTGTATGTGGAGCTCATTACAAGAGACTGAAAATGAAATGGTTAGACAAAGAGAGGAGAAGCAAGAGAGAACAGTGACAAAAGCTAATGGAAATGAGAGTATCTAGCTAAAGAGGTTTAGAAGAGAGGACAGAGAAAAGGCATTATATTTAGCAATTATGAAATATTAATAATCTTGAATAGAGCAGTTGCAATCAAGTAGTAAGGTTTAGAAGTCAGAATGCAAGGGATTGAGAATTTGAATAAGAAGTGGGAGAATAAGTTTGAACAGCTTTTTCTAAGAGTTTGATTTTAAGATGGTAGGAAAGTATAGGAGATTACTTTGGCAAGATCAGTTAAAGCTTTTAATAGAAAGGGAATTATGGATGTATTTATAAGTAGCAGGTCCTTTTTGGAGTATATGTTTCTTAACAGAATCCTCACAATGTACTAATAACTTAAGATTTAATTTGAAAGAAGTACTGAGCAAGACATTAATATTCTGAAAAAATAGTTTCTTTGTTATATTCAGGTGATTATGTCCTAATAATACCAACTGGAGCTTCCTTTGCTTACCATCATCATATGACTGATTTCTGAACATTCAATTGCCTTATGTCTATTTATGCCTTTTTCCCTTTTCCTATTATACAAAAACAACATTATCCTCTTTTCATAACAGAATAAACATGCCCTACTGGATGTGACTCCTAAAGCTGTGGATTTGTTAAACTATACTCAGTGGTTCCCAATTGTGATCTTCTTCAACCCAGACTCTAGACAGGGAGTGAAAACAATGAGGCAGAGGTTGAATCCTACATCTAACAAGAGTTCTCGGAAGTTATTTGACCAAGCCAATAAACTAAAAAAGACCTGTGCTCATCTTTTTACAGGTAAGCAAGTTTTGACCTGTAGTTCTTTAAATAGTGGAGCTAGAAGGGTTGGGGTGGGAAAGAATTAGTGTAAACTTTAAATAGGGAATTTGGAAAAGAGTTTATGAGGCTTTGAAAAGCAATGTAATCTGACAATGTGAATATGCCATTCAAGGTCATTAGACAATACCGAAATTATTTTTCATATATTTGAAGGTGACCCCAGAAGCTATCTAGTCTCACTTCATTTTAAAAACAAGGAAACTGAAGTCCAGGGTGATTAAGCAACGTGCCCAAGATCTCACAGATCAGAGACAGAATATAAATCTCCATCCTCTCACTCTTTAAGCAGTATTCTACTATAAGACATTGCTTTTATCTAGCAGAAAGGTTTTTTGATTTGTCTCAGTTGGGATATTGAAACCAATTACCAGGGGAAAGGGGAGGGAGGAAGAGAATTGGGAAACTCAAATTGTTTTTACATATAATTTGAAAAAAAATTAAAATGCAGAGAGAGAATGAGAGAAAAAAGAAAGAGAAAGAAACAAATTACTCATATACTCTGCAGTTAAATGGCAAATTTGTATTCTCCAAATCTAAGAGCCTTTCTCTTGAACTTTTTGTGTTAGACTTTGATGAAAATGAATTGTTGATACATGAAATCATTTGTCATATTCAGTTCCTTTAAGACTCCTGTATTTTCCTTGGTCTAGCTAAACAAGTGGGTGTAGATCTACTATGTGGGATGGTGGTATTTTAGTGGGGGCATGGCCATTATTCACAGAATTTTGAGAATTGGAAAGGGCCTAAGTATCCAAAGCACACGAAGACAATTAGTGTTTTGTTCCTGTTTGTAAGAGTTAGACCGTGAATATATACAGATCACATAGGGGCAAGATTTGAATCTAGGGCTTCCTTTTTATTAAATTTTTAAAAGAAGATAGTAGGATCTACATAAATTTATGAAGAGTGAAATGAGTAGAACCAAGAGAATATTGTGTACAGCAACAGAAATATTATTTGAAGAATAACTTGTACACCTTCAGAGAACGAACTGGTTATGTTTCAATAAGCAATACATAATTTTTTACATAAATACATCTTTTTGTCAAATGATGCCTTCTCTAGAATATGGAGGGAGGGAGGGAGTTACCTGGAGTTTATATGTAATAAACAAGTAAATCTTAAAAGAACATATATGTAATAAACAAGTAAATCTTAAAAGAACATTTAACTAGCAGGGGGACAAATTACTTAATCTCTGAGCCTCAGGCAACTTTGTGAAGGTTATATTATGTTAGAAACATGTTAAAATCTTCATGGAGTTGCCTATTTTTTTTTATTAAATTTACTCAAAGGTATATTAATGAGGCTTGTTATTTTTATATAGGTAAATTATTTTATAGAATACTTTTTTACGTATGTGCTCTATAACATACTTACTATTATGTGATTCTGAAAATATTGTCACATTTGTTATTGATGATGTTTTTAAGAGAACTTTTCTGAAATAGAAGGTCATACATGTGAGTTTCTGCTATCATAATAAAATAAGAGAACCTGACTTTGCACCTCAACTTCACTAATTTTATTACCTACATTACCTTGGAAAAGTCATTTAACCTCTCTATACCTTATCCCACATGCAAATTTAAAGGGCTGGAGTGAATTGATTTAGGTGTCTCTGTTAAAGCTACAGTGCTTATGGTTTTAATAGCTAAATTACTGAGTTTTAATTTTATCCTCAGTCTTAGATTAAAATATTTCTTATATAGACACACTTAGGTGATTCAGAGGATAGAGCAATGGACAGAGTTCAGAAGTCCTGAGTTCAAATTCTGCCTCAGACAATTACTTGCTGTGTGAATTTGAGCAAGTCACTTAATCACTTTCCTTAAAAGGCTATTATGAGGAAGAAATGAGGTAACGTACATAAAGTGCTTCACAAACTTTAAGGTACTATCTAAATGCTAGTTTTTGTTATTAATTTTTTATGAATATATATTTTATTATAAGTATATTTTTAGTATTTTTATTATATGATAGACCTGGTGAAATATCAATATTTTAAGTAGAGTATCTTTTGTTAGGGAAATATGGCCAATTTATGAACATGCATCTTTGTTTTCAATAGGTACAATCAATCTCAATTCAACCAATGACAGCTGGTTTGGCAGCTTAAAAGATTTAATTCACCAACAGCAAGGAGAAGCAGTTTGGGTATCAGAAGGAAAGGTATTTAAAAAGGATGCCCTACCTCTCTATCCATCTTTCTCATTTTCAGACTCTAAATGAAGTAGTAACAGAATGAACTATGCCCAAAAAACTGAATTAAACTTACATTTCCAGAGTTTTAAATTTAATAAACCTTTCTGCAACAAGTAGGAAACATAAAGGACTTTGGAAAAGGCAGCCACATATAGTGTGTAGAAAATCTATACATAGTTCTTTTTTTACTTTTAAGGTACAAAAAAGTATCAAAATTCCCTTATATACACATCAGAGTACATAGTTTTTGAAAGACATGGAGAAATTGGAAGAACAAATTCAGGAGATAGGGGTGAAGATAGTTCTAAAAATATAAGATTAGATGCTAGAGAAATTAATAGCCTAGAGAAAGCGGTAAGGAGAGATTAAATAGTCCTATTTGAAACAAGTGAGAAAGGTAGTTACAAAATCTCTTTTGCTAGAAATATTTTAAACTAGGATAGATTCTATTGAATGAGGTTTTTTCAGAGAGAAAATGTAATAGATAAGTATCAATTCCTTACCAACAAAGAAAACCCTGCTTTGCCCAACCCCTACCATGTTTTGCTGTAGAATCAGCAAATATATGCATACACGTACACAAATGTTTTGCTTACACGAAAATTACCAAAGTCCAAGTAATTATAATAATAATTAATAATTAATAATAAAAAAGTGTCATGAACTCTTAACACAAAAATGCATGTAGGGCACAGACCATTTTGATAAGAAGGAATGAGAGGTAAGACAATAGACAAGGAGATCAAAGGATAGAACAAAACTCCTAGTGCCAGAGAGAGAATAGTGGGAGGGGAAGAAAGACCTTTGAGAGATGAATTTAATGTTGGGCTTATAGAAAGAAGCTCCCCCTACAGCTTCCCTCACCCCCTGGGAATTGTTTCCCCTCATTTTGAAGAATGAGAGTTAACAGTGGAGGATAAAAAGAGGTTTCTAGTCCTTGATTCTCTGGTGCTGGCATCTTGAGATACATCATTGCTATTTTAAGATATCGAGGTCTCTGAAATTGTTCATTTGTTGCGATTGACCTTAGTATACTGTATAATTGTATTCATTTTCAGAATGTCATTAGCTGTTCAGGGAACATTTCTAAGTGAGGTAATCACTTACTGATTTAGGTTCTGTGTGAGATGAAAAGTTGCACATGCTTTGTTTGGTTTTAGCCTTCAAGGAGCTGAAGTGCTGAGTAAAAGGAAGAGATAAGCTTATAGAGTAATAATTATAATACTAGGCAATATGTGATAAAGTTTCTTGTGAGTGTTGTGCAAACGTGGCCCTATAGTAATGAAGTGGAGGAAGAAGAGAGGATAGAATTTGAGTTGGGCCATAAAGAATGAGGTGACCATGTTTTTTTTAGGTGAATATGTGGTAGAGAGTCTAGGTAAAGCAAATATTATGAATAAAATTATAGAATTTAATATCCCAGTATATTTGTAGGGAGTGTTGACTACTCTAGGGAGTATTCTAGTAAAACAAGAAGGATAGGTTAGAGTGAAATTGTACAGCGTCAATTTTAGACTTGATTTAGTAGATAAGAGAGCTATTGAAATTTTTGAGTGATTAGTCACACTTTAGAAGGCTTATCTAAGATGGCGTGAAGATTGGCACAAGGAAATTAGTTTGTGCCTAAGTATAGAACTAAAGATTTTAGTCAAGTTTTAAAACTCAAAAGGAGAGTCATTAAAATGGAATACTAACATTTTAAAGGCATTTTTAAAGTCTTAACCCATCAAGGAAAAGTCATTTTAAAAGATTGATCTAATCATTCTGTGACTTTTAAAATATTCTTGAGCATTACCTTTCAACATTATTGGCAAACTCTATGAACTCCACAAAATCCTCTTTTCCTCCCTGATCCCCTAGTTGGAAGGGATGGATGATGATATGGATGACCGAATGTCCTACTTAACTGCTATGGGTGCTGACTATCTGAGCTGTGACAGCCGCTTGATCAGTGACTTTGAAGACACTGATGGAGAAGGAGGTGCCTATACTGATAATGAGCTTGATGAACCAGGAGAGGAACCCCAAGTTTCATCAATTACCCGTTCATCTGAACCAGTACTACATGAAGAGGTGAGGTATTATTCATTATTCTCTTTTCCTTTCTTCATTCATTTACTTCAATAAGAAGAGTTTTGGTAACCTTGGCAATCATTTGTTAATAAGCTACATAGTAGAAGGTCTGCATTGGTAGTCTAAGTAGCCACATGCTCTGCTATGAATTCTAAAAAGTGGAATGTTCCTTTTTACTACTGTTTTTGCATGTATTTCAAATTTGTCATTTGATTCCTTCACTCCATCTCCCCTTTCATTTTAAACTTTTCTTATCCCGCAAAAGTCAAAGTCTTTCCAACAACTTCCTCTATTTTAATTTTTTCAAATTGAAACAGATTATGATTAATATGTGTGCATATACACAGCACACGTGTATGTATGTGTGTTTTATAACAAACATCTGTGTATATGCACATATTGATATATTCATATGAGGTTATATGTATATGTATGTGACTCCTACTGCCAAATTTTTCTTTTGCTTCAAAGTTGATTTCAATGAATGAGATTTGTGAATTTTCTATTTATTAAATGAAAATGGAAAGTAAAATTAAGTGAAACAGCCCCTCTTTCCTAAAAACAGCTACGTAAAACTAAAAAGAGGGATTTTGGGGGAAAAATACTTAAGTTTATATGAGATTTATTATTACTGTTTCTGAGATAAAGTTCAGGAATAGTTACATTAGCTGGTAATAATAAAAGACACATTGTGGAACAGGAAAAACAAGAGCCGTCCTAGAGTCAGGAAGAACAAAGTCCAGTTCCTACATCTGACACAGACAGGCAAGACTAACTAGGCATTTGGGGGCAAGTCATTTAATATGTTAGTGCCCTGGATGACTTTAAGAAACAATAGAGAGATTTCCTTCCACTAGTGAATTCTCAGGTCTAGATCAAACAAAAAGTAAAAATAATATTTTAGCTTGAATTTTCAATTCAACAAATTTATTAAGCCTATTACTAGATGTAAGACTATGAGCCAATCCCTGATCATCAAAGAGTTTATATTTTACTGGAATAGATTTTTACTCTGAAAAGGAAATTGCTCTATAGTGTATGCTTATAGCAATTTGTAGAGCAAGAAATTTTGCAAAGAAGCATAGAAATTTAAATTTTTAGGTTCTTCTAAAATTATTCTTTTAAAAAAGAAGTATATCTGAGTTCCACTCAAAATTTGATTCTATACTAGACCCATTACCAAGCAGACAATATTCTAGGAAGCAAAAAAAGCTCACCGTTACTTAGGTGTCTCTGCATTGATGTTCTTGTTGTAAGTGAACCTTCATCTCTTGTAGAGCATAAGGAAACCCAGCCCAGAGCCAAGAGGTCAGATGAGGAGGGCTGGTAGTAGAGACCAACTTAGGGATACTAGCCCACCTCCAGCTTTCAAGCCTGAGCCACCAAAGGTATGTTGATGGGAGAGAAAAGAAGCTTTTTTTTCAAAATGGCAACCTAATCTTAGTCATATGTCCTATAAGAATAAAAACCTACTTCTTCCTTAAGAATGAAACTGAATTTAACCTATTGGATTGAGCCCTAGATTTTGAATTGGAAAGACCTGTGTTCTAAGTACCATCTTAGCTGATTTTTAGATGAAAAATAGAAATATTAATACCTGTAGAAATTAGAGTATTATTGTAAGTCTTAAGTAAGATTATTACATATACATGCACATATATCATTATATATGTATTTATTTATACATGAGATTATGCAAGCCTTAAAGCACTATATAAATGTTAGATCTTATTTTTATTTTAGCCTACATTAAGGAAAGGAAATATTGGGCCTCAGGTCTTTTAATCTTTTAAAACAGAGTTGTTAAAAGTATTGGAAGCTTGGAATTTAAAATCTCAAAATATTTGTATTTTTCTTTATAGCAAATGACCACTCTTTCTCCCAATTTTGAGAGTTGGCTATCCTTGAAAGTTCTTTGTGATTTTAAGATTCTGTACCCAAATTAACATATTGAGTATAGAGTGACATAAAATAAATATAAGGCAATATAGACTTATCTGATCTGACTCCTCTCTAAACACAAATCAAAGCTATTTCATAAATACAATATTTTCATTCTAATAAAATATTTCTCTTTAACTCTATACTGAAGTATTTTTCATATATAGTAAGTGAAAAAAATTTTGTCTTAATCAAAAGCAAAAATATTAATGACTTTTACAGTATGCATTTAAAGTCTATAGGCTGATCTAGAATCAAATTGACTGTAACAAGTAGTCTGTTGCCCAGATATCCTTCTTTTAGTTCTATGATAAGACTTAGAATTTGCATCTAGACTTGGACATCTGATTTAACTTAGTTTTCCTAAAGATGTTCATGGTTACCCTCCTGGAAAAGAAAGAGATCTGCCTGACCAGTGCCCATTTGCCCTTCCTCTTTTGGAATACCATTTAAAACATCAGAATACCTATAGAAATGGATACTGAGAGTATACTACCCCACTTATTTAAGATAAAGATAATCTGCAGGGAAGCATGTTCTTTTGGAAAGATCACTGATGCTGGAATCAAGATTTATAGTTTGAAGACCTAAATTCAAATTCTGAGTTTTCATATAACCTCTCTAAGCCTCCATTTCCTCATCTTTAATGAAAATATTGGACTACCTGGCCTTCTAATGTCCCTTCCAGCTCAATTTGATTCTAGGACCTTGGTTTAAATCTTAAAACTCTTTTTTTCCCTTAATAGTATTTTGGTTTCCCCCCCAATTATATATAAAAACAATTTTTAATATTATTTTAAAATTTGAGTTCCAAATTCTCTCCCTCACCCTCTCTGAAACATTAAGTAGTCTGATATAGGTTTTACATGTGTAGTTATGTTGAACATTTTTCCATTGGTAATTTTTTGGAAGAGATCTTGAACAAATAAAGAAGAAAGTGAAATATAATGTTTTGGTCTGCATTCAAACTCCATCAATTCTTTTTCTGGAGGCAGATGACATTTTTCATATTGGGCATTGCCTTAGATCACTGTATTGCTAAGAATGTCTAGGTCATTCATGTTTGTTCATCAAATAATATGGCTGTTATTGTGTACCATGCTCTACTGCAGTGATTCCCAAAGTGGGCGCTACCGTCCCCTGGTGGGTGCTGCAGCAATCCAGGGAGGTGGTGATGGCCACAGGTGCATTTATCTTTCCTATTAATTGCTATTAAAATTTAAACAACAATTAATTTCCAGGGGCTAAGTAATATTTTTTCTGGAAAGGGGGCAGTAGGCCAAAAAAGTTTGGGAACCACTGCTCTACTGGTTCTGATCACTTCACTTGGCATCAGTTCATATAAGTCTTTCCAGGTTTTTCTGATTCTCATCATTCTTAATACCACAATAGTATTTCATCACAACTATATAATACAACTTATTTAGCCATTCCCTAATTGATGGACATCCCTATAATTTTCAATTCTTTGCTGCCATAAAAAGTGCTGCTATGAATATTTTTCTACAATAGGTCCTTTTCCCTTTTGCTGGATCAAAGAGTATGCACAGTTCTAAAACTCTTGTAGTCATAATTCCAAATTGTTTTCTAGAATGTTTGAATGAGGTCACTCCAATAGTACATTAATGTCCCAATTTTGCCACATCCCCTCAAACATTTATCATTGTCTTTTTCTGTCATATTGTGACCAGTGTGAGGTGGTACCTCAGAGTTGTTTTAATTTGCAGTTCTCTAATCAAGAAAGAGCATTTTTTCATAGGACTATAAATAGCTTTTATTTCTTTATCTGAAAACTACCTTTTCATATCCTTTGACCATTTATCAATTAGAGAATGACATAAATTTTTATACATTTGAGTCAGATCCATTCCCAGTCTTTGCCATACCATTTCCAGTTTTCCCAGTAGTTTCATTGAATGGTGAGTTCTTGTCTGTAAAGCTTGGATCTTTTGTTTTACCAAAAACTGAATTATTTCTAAGTTTTTATGTAACTAATCTATTCCATTGATCTACCACTCTATTTCTTAGCCAGTACCAGATTAGCTTAATAATTACTGTTTTGTAATACAGTTTTAGAGTTGGTACTATTAAGCCACCTTCCTTCACATGATTTTCATGAATTCTCTTAATTTGCTTTACTTTTTGTCCTGACAGAGGAATTTTGTTATTTTTTTCTAACTCTATAAAATAATTTTGGGACATTTTGATTGGAACAAGTAGAAATTTAGGTAAAATTGTCATTTTTATTACATTAGTTCAACCTCTCCTTAAGCAATTAATATTTTTTAGGTTGTTTAGATCTGTTCTGACTTTTGTGTGAGGTGTTTTATAATCATGTTCATAAAGTTCCTGTTTGTCTAAGGAGGTAGACTCCTAATATTTTATATTCTCTATACAGTTAATTTAAATGGATTTCTTTTTCTCTCTCTTGATGCTGAGCCTTTTTGGTAATAAATAGAAATGTTGATGATTTACATGGATTTGTTTTAGATCCTCAAACTTTGCTAAAGGTAATTATTTCAACTAATTTTTCAGTTTATTTTCTAAGTATAGCACCATATCATCTGCAAGGGTGATAGTTTTGTTTCCTTATTGCCTATTTTTGCCTATTCTAATATTTTCAATTTTTTATTCTCTTACTTAAATTTTAACTCTTTAACTCTTTCTACCTTTATGGTATTGGAAAAATCATTTTTAACCTCTCCAGTGTTCATTTTCCATTTTTAAAATCAGGAATTAAGACTAAAGGAATTTGGCAATTCCTTGAAGCTTTAGACCAGAGGTCAGCAACCTTTTTGGCAGTGAGAGCCATAAATGCCATATTTTTTAAAATGTAATTTCGTGAGAGTGCTCACAGTGCACGCTCCTGTAACAGTGCGCAGTACTGTAACAGCGCCTGAAAAAAATTGACTTGAAAGAGCCATATCTGGCCCTCAAAAGAGCCAGATGTGGCTCGAGGGCCATATGTTGCCAACCCCTGCTCTAGACCAATGACGAAAACTAAAACTAAATATGCTTTTTCTATCTGCAGGCCAAACTCCAAAACAAAGATGAACCCTATGATATTCCCAAGTCCTATGAATACAAACCAAACAATTCTGTTACTACCAGTAATGAAATTCCAGGGGCAGCCACCAAGCCATATGTTCCACCTGTTCCTCTAAAGCCTGCCTTTGGACGTTCAATATTGAAGCCTTCTACACCTACCTTCCCCTCCCAAGAAAATGAGGAGCATAAAGGAAATGGGGAAGAAACAAACAATGCTCCAAAATCAGTTCTGGGCAAAGTTAAAATATTTGAGAAGATGGATCACAAGGCAAGGATACAGAGAATGCAAGAACTCCAAGAAGCACAGAATGCAAGGGTAAAATATATTTAAAAAATGAAACCTGCCTAGGTTGTTTTATTTGTTGTTTAGATATAGGATCACTTGAGTAAATGTTTACATGTTAGTGTATATTGGCTTCCATTTGAATATAGAAAAGGGGGAAAGAGGCATCATAGCCTCTGAAAAAAATGTTTTCTCTAAAGATGAATAAATGTACATTATTAAATGTTCAAAATTTGAACTGCTTCAAAAAATGTTGATACTGAAAATAAAAAGTACCCTTACCATAAATAAAAGTCTTGGGATCTCTGTTTGCCTAATGGATGTACCTGTCATCAGTCACATCTGTCACAGCCAAACATAAATCTTTATAGGGATTTTTCATATTTGGGAATGTCAGTATATACAACCAACCCAGAAAAAAAAAAAAACCCCACCACTTTTCCTCCTTTCCTAGAAATTGATAACAGGGCTGCCTCCTGTCCAGCATCTGTTTCAAACACTCCATTAGTATGGTTTCTCTGGACCAGGGAAGCAGAAAGAAAAGACCCTTCAGGTTCACTGGACAATTCTCTAACATGTTCATCTTTCATCACAGCTTGAAATTGCTCAGAAACATCCTGACATCTATGCTGTCCCCATCAAAACACCAAAACCAGATCCCAGCTCAACCCAGGTCACAAGGTAAGGGGCAAGTCTAGTCTTCCTTAAGTCTTAACTGTCTGACTATGATGGTATTAGCTCTTTGGCTTTCTCTGAAGCTGCGTTAGCTGAAGCACTAAGAAAGGTTCTTCTTTCTATTTTTTTTCTGAATACCAAAAAAGTCCAGAGGACTTATTTTCAAAGTCAACTAATTAATTTCCTAATTGACTAAAATAAAAATTTCTAAGGATGAGGGAGATGTCAAATGTTTCTATAAATATACCACAAATTCATTTATTGTCCATTGGGACAAATGAAATGTTAAGTGATCTATCAGGTTATTTGAGAGAAATCATATTTGAATGGTAATGGAATTTAGCACAAGGACAAAGAAACTCATGGGTCCTAGAAATGATTTTTACAGAATTTTCTTCTGTGGTTTCAAGTTCCTTTTAACTCTCAAAAAGTTTTTTAAACCCATACCTTCTATCTTATAATTACTACCATGTATTGGTTCCAAAGCAGAAGAGTGGTAAGGGCTAGACAATGGAGATTAGCTAACTTTCCCAGGGTCAAACAACTAGGAAGTATCTGAGACCAGATGTGAATCCAGGCCATCCCATCTCTAACCTGGCCCTCAATCCACAGAGCCAATCTGCTGCCCCCTTCCTTTTAAGCCTTTTGATGTTCATTCTGTCCCATGTAAAATTAGGATTCATTTGCTAAAATGTTTTCCTCAAGGAATTTATAAAACATATTGGACTTATTTTTGTAAAGTACTATTAAGTACTAAGAACTACAAGAGTGTTTTACCCCTTGGTCAACTGTATGCTACATTATTTTTTTTTTGTTCTTAGAAAGGGGGAAAATCATATTTCCTTATTATGAGTGTGCTATATAGATGCTAGTCTAGTTTTATAATAATATAACATAAATGGAAATTTCCTCCTTATTAAAAGAAGAGGAAATTGCATATGATACTCATTTGAATCATTACTCTCAATGAAGGGGAGCATTGATATGGGTAACTGAAACTGATGGATTATCCACCCTGCTGTGAATCACTTCTCTACACCCCATGGCAGACAAACTTATTGCCTGAAATAAAGTCACAAAGCTCATTCACTTAGATGAAAGCAAAACTGGTAAGAATCAGTGCTTTAGTTAACACCTTCCCAATCATTTTTCTCACACGAACCTTAGGTGGGAGTAGAAAAAATTCCTTATTTATTCAGAAAAAATATTAACTTTTCCACCCTTTTCAGAAATGAATTTAAAATGACCTTCATTACATGACTTTCTGATTCCTTATTATACCACTGCCACCATTTAAAGTGGGGATTAAAGTGTGGACCTAGGGTCCACAGACCACCAAGGGATCCATGGACTTGGATGGGGAAAAAATTACTCCTTTGTTTTCAATAATCTTTAACTGACATTTAGCACTACCTTCAGTTATGAGTATAAGCAGCAAATATTATAAGAAAGGGTCCTAAGGCTTCATGAGACTACTAAAAGGGTCCACAATACCACAAACAACAAGGACAATAAAATTTCCCCCCAAAATGGTTAAGTATCCCTGATTGAAAGGGAGAAGTAATAATAGATTATGTAACTGATATACTCACCTTGTTAGTTCCAGACCCCCGGAGCCTCAGAAACCACCTTCAAGACAGTACCAAGATTCTAAGGGAAGTTATGGCAGTGACATTGAAGAAGAAGAATACCGCCAGCAGTTGTCAGAACATTCTAAGCGTGGATATTATGGACAGCCAGCCAGATATCGGGATACCGAATTATAGATTTTACTGCCTTCTGGGAGAGTGCCTGTCACCACATTGAAATAGCACTCCTAGTAAATCACAGGGATGTGGCAATTTTTCAGTTAAAGCAGACTTTGAAGATCTGGAGGGACTTAAAGTTAAGGGCTGGGATGTGGGAGTGGGGTGGAGAGAGGTTATAGTTTGAGTCAGATCCATACACTGGAACAACTAGAACACATCATTTTTGTGAATGGGTTAGGGTTTTGTTGCTTGATAAACATTGAGTGAAACATACAGTCCCAAGGCTGTTTCTTGTTTCACATGGACCAAAAGCTGTTTCAGGAAGTATATTAACTTGCTTTAATATTTTTAATATTTGTATTAAAATGTTAACTTTTTCTTCAATACAGCTGCCTTTAGGAGATCGCACCAGTATAGGCAGAAATGTAAGAAAAGGAATGAGAACATTTGAACTAAATTAAGTTCAAAGAAGTATTTTATTACTGCTCTCAAAGTGCCTTTAATGAGAAATGACTTAAATTTTCTTCCTTTGATAATTATGCAAAGCCATAATGGACTAAAGAGTATTTTGACTAATTTTTATACTTGTTCATAGCTACAGCTTTTCTTGCATGGCATCTCATTGCCAAGGTTTTTGTCTATGTAATACTTTCCACAAGTCCTAGTTTTCTATGTGTGTGTGCTTATGTGTGTGTGTGTATATATATATATATATATATAAAAATCTATAAAAGGTGTCCTTGGTAGTGCGGCTATACTACTGAAAAGCTTGAAGACCAAAAGATGATGTAGAAATTCAGTTCATATGGTTTTTAACTTTGTAATTCCACAGAATCAAATAAATACTCTAGGAAAGCACATCTTGTGCTTTGTTAAATATATATATGTATATAAATATATGTATGTGTATACACACATATATGTTGGCAGTGAGGACTGTAAGTGTGTTAACCAAATAAAAAGCAGTACATTGCAGTGATTCAGTGTGTTCTACTGAGTTTCTTAGAGTTAAAATATATTCATAGTGTAAACTTGGTAATTTGGTTTGGCATGTGTGATTCAAAAAACACTTAATACACTTAGAAAAGAAGAAAAAGAGAAGATATATCTTGGTTTATTTGCTAAATTAGGTGGTTATTAACATTTAGAGTTGGAAGAGACCTTATTAATAATATTGGCCTACCCTCCCCATTCCTTATAGACAAGGGGAAAGGAACAAGTATTTATTAAATGTCTACCATCATTCTAAACACTTATAAGTGTTATTTGATGCTCATAATAAGCCTATGAAGTATGGGCTATTATTATCCATATTTTATAGTACACTATCCAGTGTCCCACCTAGGTGCCAAATAAATGTGATATTATTTGCTTAAGATCAAAATTCAAGTTAGCAGAGCTGTGATTCAAATCTAAATCTCCTGCCTGTTAAGTCTGGCATCCTTTTTGTCTATACCAGTGATGGGCAAACTACAGCCAGTGGGCCAGATACGGCCCCCTGAATTGTTCTATGGGGAGGGGGGGTACATTATTCCTAATCTGATGAATACAATGAGTAGGATACAATATGAAACTTCGAAAGACTAGTCTTAGAAACAGACTGACAGATGAGCATTTCCTTTCCTTTGGCCCCTTCTATAAAAAGTTTGCCTATCACTGGTCTATACCATACCACTTTTCAATTATTTTTTTGCTTTTAAATTTTATTTAATTGATTTAAGAGAATTTTTCCATGGTTACATGATTCATGTTCTTTCTCTTCTCTCCTCCCACCCCCCCTCCCATAGCCAATGCACAATTCCATTGGGTTTTATATGTG
>NC_058130.1:191283189-191400080 GCF_016433145.1 Gracilinanus agilis
GCTACATGAATTTGAATATTTTAAAAATTAATTAATTAAAAAATATTCTCCCATGGTTATATGATTCATGTTCTCTCCCTCCCCTCTTCCTTCCCTCCTTCTAGAGCTGACAAGCAATTCCACAGGGTTTTAGTTATATATATATATATATATAGATAGATAGATAGATATAGATATAGATATAGATATATAGCTATATATAGATATAGATATATCTATATATATCACTCAATATCTCTTTCCATATTATTCATTTTTGTAACAAAATAATCTTTTTAAAACCCAAACCAACAAGTAATAAATCATGTTTTTCCTCTACGTTTCTACTCCCACAGTTCTTTCTCTTGATATGGATAGCCAATGAATTTAAATCTTAACTCTTCTGTTTACTACCTGTATAGCAGGGACTATTCTATGGAACATTTGTGGACCTGTATCATAGTCCCTTCCAATGAGCCACATGTGCTCTGGATCCTTGGTAAGAAGCATGGATGACTGACAACTCCTCCATTGGTCTCTATGATAGAGTTATTAGTGGCTATATTAAAAGTATTGGCAATGGAGCTAGGAAAATAGAAAACTTTATGGGTTAAAAAGATAAAGAAAAAATGGCTTTGTCAATGGTAACTTTCTCTTTGACTTCTGTAAAGGAAGATTATTTTTCTCCCCTCCTCTCCAACAATGGCTATAACAGCTACATGCATATGGCAGCAAAAATATATGCTTGTCGAGGAGAACCTGATACTGGAGTTCAAGTCTCTAGCTGCCTCTTCTGCTTTGTTCTTCCTTTTGCTGAGCACAGGTGAATGAAAACTGTTTCTGAAAAGGATATTTCCAACCTCAGCATCAACCTTGTGAGCTCCATAGTTTGGGAGCTCTAGTATTGGGGCTAACTGCCAGAGGGGGTGATTCTCTCAACTGTCCTGCTTCTCAAAGAAAACCACTGCCATGAGGCAGGTTCTGCTTAAGAGCTAAGGTCCAAGCTATACCAAGAGATCTAGACTCAAGAGTTCTACACTATGGGTCAGAGGTAAAAATGAATACCTCTTAAGTAGTTCCACAAAGTGTCTCCCATTAGTACCCACTCAGCTCATAAAGTACGGCTATGGATTACCACCTCAGGATTCTAGAGATAACCTTGAGGGGCTGGAGTTTCTAACAGTGTAGCTATGAAGCCCCCATCTGATGTGTTCTGCATACCTGTCAATCAGCAGAACAGTTAGCTTTTAGAAAAGAGCTTTACTGAGAAGGTATAGTCACAAAACAGTTCCCTCCCAAACTGGAAAAATGCTACCCAGAGATAATAGGTTCATAAGAGCACTTATTTAGCACTTACTATTAAGCACTGTGCTAAACTCCGGGAATACAATGAAATGCAAGAACCTGGACCTTGCTCTCCAAAGAGCTTTAAAAAAATTATTATTTTTTAAATTAATTCCTTACATTCTGCTATAGAACTAATACTAAACATTTTGTTCCAAGGCAGAACAGTAAAGGCTAGGCAATTGAGGTTAAGTGACTTGCCCAGGGCAAGGGCTAAGAAGTATCTGAGGATAGATTTGAACCCAGGATCTCCCGACTTCAAACCTGACTCTCTATCTACTTAGGTGCCTCGAGAGCTAGAATACTAACGCACATGTTGTGCTAAGCCTCTACTCCATCCCCCAATAGAATGTAAGTTTCTTAGGGGCATATATGGTTTTATTCTTCTCTTTATAGCCCCAGATGGTGTTTGGTTGTGCCTGAATTCATCATTAATACGTGTTGATTTATGAAGTGATTTGCACAGGGTCACACAGCTACTACGTACCAGACTTTAGAATTTCTATCTTTGCTGAAAGCAGGACCAATCTTACTTAAAAGCTCTGAGTCAAAAGTGCTTCAAAGAGGAATGGGGGTGTGTAGTCCCTCACACAGGAGCGTTACTACATGGTTAAGGTGACCGAGACCTCTGAGTCAGGAAGACCTGTCTGGCCTCTGACACATCTCCTTTGCAACTCTGGGCAACTCCTTTAACCTCTTAGTGACTGAGGCAACTCTCTGACACGTTTCTGGCCTTTTCGTTTGTTTGGTTTTTACAACCCTTAATTCTGTCTTGGTATCAGTTCTAAGACTGAAGAGCAGTAAGGACAAGGCAATCAAAATTAAGTGACATTTCCAGGGTCACATAGCTGGGAAGCATCTGAGGTCTTAAGGTAAAAACAGGGGGTTAACTTAAATATTTATCTGGGTTCAGAAGGGTGAGTAGGAGACAGGAATGGACAATAGGTGGGGACTTAACAAGCTGGGAAATTGGGTTTCGCAGTTTGGGAAATGGCAGTTGATAGGAGTGACTGTTGGGTCTTAACTGCCCCACTGACCCACCTAGCCAGGGAGTCAGAGAAACTAACAAGTAACAGGGTAGTACAAAGACAAAAGAATTATAAACACAGGATTTTAATAATAATTGAGGGTCAGGAATAATGGGGAACGGTCACACTGAATCTAATCACCAGGGACTACACAGGGGCTGGGAGAAATGGGTTAAAGCCTATGCTGCACTAATCAGACTTTACAGACTAGAAGGGAAAATGGGTCTCTCACAAATCATGTCTTCTTCAGCTCCTCTTGATGGCATAGGAAATGGTTCTACAGAAAGGTAAATCCAGGAGATGCTAATCAAGGAGTTTATCTCAGACTGGGATGTCCACCACCCCAGCTGGATCTTCTTGCTCACTTGATCTTCCCTGGCAGGTCTTCCTTCACAGTGGTAACTCCACTCTCCTTGGGCTCCTCCCTGGGCAGGTAAAGGCATCTACACCCTCTCCCTTTCCCAGTTTGACCAGAGTCCTCAAGGGCAAACAGTTTTTTCCCTTCATTCTATTTAGAATGTCCCTGGCTAACAGCCAAGGCTTTTCCCCTTAGTCTGTCTGCTAAGTCTGCTTTCCTACTTTTAAAGCCTATACATATTACAGAGGCCAGATGAGTTTTCCAGACTCCAGGTCCAGCACTCTAGATTCTACTCCTCAACTCTAATGTTTCCACATTCAGGACGGGCAGGCATTGTGTTCTCATGTTTTTCCTCCCAACACATTGCCTTTATCTCCACGCTTTTCTTACCAGCCAGCTTTGCCCAGCCCTGGCTATTCCCAACTTTCTGAGCCTAAATCTCCATCCCACTTCCAAACTTCTGCTCACCCAATCAGCACTCTTTCAGACTATCCCTCAAGCTCCTTTTCTTCTAGTTAGCCCTTCTTTCCCCATTCAAGACCCTTTGGCCACCCTCTCTGAGGAAGGAATTGAGGCACAAATTGCCCTAAACACTTGATAATCTGGGTCCCTCAGGCCATCTACTCAAAAGCTATGCCTTCTGCTTCAGAGGTATCTGGGGGTAAGGGATGCCCACTGCTCAGTCTAGACTAATAGAGCTTCCTTAACTGGTTAGCCTGTCCTGAATATTCCAAGATAGCTACTAAAAGGTTAACACTTAAGAAATTGGCTTAACACCCTCCTTGGGGAGTTTCCCTAACATCTGGGGCCCTTGCTTTGCTAAGTTTCTAGCTCCCTGATTATATCTCTTGTCTGTCTCATCAACTCACTTGGCTCACCTGCTTAGTTCAGACATGATTTGCCTTATTCAAGACTTTCTTTTTTATGGTTATATCTTTTATTTATTTTTTCTAGATTACATGTCAATACAATTTTTAATAACCACTTTCTAACTTTTTTTTAAACTATTACCTTCCATCTTAGAATCAATACTGTGTATTGGCTCCAAGGCAGAAGAGTGGTAAAGTGGGGGTAAGTGACTTGCCCAGAGTCACACAGTTAGGAAGTATCTGAAGCCAGATTTGAACCTAGGACCTCCCATCTCTAGGCCTGGCTCTCAATTCACTGAGCCACCCAGCTGCCCCCTATTTTCTGACATTTTGCAATCCATGTTTTCTCTGTCCCTCCTAAACATATACCCCCTCCTCAAGAAGGCAGGTAATATGACATAAGATGTACATATATTATCTTATAATATGTTTCCTTGTTTAATATATTATGAAAAAAGAAACATTATTTACAACTAAAGGAAAATTCATGAAGGGAATAAAGTGAAGAATGGTATGTTTCAATCTGCATTCATACTCTGTCTATGACAGAGGGTAGCCTTTTTTCATCATGAGTCCCTTGGAGTTGTCCTGAATCCTTGCCTTGTTGATAATAATTTGTAGTTGATTATTGCACTTTATTGCTGCTACTGTGTACAACATTCTCCTGTTCTGCTCACTTCCCTTTGCTTCATTTCACATGTCTTTCCAGGTTATTGTTGGGTTTTTTTTTGGGGGGGGGATCATCTTGGGTTTGTCATTTCTTATGGCACAATAGTATTCCTTACCACAACTTGCTGAGCCATTACCCAATTGATGGACATCCCTTCGGTTTCCAGTTCTTTGCTTGAGACTCCGTACACCATATCTCCAGTATACACCCCTGTCCAAGGTTCTTGTCCAAGCTTTGTGATTCTGAGTCAAAGTCAGAGCTGAGTTCTGAGGTTCCTGCTCCCTGCCTGCTGAAACCCACTGGTCCTGCCTCAGAACAGAAGCAATAGTGTCTGCCCACTTGAGTTCAGACTGACTTGGCTGGGCTTTGTGACCTCTCCATGTAACTCTGAGGGGAGGTAGGGAAGAAAATAGTTTGGCTGAATTTTTTAAGCACTTATGATGTATCTCTCCCATTTTTTTGTCTGTTTGCTCTTTATGTGATGAAAAAGGGTCCCCTAAAACTGGCCCCAAATCAGAGCCTGAGATGCATGGCCTCATCTCTCCTCTCTGGAGGTGTCCTTCCCAGGTTCCTGTTCTTCTCTCTCCTCCACTGCAGTACAGCTCACACAAACTCGATGTAAGTGTGTGACTATTTTTACTGCGGCATGAGGGCATCTAGACACAGTTGAGGGAAGTTACAAATATGCAGGCTCAGGTTACTGAGTTGGCACAGGTTTAAATAATTTCTCCTATGACTTCCAGGTGATCTTGTTGTCATTCTCCTTCCTGATCAGGCTACTGATTCTTTCTTGTAACCACAAGCCTTTGAGTGACCTGCTTCCTTTCTCAAGGAGCTTTCTTCAATCAATTCTTTTTCTTAATAAATATATTAGTAATAGTATTCTTAACGTCTTAACAATATAATAACAATTTAGCTTCTTAAAAATACAAATAATAATACTTTAAGGTTTTCAAAGTGCTTTATAAACATTGGCTCACTTGATTTTTACAAAAGCTCCATGAATGAGGTGCCATAATCTCTTTTTTACAAATGAGGAAACTGAAACTTTGAGAGGTTAAAGGACTTGCCCAGAGTCTTAGAACTCATGGTAATCTTGAGTAGGATTTGAACCCAAGTCTTCCTGTCTAGTGTTTTACTAATATATACCATACTGCCTGTGAACTCAAAGCTCTTTAAAAGTCTCAAGTTCACAATAACTGACATCTCCCAAGTACTACCGTCACAACTGCAATTAATTGAAATCTAATTCTTTTGATTGTAGCCAGATTGGATAGGCTTCTTATCCATCATGATAGGAGGAGGAAAGGAAGGTTGTTGTTGCAGTTTTTAATGTTCTAGCTTAGACAAATAGGTTACATTCGCACCCAGTATATGTAGCAGAATAAGGCTTACTTCTGGCAATCTTGTAATCAGTTTTTCAATTCTCTCTGTCTAGAGATCACTGTCTAGAGTTTATGACAGTCACAATCAAGGAACCCTTATATGTCCTGTATTTCATTCTCTCAAGCTCTAACAGCTCAATGAACTAATCTGAAGAACTCAGCCCAATGAATGTACTAATGGAATTTTAGTTTAACTTTCTGGAGAAAATGCTCCTTCCCTTCATACCTGATCAATTTTTTAAAAACTTTTAAACCCTTATCTTCCATATTAGAATCAATACTATGTGTTTGTTCTAAGGCAGAAGAGTGATAAAGTCTAGGCAATAGGGGTTAAGTAACTTGCTCAGGGTCACACAGCTAGGAAGTATCTGAGGCCAGATTTGAACCGATGACCACCCATCTCTATCCACTGAGCCACCCACTTGCCTCCCCCCTTACCTGATCTATTAATGAGATGAAAGTTAAGAGCTGAGTTGATCACTTACATCATACCTCAAAAGCAGCTATTTTCTACTCCTAGCTATAGGTCTTTCTTTGGTTATGGCTATATTGATGGTAGTGGTATTCTTGAGGCAGAAGGGTTCCTAGGCAGGCTCTGGTAAAAGAAAAGAGGAACCTATTAAAATGCAAAAATCTGCCCTCCAGGACTATGCCTCTGATTGATGATGAACCAGTCAAACCTTGATCCTAGTGCTATTGGAGAGATCTTCATGTTTCCCACTCTATATAAAGCACACTCACCTAAGCAGACTTAATTGTTACCTACCCAATCATTTATACTCAGCAAGTTCTTTTATAATTTTTTTTAGTATTTATATAGTACTTTATTTTTTATTCAAAGATATTTTATTTTCTCAATTTCATGTAATAATTTTCAACATGCATTTTCCAAAATTCTAAGATACAAACCATCTCCCTCCTTTGCTTCACTCCCCCCAACTAAAGATACTAAGAAATTCCATCTGGGCCATATATGTAATATCATGCAAAACACATTTCCATATTGGTCATTGCTGTAAGAACACACTCATACAAAACCCAAACCCCTAAATAAAACCATAAATAAACTGATGTGAAAGATAGTATGCTTTGATCTGCATTAGCCTCCATTAGTTCTTTCTCTGGAGATAGATAGCATTCCCCATTATAAGTCTTTCAGGATTGTCCCAGATCATTTCATTGCTGAGGGTAGCCAAGTTTTCACAGATAATCATCATCTGATATTGTTGTTATTGTGTACAACATTCTCCTGGCTCTGCATATTTCATTTTGCATCAGTTCCAGCAGATCTTTCCTAATTTTTCTGAAATAATCTTGTTTATCATTTCTTATAGCTTGGCAAATTCTTCTAAAATTTTTTTTTCAATGGACAAAAATCCATTTTTTTCCCACTCTACCTTCCTCCTCACATTGGGAAAAAGAAAAACAAAACCCTTGTAACCAATATGCATAGTATAGCAAAACAAATTTCCACTTTGGCGATGTCCAAAAATATATGTCTCATTTTGTATTTTGAGCCTATGACTTGTGTCAGGAAGTTGGTGGTATCCTTTATCATCAGTCCCTTTGAATCATGGTTGGCCATTGCAATGATCTGAGTTCTTAAATCTTTCAAAGTTGTTTGTCTTTATATTGTTATTGTTATTACTTAAATTGTTCTCTTGTGTGTTCTCTCTTCACTCTGTGCCAATTCATATGAGTCTTATACAAGTTTTAATAATAAATAAGAATCTAGGAACAATAATTGAATTCATCTGCCTACCTTATTTTGGAAGGTAGACAGATGAAAAATGTTGATGAGATTTGCAAATGTGCTCATGAAGCTGCACAAGTCACTTTGTCATTATTTTTAAAGCCATGAATTTAAAGCCATTTATTTTGCAAAATAAATTCACAGTCATAAAATGATCAAGAACTTATTTGTTTCTCAAGGTGGATTGACTAAAAGGTTTGAGATTTTATTTTCAAATCTATGCCTATTGCTTTAATAATCAACACCCATTTTTTTCTCCTTGTCACAAAGACAGAAAAAGTTCATCATTTACTACACTTAGATAAATGTCAACTTGCTCTGGCTGTAAGTTACAATATGTTTCAAAACTCCTCTTCCCTTATGGTCATAAGGGTTAATTGTTAGGAGTTTGACAAAAGTGAGGAGAGCAGTTTGATAAAACACTTAGTTTAATTGGAGAAGTACAGATAGAAAATAGAAAGGAGGAAAGAGAAATTAATACTCTATTACCTTATGAGTATACCTAAATTGCTAATCCTAATTAAAATTTCTAAAAAACCCTACTCTGTTTTCAAGGACAGGTTCTTCTGCCTGGGCAGACCAGGCCTAAACTAACCTACCCTGCCTCTACTGATAAATTTATTCACTATCTACCTACCTATACTAATAACTTAACATTCATCACCTATGAACTCCTTAAATCCGTTTCTCTATCCCAACTGTCAATAGTAAAAACTACCAGTAGTGGCTCTTGACTGAGAGACCCAGACCGACCTTCTGTTCCCTCCAGGTCCTGAGGTAAAAGCCCTCAACTGCCAACTGATCCCTTCCTTATATATCTCATCTCCTAGATAACAGAATCTTTAGCTCTGGCTAACTCTCACAGAAGTCTGTCAGTTCTCTTCTACTTAGAAATCCTTCCCCTCTCTTTCCTGCCTCTTAAAGAGACAGGGGAGAGACTAAGAAAAATCCCTTTAACATGGTCTTAGGCCAATAAAGACAGAATAACTGAACCTGGTTAAGATGCTAATTTAGTGCATGGTAGAGAATTTAAAATGATTTTAGGAGTTTTTCTAGCAAGGATCCAATTATTTCCTAAAGCTGCCTTTTTTTTAAACCTTACCTTCAGTCTTAGAACCAATACTGTATATTACTTTCAAGACAAAAAGAGCAGTAAGGGCTAGGCAATGAGGGTTAAATGATTTGCCCTAAGACACACAGCCAGGAAGTGTTTGAGGCCAGGTTGGTACCTAGAACCTCTAGTTTCTAGTCCTGGCTCTCAATCCATATGAGCCACCCAGCTGCTCCCTAAAACTGTCTTTTGGATGATGATTAACAAAGATCTCAATTAATACAAATAATGAATCTCCTGAAAGTAGTCATATATATTTGAGTTTATACTATTTGAAGTTATTATTATAAAATATGGCAATTGTTGGGGTAGCTAGTTTGCATAGTGGTTAGAGTATCAATCCTGGAGTCAAAAGACTTGTCTTCCCAAGTTCAAATCTGGCCTCAGACACTTATTGCTATGTGATCCTGGGCAAGTCACTCAACCCTGTTTGCTTCAGTTTCCTTATCTATAAAACAGAGGAGAAGGAAATGGCAAACCACTCTAGTATCTTTACCAAGAAAGCCCCAAATGGGATCATGAAGAGTCAAATACTACTAAAAGAATTAAAACGACAAATAGCAATCGGTTCCAGCCCAATGGGAATATTTAATAATGTGACTACCTCAGGGATTTCACACTCATCACTATCCAATTATTATTATTTTTAAAACAATTGTATTTATTTTAAAAATATTTTCCCATGGTTACATGATTCATGTCTACTCCCTCCTCTCTTCCTTCCCTCCTCTCAGAGCTGACAAGCAATTCCACTGAGTTATACATGTGTTATCACTCATAACCTGTTTCCATATCATCACAATCCAATTATAAAAATCTTCCCAGAATCAAAGGAAGGCCAGCACAAAAAATAAAAACCCCATCCTGTAGTATAATTAAAAACCACAACTCCAAACATGCACACATTGTTACTCAATAAGTATTTCCCAATGTTGCTGCCAAATATTATTTACTGCTCAGACTCTAAGTTCCCCAAGGGCAGAGATGGGTTGTTTCAAAAACTTTCTTTCTGTCCCCAGCACTTAACCTGTTCCTGACACATAATAGGAATTTAATAAATGCTAGTTGACTAGCTAAATAGAGGCAGTGTGGTCTGGAGTGTGGAGGTTTAGTCTTTTTTTTTTTTTAACTCACTTTCTGTCTTAGTATTAATTCTAAGATAGAAGAGAGGCAAGAGCAAGGCAATTGGGGTTAAGTGACTTGCCCAGGGTCACACAGCTAGGAAGTGGAGGGTTAGTCTTGAAAACAGAAAAAGCTGCTTTCAAGTTCTGGCTCTCTGCGAGACCTTGGGTCATTGAACCTCTCTCAGTACCTCAAACAACTACTTTATGACTATAAGTTGCAATGGAGTTACAGATCTATATTAACGAAGGAACTTTTCATACTATGTAATCATAGGTCCAAGTCCAAATATATATACATATATATATGTATATATATTTATTTATATATTAGTTACTTACAATGTGAATAATTTGAAATAAAATACCTTGGTCACAACTATCCCAAAGATGATGGTGATGATGATGATGGCAAGTGCTTTAATGTTTGAAAAGCACTTCACAATTATTTCATTTGAGGGCAACTAGATAGCACAGTGGATAGAGAGACAGAAGGTACTGGGTTCAAATCTAACCTCAGATACTTCCTAGTTGTGTCTCTGGGCAAGTCACTTAACCCTGATTTAGTAGTCCTTGTAGATCTTCTGTCTTAGAACTGATATTAAGACAGAGGTTAAGTTGTTTTTTTTTTTTGTGTGTTGTTTTTTTTTTTATTTAATTTGGTCCTCACAACAACTATGGAAGGTAGATGTTACTATTATCCCCATTTTACAGATGAGGAAACTGAGGAAGATAGCAGTTAAGACTTGCCCAGAATCACCTAACTAGCAAGTACGATGGTGGATATGAACTCAAAAGTATTTCAGAGAATGAAGTAGGGTCTCTAGAAGGAAGGAAAATATCTGTTTCTTTTTTCAGTGAAGGGGGATGAAGAGTACTTTGCTCTCCAAAGATAACATGAAACCTCTCCTTCATTACTCAGCCCATTGTTTCCCCAGCCACATTCTTTTATTTCATATTTTCAGAGACCTGCGTGTTTGACTGAGAAATGGCTACTTCTCCAAGAATTGGCCTCGAGCAAACTTGTGAAGTAGATTTTTATCTTGTCCAAAGTTGTTGTCCTGCATACTCCAAGAGGATCAAAATGGCGT
Source organism: Gracilinanus agilis (assembly GCF_016433145.1). NCBI lineage: Eukaryota > Metazoa > Chordata > Mammalia > Didelphimorphia > Didelphidae > Gracilinanus > Gracilinanus agilis. The sequence continues at coordinate 191,293,899 of NC_058130.1, forward strand.
CACTGTATTGCTCTAACTGTGTGTTCAACTGTGACTAATGGGATCAACATGAGCTTGCAAGGCTTAGTTCCATGGGTTGGGCATGAATGGCCCCATGACCATTTGAGATGGAGATGTCTCTAAATTTGTACATCTCACGTTTCTTTTGAGTATGTGCCAGGGGCAGACATTTATCTTTCAGGTTCCTTTCTCCTTTGGAGAGATTTTCCTCTCTGAGCTTGCTCTCTTCCAGAAGTGCCCAACACAACCCCAATGAAGCTTTGCCCAATTCTTTTCCTTTAGGGTCCTTCAAAATCCTTGCCTGAACTGAGACTATCAATACTAAATGATGTATGTTTAGGCTGTTAGAGATAGTATGAGTTTCTATAGGAATTCCCCTGCTCATTGACTATCACCTTTTCCTCTTCTGAAGCTCCATCGAGATGACTCAGTAGATAGGCAACCAAGCCCAAAGATGGGAAGTCCTGGGTTTCAATCTAGCCTTAGACACTTCCTAGATATATGACCCTGAGGAAGTCACTTAACTCCCATGGTATAACCCTCATAGCTCTTCTGCCTTAGAACCAAAAAATAGTATTGATTTTAAGATGGAAGGGAAGGGTTTTAAAAATAAAAAAAAATTAAATTCATAGCTTCTAGATCTTACCTTGGCCCCTAAGCTTCAGATTCTTCACCAAAACTCTAGCAAGGAGCTAGGAAGATAATCAATCAATCAGTAATTGTTAATCACCTCATATATACCAGGCATTATGCTAAGGATACAAAGAGAAATAAATGAGAATCCTGTGTTCTATTGGAGAGATTAAGAAAGGCCACCAATGAGCAGCGAATACAGACAAGGATAATCAATTAGATCTGTTTCTCCTAAATGTGGTCCCACTAGTCACAAGGTTAAGTAAATAAACCTTTTTAACCTTTCCTTTTGTCTTAGAATTGATATTAGGTATCAGTTCCAAGGCAGAAGAGCAATAAGAGGTAGACAACTGGAGTTAAGTGACATTCTTAGAGTCACACAGCTAGGAAGTACCTGAGTTCAAATTTGAACCCAGGACTTCCCATCTTCAGGTCTGGCATTCTATCCACTGAACCACTTAAATGCCCCCAGATATGTAAATTTTTTCTGATGGTTATTCGACCACCTGATAGCAGAATTAGGAATAGACCTGTTTTTCATTGTGTGATCTTATACATTTTATAATATTTAGATTTGGAACATTTGTCCCTGTCCTTAAGGAATACCTGTGCCGCACTAGCTCTGACTCAGCTGGATAATGATTCCTGTCTGTTGTTGTTGTTGTTGTTGTTGTTGTTGTTGTTGTTGTTGTTGTTGTTGTTGTTGTTGTTGTTGTTGTTGTTGTTTTAAACCTTTACCTTCTGTCTTGGAATGTATTGGTTCCAAGGCAGAAGAGTGGTAAGGGCTAGGCAATGGGGACTAAGTGACTTACCCAGGGTCATACAGCTAGGAAATGTCTGAGGTTAGATTTGAACCCAGGACCTCCCATCTTTAGACCTCACTTTCAATCCACTGAGCCACCTACCTGCCCCTGATTCCTGTTTTAATAGTATATGTGATGAGTCTCTTTCCAAAGAACTTGGGATTATATCCATATCATGTCGTAATCACCCAACAGTTTGACTGATTCAAAGAAATGTTGTTTTATGGGTAATTGTATAACCAAGTATGGATTTGGTTTTGCTTATAAATATTTTCAGATCCAGAAGAAAACATATGATTTATCACTTGTTTATACAGGCATATGATTTGGAGTTTGGGTTTTAAAAGATTACTTTATTATAAAAAATGAATAATATGGAAATAGATTTTGAGTGATAATATACGTATAACCCAGTGAAATTGCTTGTCACCTCCAGGAGTGGGGAAGGAAGAGGGGAGGGAGACAACATGAATCCTGTAACCATGGGCAAAACAAATTAAAAATAATAAATATTTTCAGGCTATTCTCACAAAGTACTACACACCACTATGTAAAATCTTGAGCATCCCATCTCATATTTTGGCTGCCAGGAAAGTTTCCCTGAGCTTGAGGTGCTTAGTGGGAGAGAACATATATGTACCCACTCAAAACCATAGTTCATGAGTTCCCCACCAATGTGTGTATGCTCTAACCATTTAGTACAAAACTTTTTTTTCTTTTTAAAAACTCTCATCTCCTGTTTTAGAATTGATACAATTTCCAAGGCACAAGGGCAGTAAGGACTAGGTAATTGGAGTTAAGTGAATTTGCCCAGGATCACACAGCTAGGAAGTAACTGAGACCAGATTTGAACCTAGGATGTCTCATCTCCAGGCCTGGCTCTCTATCCACTGAGCTTCCCAGCTGCCCCCAAAACAAACCTTTTGGGAAGATCTACAGCAGAAGCAAGATTTCTTAGTTTAAGGAGCTAAGATTTGATCCATATGGGTTTTCTTTCCCCTGACAGAGATTTTTAACCTCTCTATGCCATAGTAAATGAGCTCCTATGCCGACCTCCAAAGGAGAAAAAAATTTACTCTCATAGATGTTATGATGATAATAACAGATAGTTTGGAGAAGCAGATAAAGGTGTCAGGGCCAAATAGAGCTTTAAGTCAAGAGCCAGAGATTGACAGGCCACAGTGAGGAAAGGATGGGGCTAAACACTCCTGGCTCTCAAACCCCTCCCCCTCTAACTGCTTCTGCTTCGGTTGGTAATGAAGACAGGAATAGGATTCTTCTGGTAAGTTTCTGATATGGCTGAAACCCCAATAATGTTCCTTTTCATTAATTTATATTCTTCTCAGGTCAGTTAGAGGAGATATAACAGCTAGCTATCTAACTGTTGAGGACAGAGATCTTAAACTGGCAGCCAACAGGATTCAAACTAAATATACAGACTGAATTGTAAGTATCTTCCCAAATAATTATCAGGCACAGATTTGAAGGTAAAAAGTTATATTAGGAATTAACAAGGAAAATTAGAGAAGTCAATGAAGGTTTTAGGATAAAGGAAAGGTAACCCTGAACTGTTAAATTGATGCCCCCTTCCCCCTCCTCACTGGAGGGATGAAGCACTTAACTAAAACTGGCTCTCTTGCAATAGATAAATATCTTACTCTCTAATTACTAAGTAATTATATAATTATATTAATGAAGAATAGTAATAACAAATAGGCTAACCCTAGCTTAAGCTACAACGGCCACCTCAGGTGAACCCCCAAGTCCGGAGAGACAAGCAGAGTGTCTGCTCACATCCACTCCCACAAATTAACTGTCTCCAACCCTTCTCAACTGCCCCTCACCCAAAGTTCTCCAGGGGGGGTCCCCTGGAATTCTGGGTGAGGCTCTCCCTGTACCTTTGCAGGGATTCCATGCTTTGCATCTGCACACAACATAGACCACTTTCCAGTGATGAGTCAAGTTGCTGAATTTAGTTATCCTCGTCCTCATGTGATATATACAATCTATTAGCAGGTCTGTAGCTGAAGTCTTTCCAGTGTGGTAGGACCTAGCAGAGTTAAGCTCTGACTGGTGTATGTTTTGAGAACCCAGGATCAGTTCTGTGCCATAATTAAGAAATGAAAGGCAACTTTAACAGACAAGGATTTCTTGAATGGCCTGAAATAGTATATTCACCTTAAGACCTATTCTCCAGAGAAAATTACTTTTCTTCTCTTCTCTCTTCATGAGAATCACTTTCAGAGATTAATTGATAGGGGGAAAATCACTTAAAATGAATTCAATTAAAATGAGGACCTACTTGAAGTCATTTTCTATTTTCACACCCCATATATAATCTAGCTCCATCCTGGGTTCTCCTTTTTTCCCCTCTCTATGCCCTCCCTTTGAATCTTTTCACCAGTTCCTTAGGTTCAATTATCATCTCTATTCAGATCATTCTCAGATATATTTCTTTCAATGATTAATAAACTTCCATCTCATAATTTCCCCCTCCTAGTGATTCTAAATACCTAGCTGTCATTATTTAAACCCTGTTCTATGTCCCCTGACTATAGATTTACCTCATTTTTGTGCTCTTCACTTTATTGTGGTTCACAAATATTGTGTGGTTTTTTACAATTGGCAATTTTCACAATATTTCCATTTTTCATTATTATTATTACAATCATATCCATTATGATCATCAGTGATCTTTGATGTTACTACTGTAATTGTTTTGGGGTACCATGTTCAAATGTAATTGATTAATGTTGTGTGTCTTCTGATTACTCCACCCACTGGACAATTTTCCCATCTCTGTCCCTCTCCTTGGACCTTCTGATTCTCTGAGACACAGCAATATTGAAATCTGACCAATAAGTAACCCTACAATGGCCTCTAAGTGTTTGGGTAAAAGGAAGAGTCAATCAATGTAGCAAATTTCACTGTGATCTTATTTTAAGAAATTGCCACAGCCACCACCACCCTGATCAGCAGCCACACAGCTCTCTCAGCAAAAAGATAATGACTCATTGAAGACTCAGATGATGGTAATTTTTTAATCAATAAAGTATTTAAAAAACAAATGAAAAAAATGAAACCTTTATCTCTTCTCTTAGAAAGGATATTATAAGTTCCAAGGTGGAAGTGTAGTAAGGACTAGGCAATTGAAGTTAAGAGACCTGCCTAGGGTCACACAGCTAAAAGTGTCTGAGGCTAAACTTAAACCCAGCACCTTCTGTCTCCTAACCACTGAGCTACCTCGTTGCTCCCCAATAAAGTATTTTTAAATTATGGCATATAAATTGTTTTTTTTAAACATAATACTATTGTATACTTTAATAGTGTAAGCACAACTTTTGTATGCACTGGAAAATCAAAAAATTCCTGTGACTCATTTTATTATGATATCTGCTTTATTGCAGTGGTCTGGAACCAAACTTGCAATATCTTACAGGTGTGCCTATACTCCTTTTTTCCCCATCTTCCTCAACTCAACCCTCCTAATATCCCTCTTTGAAGCTACCCACCCCTCCTACTGGCTTGCTTATAATGACAGAAAAGGGAGATGCTAAATGTTGGAGGGGATATGGAAAAATTAGAACACTAATGCACTGTTGGCGGAGTTGTTAAGTAGTTAAATCATTTCAGAGAACAATTTGGAACTGAACCCAAAATGTTATAAAACTGTGTATACACTTTGATCCAGTATTACCACTACTAAGTCTGTATTCCAAAAAGATCAAAGAAAAGAAAAGGGGAAAGGATATATATCTACAAAAATATTTATAAAAGCTTTTTTATGGTAGCAAGGAATTGGGAAATGAGAGGATGTCTATCAATTGGGGAATGGATGAACAAATTGTGGCATATGGTTGTGATGGAATATTATTGTGTTATAATAAGTGATGAGCAGGATGTTCTCAAAAAAAACCTGGAAAGACTTACAAGAACTGATGCAAAGTGATATGAGTAAAAGTAGATCATTATACACAGTAATAGCAATATTGTACAATGATCAATTGTGAATGACAGCTATTCTCAGCAATATAATGACTTAAGAAAAATTCTGAAGGACTTATGATAAGAAATGCTATAAAACTACAGAGAAAGAACCAATCGAGTCTGAATGCAGATGAGGAATATTTTTTAGACTGTCCTTATTATTCTTGTTTAGATTTGGTTTTAGTTTTCTTTCAAACTATGACTAATATCAAAATGTTTTGCATAAACGCACACGTATAACCTGCACTGAATTGCTTACTGTCTTGGGAGGTGGGGAGAAAGAAAGGTCAAGGGAATTTGAAACCTAAAATGTCAAAAAGTGAATGTTAAAAATTTTTACATGTAATTGGGAGAAAATAAAATATTTTTTAAAAAACCACTGCCATTAAAATTCCTAGATATACTGAAAAAACTTGCATAGCTAACAAGTATATGCGAGACATCTTTGGTGAGAGGGATTCCTTTAAGGACCTGTGTTTGCTCTTTCTTGTCAAATTCATTTTTATAGTCAACAAAGAGTAATGACGGAAGGATTTTGTATTCTCTTCATTTTTCAGTCTACTGTGTGAATATGTGGACTATTGTGAAAAATTGCTTGAGTTTGCTTATTTCCTTCCAATATTTTCATTGTCATATTAAAAAACACTTTTGATATTTGCAAGAATTGTTCTCATAAAATCTTTTTTTAGTAGAGATAGCTGCAGAATTAGAGAATTCTTAGTCATCTATTTTTAAAACTTAACACAAATATGTCTTCCATTCTTTTTTGAATTATCTATTCACGAAATGTTTTGAGAAGCAACCCTCATAGGTCTTTAAAATTAAGTTGCTTTTACAATAGATTGCTTCAGTATATATTAATCAAGTCCAATGGTTCTTTCTGACATTTTTTTAGTTTCGATTTCCCTTCCTCATATAGCTCCCTGGATACTAAGAAATTAGTGTTCTAATGTGATTCCCCTGTTATTGATAATTTTTTAAAAAAAGTTTATTATAGAAATACAGGGCGTTCCAGGATTCTTTTGTTTTCCTCCTTACAATTTCTATGAAAGCTCTTGGATGATTTACCTTAGTTGGATCTCATGAAAAGTTTTCTGTAGTCTTGTTTTCTCCTTCATTGTTCCTTGTTATTTCATGAGGCATTAATACTCATATCCTCCCCTTACTGTTCTTTGTAACATTTACAATTTAATTTTTATTTTAGCCAGTGTTATCCTTGAATCTCTCCATTTGGCAAGGGAGTCCTGGATACAAAATTTTCTGATCTCTTTATGCTTTATTGTTATCAAGCTTGCTTTATGTTAATTAAACTTCTATAGGAAAATGTGATTATTAGTATCAATGTTTTGCCCTTTATCTGCTTCCCATTTGGGGTTCTCCAATAGCTTGTATGTATAAATAAGCTAGGAGCTCTCCTAATCGCATGATGCATCTTTTTTCTTTCTTTCTAATTTTGACCTTTGTTCTATTTAGTTAGTTTGGCTACACAAAGATAGCTGATTTATAAATTACTTCTTATGTCAGTCACCAGTCATTTCCCGTCAGTTAACAACTAGCCAACTTCATTTTTTTATGATGTTATTTGGAATTCATCATGTCCAGTAGTTTCTAAACACTCTACTTGATAAAAATATCCACAATACACAAGTGAATGGTTTCTGTAGGCTATGTATTTTTGATTTTCCATTTAAAGAACATCCAAACCAAATTTTCCAAAGTAGCAGAGGTGAGCAGGGAAATTCTTGATTTCTTGGCCTGCGGCACTTCTCATGGTGTATGTAGCATGTACATGTCAGCATGTAGTCTGATCTCTTGGGAAGATAACCCTGGAAAACTGTAGTTGGTCACTAGTAATTAGGTCTGTGCTAAAGCTGATATATGCAATTTGGAGTTAGGAAGGGGGATATACTCTTGTTCATAGGAGATATATCTTCCATGCCATGAATAAGATGTACATCCCTTAGCAAGTGCCAAGACACAAGTCCGAAGCACTGGAGGTACCCCAGGCCAATGATATGGAATTGATTATGATTAAAATATTGTTCCTGAGTACAATGTTCTCCTAGTTATACTCACTTCACTTTTCATGAGTTCATATAAATCTTTCGAGGTTTTTCAGAAACTATCACCTTTATTATTTCTTATATCACAATAGTATTCCGTCATAATCATACTCCGCAACTTGTTCAGCCATTCCCCAATGGGTGGGCATCCTCTCAATTTCCAATTTTTATAAAACATTTTTGTACATATAGGTCTCTTTCCTTTTTCTTTGATCTCTTTGGGATACTGGTAGGGTATTGCTGGATAAAGGAATACCAACAACTTTATGGTCTTTTAGACATAGTTCCAGATTGTTATCCAGAGTGGCTGGACCAGTTTACAATTCACCAACACTAATGTGTGCCTATCTTTCCACATCCCCTCCAACATATGTCGTTTTCTTTTTCTGTCCTGTTAGATGAATAGTTATTATTCTGCATTTTCTCCTCCCCTCTTATTATTCCCTCTAGAAAAGAAAGGAAAGAAACCAGCATTTATTGTTCAATGTGTTCAGTTGTGTTCAGTTGTGTTCAACTCTTCATGAGGCCAGGGGCAAATCACTCAACCACTCTCTTTCTCAGCAGGGTAATGTGGGTATAAACTATTTCAATAGTATCTGCCTCCCATGGTTATTGTGAGGATCAAATTAAATAATATTTTTAAAGTACTTAGTACAGTGCTTGACATATAGGCAATTAATGAGTCCTTCCTTCCTTCTTTCCTTCTTTACATCCTTCATCAGCTGGTATCTCTGTGGTCTAGGCCCAAAGTCAAGAAGAACTGAGTTCAAAACCAGCTTCAGACACTTCCTGGCTGTGTGACCCTGAAGACTCTGTCTTCCTCAGTTTTAGCCCCATTTGGGGTTTTCTTGATAAAGATACTGGAGTGGTTTACCATTTCCTTCTCTGCCTCATTTTATAGATGCGGAAACTGGGACCAACAGAATTAAGTGACTTGTCTAGGGTCACACAGCTAAAAAGTGTCTGAAGCCAGATTTGAATTAAGCTCTTTCTGACTCTAGGTCTGGAGTGCTATTCACTGTACCACCTAGATGCCTTTAAGGCCAATTTTTCTGACTCTTGTCCCATTGCTGAGTTATTCTTACTTAACAGTATCTCTGGTGTTATTCTCTTGAGAATTAAATGAGATTGTGTGCATAAAATATATTTTGGGGACAACTAGGTGGCCTAGTGGATAGAGTATCTGGCCTAGAGTCAGGAAGATTTATCTTCCCAGTTCAAATCTAGCCTCAAACACTTACTAGCTGTGTGACGCTGGGCAAGTCACTTAACCCTGCTTGCCTCAGTTTTCTCATCTGTAAAATGAGTTGGAGAAGGCAATGGCAAATCACTCCAGTGTCTTTGCCAAGAAAACCCTCAGTGGGGTCATCAAGAGTTGAGCATGACCGAAACAACTGAACAACAAATTCTTAGTTGAACACGACCTGAATTTTAGGAACCTTCATTCTAATATATTTTCTTGACTCCCACAGCATGGCGTCCACTTAAATCCCTGTTCCTCAGACAAAGCTTTCTCTAGACTGACTTTAGCATAGAAGTCTTGCCTCCTTCTGTTAGTTCCTCAGTCTTACCCAAAGCAATCTTAGTCAGACTGTGTATGGGGTGGGATTGCTATGTGTGTTATATCTGGTGACGGGTAAACACATGTTCAAGATGGCATTCAACAAAATCATTGGACTTTGACATCCTTCCAAGCACCCGCTTGTGTATTCTGCTGGCCTGGGAAGCACAAGAGAGTGCAGAGGAGAGCACAGTTCCTGCTCTCCGCAGCTTAGGTTCAGTGGAAGACAGATAACAGAATTCTAATGAAAGATACACCTGATATACCGGCAGTATAGTCTGACACCAGGACTGCTCAGCCTTGAGTTTTGTTTCAGTTTCCTTTAAAAACTTTATCTTTCTTTGACAGTTTACTCATGAAGAAGTTTTACCATCAGGATATTCCTAGTTTAAGGAAACCCCAAAAGACAAAAGGAGCCAGCCACCTCTGGGTCATAATGAGGAAATTTCAAATCATAGAATTTATTTCCCTTGTTTTTACATCCTCTACATTTCCCAATGTCTCTGCCTCTTTTATTCCCCCAGACAGCCATCCATTGTAAGAGGAAAGGCAGGAAGGAAAGGAAGGAGGAGGAGGAGAAATAAACATTTATAGTGTCTACTATGTGCCGGGTACTCTGCTAAGCACTTTTTTGCAAATATTATCTTTTTTGATCTTCACAATAATCCTGCAAGGTAGTTGCTCTTATTATCTCCCTATCTATAGCTGGAGAAACTGAGGAAGACAGAGTCTTCAGGGTCACACAGCCAGGAAGTGTCTGAAGTTGGTTTTGAACTCAGTTCTTCTTGACTTTGGGCCTAGACCACTGAGATACCAGCTGATGAAGGATGTAAAGAAGGAAAGAAGGAAGGAAGGACTCATTAATTGCCTATGTGTCAAGCACTGTACTAAGTATTTTATAAATATTATTTAATTTGATCCTCACAATAACCATGGGAAGAAGATACTATTAAAATAGTTTATACCCACATTACCCTGTTGAGAAAGAGAATGGTTGAGTGATTTGCCCCTGGTCTCACAACTTGTAAGTCATTAAGGCTGTATTTAAATTCTGATCTTTCTGTCTCAAGATCAAACATTCTATGAATTAAACCACAGGAAAAAAGAGGGAGTTTGAGCATTACAATTTTGTAGCATTTGGGTTTGTTTGTTTTCTGATCCATACAAATTTATTTTTTAAAATAAAATTTTATTTTCCCCCAGTTACTGTAAGAATAATTTTAATGTTCATTTAAAAAAATTTTAAGTTCCAAATTCTCCCCCTCCTTCCCATTCTCACTCCTTTATTTTCTCTCACTCCTTCTGTGTATGGTGAGCAATCTGATATAGATTTTAACATGGTAGCATTTGGTTTTGAGAATTGTTGAATGTTAGTGTTAGAAGGGGACTTTCAAATCATCTAGCCCAATCCCTTGATTTTACAAATGAGGAAACCAAGGTTTGGTAAAATGAGATGACTTGCTCAAGGTTATGTGTCTAAGCTATGGTTGTAGGGGACACAACTGAGACCCAGTTTCTTGATTCCTGATCTTTCTTGTTCTTGTTTCTCTGATCCAGAGTGGTTCTCTCTCATTCTGTCTCTCTCATTCTCTCTGTCTCTGTCTGTCTCTCTTTCCCTCTCTGTCTCTGTCTCTGTCTATCTGTCTGTCTGTCTCCCTCATTCTCTGTTTCTCTGTTTCTCTGTTTCTCTCTCTCTCCCTCCCTCTCTCTCTCTCTCTCTCTCTCTCTCTCTCTCTCTCTCTGTCTGTCTGTCTGTCTCTCTCTCTCTGTCTGTCTCTCTTTCTCTCTGTTGTGTGTGTGTATTATGGACCCCTTTGAAAGTTTAGTAAAGTCTATTAACCTTTATTTAAAATAATGTTTTAAATGCATAAAATACATAGGATTATAAAGGAAAGTAATTCCATTGAAATATGGTTATCAAAATAATTTTTTTAAGTTCAGTAGATCTCAGGTTAAGAACCCCTGCCCATTATCATGCTATTTAGAATTCTTTTGGTACTTTCATGATTGTAGGGGTCACAATTTTCCACATTCCAATAAAATTGAGCTGGTTACTCATATACAGGACCCATATTGATACAGACATCTCAAAAGGAAGCATTCCTGTAGATATTAAAGTTTTCTGTAGTTGATGATTAAGACAACTTCATTCTCTTAGGGGAAAAAAACTGATGTATCAAGGGCTTTATTTTGGTAACTGAATCAACATTTAATAATAGGGGATGAGCCGTACCCCATGCTGGAGCTGTGGATGCCACGGAAATCCTGCCAGTGTAAGGCTGGTAATTACATCAATACTGGGTTACCAAGATGTCCCTCCAACCCCTTTCATCAGAGGCAATGTCCATCGCTCCCCACAAATTGAAGCCCAAAGGAAAATGAAAGGGGTCCAGTGAATACAGTTATCCAAAAGCACTCCTGGTGATCAACAGCTGGCCGTGGAGGAACTACCAGCCAGGGTAGCTGTTTCACAGTATGGGGTCATTGCATGTTACTATGAGAAGAACTGGCGACAATGGAATGCCAGTGATAGATAAAAGGGGTGCACAAAGCTGGTCGCTATCATCATAATAGCCAAATATCCCTTCTTCTATCAATAAATGGACTGCTACTGCTACGTTCAATCCTCTTTGGTGGTCAAACTTCTGACACAAGACCCCAAGTAATTATGCCTTAGATTTAATGACACAGGTCATTGGGGCAAGGAGGGCATTTGCCTCTAGCTCTGAGATTATCTCCAATTTATCCGCTGTTGCACAGATCATGCAGCTTTGATGCCAATGCTGTCTTAGTTTGTGTTTGAAGTTGGGGAAAAAATATAATTATAAGTCATTGAACATTTAGCAAAGGAGGTCTACTTTGCTCTAAGCCAGCGAGATAAAGCAAGGAGGATACTCGGCTGCACTTACCTTCCCTGGCAGCGGCCCACTCATCGGTACTGGACAACTCCAGTGGCTCTTATGCACTCAATTAGTCTGAGAGTCATAGACTCTGGGACCTTTTAAATTGTATTAGGAAGCTGGGGCCAATCAGGTTCCAGGGCAGCTTTGTTGTGAGGGATAAAAGGTAGGGAAGGCCAATTCATTTGGGGTTGGCCACTCTGGCTATCACATCTTGGATATTGTCTCTTTTATATAGTTGTTTGCATGTTGTCTACCCCATCCATTCTCAGTCCTTTATTTTCTCTCACCCCTTCTGTGTATGGTGAGCAATCTGATATAGTTTTTCTCATAGTAACATGCAATGACCCCACACTGTGAAACAGCTACCCTGGCTGGTAGTTCCTCCACAGCCAGCTGTTGCTCACCAGGAGTGCTGTAAGTACTGCTACCTACTTAGTCTCTCTCTAGTGCTGGCACATCAGTTAAGATTTCTTTGATGGTGCAGACTTTCTTCCCCTGGTAGCAAATGAGCTCAGCTATCACTAAAACTTGTTTGTCTATGAATAAGGGACACTTGCTATCTGTCTTTTCCATCTGACATTCTGTTTTTGTGATAAAACTTTGCTTCTTTTACTTTTTAGTGCCAGAACAGAAAAGTAAAGAAAGAACCCATATACTTTTACCCACCTAGTCCCCCCCTATTGCCTTGTCTTTTTCCAGACGAATGAGAATTTCCCTTACACTCAAATTTCCCCATGCCACTAATTCCCCTCTTACTAATTAATGCTTACTTTCCACGAAAAAAAAAAGAGGGTTCTTTGTTGACTCTAGGTCCCTGAAGCTTTAAAAACCTTGCTTCTTGCAAGATAGAATGGAATAGAACCATTTTAATTTTAATTAAAAATTTTGTTTTCCAATTGCATGTAAAAACAATTTCAAGCCTTTTTTTTTAAATTACAGTTTTGAGTTTTAAATTCTCTTCCAATACTCCTTATTGAGAAGGGAAGTAATTTAATAAAGTTATACATGTGTAGTCATGCAAAACATTTCCATATTACTCATGTTGCGAAAGAAAAACACAGATAAAAATAAGTTTAAAAATATGTATACTTCAGCCTGCATTCAGATTCTGTCAGTTATCTCTCTGGAAGTGCACAGCATTTTTCATTTTTAGGTGTTTCACCATCCCCTCCCCCAATTAAAGAAGACACCATTTGACAAAAATGTATATTATAAAACTACATTTTACATAATTTCTATTATCAATTCTTCATTTCTCATATTATAATAGTATTCCATCATAATCATACCGCAACTTGATCAGCCATCCCCAATTGATGGGCATCCTCTCAAGTTCCAATCCTTTGACACCACAAAAAGAGAACAGAACCGTTTTTAAACAGACATTCACAGTGGTTTTCCCACATAATGGAAGACCAACTTAACAGTGTTTCACATGTAATATTTCTTTCATATTTCAAGGCGATATGGTTCTTTTAGAGGTACTTTGAGGGAATGGCTAGAGAGCTGGACTCAAAAGTCAGGAAGACCTATGTTCAAGTCTTGCTTCTTACATATCCTGACTCTGTGTTCCAGGGAAAATATTATATATTTATTTATTCCCTTTTAGAAAAGGTATTTGTTAATTGGTATAGCAAGGATAGTTCTTACAGAAATAATCCTTCTATATTAGGTGTGCATTCTCCTCTTACATATACATAATCTGGGGAGAACAGGCACTAACTTATTATAAAAGAGAAGCAAATAATATAAAGCATATACATAGAGAACACACTTACCAAAGTTACTAGAAGTTACTTTACCCATTTTTTTAAACCCTTACCTTGCGCCTTGGAGAGGCAGAAGAGTGGTAAGGATAGGCAATGGGAGTTAAGTGACTTGCCCAGGGTCACACAGCTGGGAAGTGTCTGAGGCCAGATTTGAACCTAGGACCTCCCATCTCTAGGCCTGGCTCTCAATCCACTGAGCTACCCAGATGCTCCCCCGTTTTACCCATTTTTGGAGGCTTTACAAAGTTCCCTTTATATGTAATTCTCTTACATAGTTCTAAAATTACCTTTCTTCAGTGGGTCAGCTTTGCCCTCGATGTTCCCAATGCAGACACTGCCACCAGCTGCTGATACCTTGAGAATTGAGAGAGCTAAGCAGTGCTATATAAGGATATGGAGTCAAGAAACCCTGAGTTCAAATCCAGCCTCATACACTTATTAGCTCTTGATCTTGGGCAAGTCATTAAATCCCTGTGTGCCTTAGTTTCCTCAAATGTAAAATGGGGATAATTAAAATACTTGCTTCCAAAGATTATTGTGAAAAATAAGTGAGATAATAACTGTAAAACTCTTAGCACAGAGCCAACCACATAGTAAGCACTAAGTAAATGTTTATCCTGTTGTTTGCACCTAGAGAATCTTGGATTAATTGATTTAATCAAGGTATCTGGGGGCGGTTGTGATTAATTGAAGATATTGAATAGTTAATCCATTGTTTCTATTCTGAGGCCTGGGATGTCCAATTTAGCAAAAACTAACCATCCTTTACAGATGATCAACTTTAGGGGATCAAGGAGGCTCACAGTGACAGCTTCTTTTGACAAATCACTTTAACCTCTCAGTATTTTAGGTACCTCTCTAAGATTATAAATTGCAGAGAAGGGGCCAACCTGCTTTGAGGAAAGGAGTTTCCTCACCCGGGAGTTCCCTATATCCGTGAAATCACAGGTTCCATCCCTGTCCCTATTCCTATGACCTTGATGATGATTTTCCCTATATGGACACAGATTGCAACCTCCCTATGCTTTGGTAATGCCCTTCTGGAGTTATGGTTAAAAAATTCATTATCCTCCAGTCAAACTGCCGAACAGCTTTGCCAAATTTTGTTAGACTGATTCTGAAATGTAAGACACACTATCCTGCTGCTTGTTCTATACATTAAGGCTTTCTGCTTTGGCTGGACTTATCAGATCTTGCCTTCTACCAACATAGCTTTCAAGAACCTAAAGGATGCTTGCATAACGAGGAGGACTTCAGTGAAGAAGCCTGATGTAGTCTCTCAGAAGATCACCTCTTTAGTCTTGGAAGGAAGCCCTGGGCCAACAACTTCATTTTACATCTGAGGCAACAAGACCAAGAGAGGTCCTGCCTGAAGTCACCAAGGAAGAACATAGCAGAATTCAGATTTAAATCACCTATTTCTGAATCCCAATCCAACACGCTTTACACTGTGAAAGAAAAATGTTTGTTCAACAGCCCTTTATTGACCAAAGCCCTGCACTGGACTCTGGAGATGGACAAAAATGAATAGTCCCTGTCCTCATGGAGCAAACATTCTATCGGGGGATATGATATGCTTTAAAAAAATAGTACTGTCAGGTCCCCCAAAATACAAATAATGAATAACCTGGATGGTTGCAGTATTCGACTTTGCATATTTGACTGCATATTTCCATTGGCAAACTAGTTACTGTATTTTACATAATTATAATTCTGAATAGGTTGAAAACTTGTGTCCACTTCAAGGAATTTAGTATTCACTCTAATCAGGACCTAGCTGCACACAATAAGTATATGCAGAATTATTTGTTGTCCTACATCCTCAAAGAGGACCAAAATGTTATCACTATGTTGGGGGTCAACGTCCAGTGTGGCTGATTATGGCTGATCAAACCAATATGAGCTTAGAAGGCTCTACCACAAGATAGGGACAAATAGCCCACATGAACATTCAGGATGGAGATGTCTAAATTTGAGCATCTCACTTTCTTTTTTCTTTCTTTTTTAACCTTTACCTTCCGCCTTAGAATTTATACCATGTATTACCGTAGAATCAATACCATGCTTATCATGTAATATTGTGTATTATGGTCTCTTAGAATCAATACCAAGTATTGGTTCTAAGGCAGAAGAGTGGTAAGGGCTAGGCAATGGGGGTTAAGTGACTTGCACAGGGTCACACAGCTACAAAGTGTCTGAGGCCAGATTTGAACCTGGGACCTCCCGTCTCTAAAATCCACTGAGCTATCCAGCTGCCTCCTGCATCTCACATTTCTTTTTTTCTTTTTTCTTTTTTTAAAATTTTTATTTTAAACCCTCAACTTCTGTGTATTGGCTCCTAGGCAGAAGAGTGGTAAGGTTAGGCAATGGGGGTCAAGTGACTTGCCCAGGGTCACACAGCTGGGATCTCACATTTCCTTTGAGCTACTGCAACTCTACTTTGTTCATAGAGTAGAACACCTTCTTGATGCTGCCTGTGCCAGTGTCTCCTATATTTCATAACTGATCCCAAAGTTCTTCAGTAACACCCTTAGAGTGTCCTTGTATCACTTCTTCTGTCCTCTGTGTGAACCAACCAACAACTCCAGGAGAAATGCCAGGAGCAGAACAGAGGTTTTTCTACAATGTTCATCAATCTGACAAAGGTCTTTGATACTGTCAGTCATGAAGGCTTATGGAAGATTATGGCAAAATTTGGTTGCCTGGAGTTCACCGGTATTATTCTCCAGCTTCATGATGGCATGTTTGCACGGGTTCTGAATAATGGACAGTATGCAAAATAATTTCAAGAGGAAAAGACAGCTAAAAAGTGGAGTGGATCATCAAAAGTCTGGGTAGGAAGTAGCACTGGAATTGTGGTAATTTATTTTTTTAATCAGTTAATCGAACACCTCTTATGTACAAGGTGCTGTGCTAGGTCCTTTGGGGAATAAAAAAAAAGTATAAAATATGGTCCATGTTCCACCGAAGCTAGTAATCTATTTGGGAAGGGAAAGCTATAAGTGCATAAATAGAGTACTAGTAATAAAAATAAAATGTATCCTGTATATATCATTTTTCTACTTAGTTCTTTGCATGTTGTCTCCTCCACTAGAGTGTTAGTTCTATGTTTTGCTTTCTTTGTAACCCCAGTACTTTTTATAGTGATGGGCATATAGTAGATGCTTAATAAATGGTAGTTGGCTGACCTACTAAGACAGTTCTTCCTATGGGAATTTAGACGACAGTGGAAAGAGTTGGGTAAGGAAGGTTTCGCAGAGGAGATGGAATTTGAATTGGCATTGAAGTATGGGTAGGAATTAAATAAATAGAAAGATTGAAGAAATGTTCAAAGGAGATAAGGGAGAAAGCTGGCCAACAAGATTAGACGAGAGGGTTCATATTTATAGAAATGAAGGATTGAAGGCTATGATCAGGCCAGATTATGGAGACCCTCAAGTCCAGCTATGACAAAACTGGACATCATATTAACAAGCAAAGATAGGACCTGGCCAGCAAAGGTCCAGATAGTGAAGGTTATGGTTTTTCCAGGAGAAATGTATGGATGTGAAAATTGGGCTCTAAGGAAAATGGAGTGCTGCAGAATCAGCACTTTCAAATTGTACTGGAGAAGACTTTTTGAGAGTCTCTTGAATAGAAAGGAGATGAAATCAGTCAATACTTAAAGAAATCCAGGCTATTCACTGGAAAGTCAAATACTGAAGCTGAAGCTGAAATACTTTGGCCACATCATGAGAAGACAGGACTCAAGGATTCATTGGCAAAGACCCTGATGTTGGGAAAGATTGGAGGCAAAAGGAGGAGACAGCAGAGGATGAGATGGATAGATAGTATTGGGGAAACAACAAACATGAACTTAGACAGACTTCAAGAGATAGTAGAGGGGAGAAGGACCTGCTGTGCTATGGTTCATAGGGTCACAAAGAGTCAGACATAACAACAACAAAAGAAGAAATCTAAGATTTATTCTGAAGGCAATGGGAAGTTACTGAAGGGGTTGTCTTACTTAATCATCTGAATTCCTTCTTGCATTGTGATGTAAAGCAATGGCTACAGCTTGAATTTGTCTTGCTTTGTTCTCAGATCAAAAAAAAAAAAAAGATGACCAAAGTGGCCGGAGACACATATTGCTGTGATAGAGTACTCTTCAGCCTGTGTTTGAGGGCCACTGAGCTCACCAAGGATGCCTAATAGTTAGAATTCATTTTACTCTATATTTTGCCACAAGGCTCTCAATAATTCTCAAACTTTGGTTTGTTGCTGTTGATTTTGTTTTTGAATGAGTTGGTAATTTCACTGGCATTGGGAATTTCTGCTAAGTAATCTTCCTCTCCTCACACAGATTAGGACCTGCTCTATTGTTTAGTCATTTTCTGCTGTGTATGACTCTTTGTGATCCCATTTGGAGTTGTTATTTGTTTTTTTTTGGCTTACATAGTAGAGGAGTTTGCCATTTCCTTCTCCAGCTCATCTTACAGGTGAGAAAACTGAGGCAAACAGGGTTAAAGGGACTTGCTCAGGATTACACAGCTAGTTAAGTGTCTGAGGTCAGATTCAAATTTAGAAAGATGAGTCTTCCTGAGTGCAGGCCCAGCACTCTATCCACTGTCCTACCTATCTGACCTTTCTGCTCTATAACTTACTAGTTAAATGACTTGCCCATGTGTAGCAGGCAGCCAGTGTTCAGAGGCAGAGCTTGAATCCAGGTCTTCCTCATTCCAAGATCCAAGTTCTATCCACTCTCTAGGACTACTGCTTTTCATGGTTGACCGCCAGAGCAATTAACTTTGTTGCTACTTGACTCTCCATTATGGGTTTTAGAGCTTTTAATGGTTACTGTCCCAGAAGCAGATGATGTTTGTACCCTTTTATATCAAACCTGCCGAAACAAATGGGAGTTTTTGAAAGCTTACATTCTGCAGACTCCAGCATCTTTTTAGTGACATATAGTCCGTGACTCTTTTAGCTCTGCTCAGGGTATTTTAGAGGATTAAACAGGAGTCAGGTTTAGCTATTCAGCTCTCTTCCCAAATTACAACCCTGCACAGTGAGAGATGTAATTAAAGTTGCCACCCATCCATTTTTTTTCACATTTGACTTCACACAACAATGCTTCCAAACAGTGGAAAAACAGGGAGTAGTACAGAGAAACTTACTCAAAGTTCAGAGCTCTGCAATCTCTTCTTTGTCCTGGTCTAGTCACTTTAAGGCTCGTCACCTTAACTTCCATGTCTTAGTTTTCTTAAAAAGTAAAACCAGGGGAAATACTTTGACATTTCTGGGCCAAAGGAATGCCATTTTGGCACTTGGGTGTGCCGAAATGGAGCATCAGAGAACAATTTCAGTGGAGGTATGTTACATGAGAATAAAAGGAGGGGCCGAACCAGATGTTCTTAAGATCCTTGGAGAATGTTCTAAAGTCAGCTTCAACCTCTTGGGTTAGCCCATTGTTAAATTTACACGGCAAATCAGGGCTTGATTGCCCAGACTAAGAAAGCGAAGGAGAAAATGTTAATAATGTAGACTAAATTTAAAAGTAGGCCATGTGCATTTTTTTTTTCTGGAGAGCAGATCATTAAACCTTTATTAGCATACTGCTGGTTTGAATTCTGCTTTGCTACTTGTTTGGACAAGTCACATTCTCTCTAGATCTTGGTTTCCATACGTACAAAACAAGAGGGTTGGATTAGCTTATTTTTTAGGTCCTTTATAGCTCTAAATTGTGACTGTGATCTTTCCTTTTCTTTCTTTCTTTTTTTTAAACCCTATTTTCTCTCTTAGTAACAACTCTAAGACAGAAGAGCTAGGGCTAGACAAAAAGAATTAAGTGACTTGCCCAGGGTCACACAGCCAGGAAGTGTCTGAGGCCAGATTTAAACCCAGGCTCTCCTGACTCCAGGCCTGGTCCTTTATCCATTGTGCCCCCAAACTGTGATCTTTTGAGGTGCCTTTGGGTCCTATTATTCTCTGGGTATTTTTTGTTTTGTTTTAATGGAGTGGGTGGAGAATTAATGTTCTCAGTACAAATAGTAGACCCCACCATAGTGAGATATGTAATAATGCCAATAGTATAATACCTCACTCTCAGTTTCCTCATGTACAAATTGAAGAGATTAAGTAAGACAATTTTCCAGCTCAAATATCTTTAATTCTGTGATTCTATAAGTGGAAAAGCAAAGTGGCAGGACAGTCTTGTCAAATGCTAAGTGATTCCTGTGTGCAAGGCAACTTTAGCTGCTACAAGAATTTAGAATCTGGAGATAAAGTCCTTATGCTTCAGCTTTGTAATTTAAAGGGAGGAACAGGCCAGTTTAACATCTTTAAGCAAATGGCCTGGGTTTGAATCTTGACTTTGCTAATTAATACCACTGTTACCTTGGGTGAGGTAATGTAACCTAGTGAAAAGAGTCCAAGATTGGGAGTCAAAAGACTTGGGTTATTATCCCAACTCTGCCATTTAATATGTGTGATATTAAGCAAGTCACCTGGACCTAAACTTCCTCAACTACAAAATGGGGAGATGTTAGATTAGATGACCTTTAAGGGCCCTGCCAGGTCTAAATCTTTGACCCAAAGTCATTGATACCCTCTGATCCTCAGTTTCCTCATCTGGAAAATGAAGGTTTTCATAGATTTACAACAGTCTGGATCCTCAAGGTTATCTAGTCCAACCCTCATATTTTACTGATGAGGAAATGAAGGCCAGAGAGTTAAAACTGACAGAAATCAAGTAGGTTGTAAATCTCAGAGCTAGAATTCAGTTAGGTACACTAATTCCAAATTTGGCATTTTCTCTATTGTCCCACAGCTAGACAAGGTGACTTTTAGGGTCCCTTCCATATCTAAAGCTTTGAATCTATAATTCTAACAAGTGCTTATAGATGTACACCTATGTGTTTTTTAAACTCTTGCTTTCTGTATTCATATCAGTTCTCTGTCAGAAGAGTAGCAAGAGCTAGGCAATCATGGTTAAGTAACATGCCCTGGGTCATTCAGCTAGGAAGTGTCTAAGACCAGATTTGAACCCAAGTCCTTCTAATTCCACGCCTGATGCTCTATCTGCTCGACTACCTAACTGCCCCTATCCACACTTGGATCCTTATATCACAGACTTGAATCTACATATCTTTATTTATTTATTTCATCCCACCCACCCACTTATTTATTTTTTTACTTGTTTGTTAATTTATTTATTTATTAGTTATGTTTTTACTTTTATTTTGAATATTTTCCCATACTTACATGTTTCATTTTCTTTCCCTCTCCACAAATCCCCCTAATCCCCCTTAGCCAATGCACAATTCCACTGGGTTTTACATGTATCATTGATTAAGACCTAATTCTATATTGCTGATAGTTGGACTAGAGTAATCATTTAGTGTCTACATCCCCAATAATATCCCTATCAGCCCATATGTTTAAGCAGTTGTTTTTCTTCTGTGTTTCTCCTCCCACAGTTCTTCCTCTGAATGAGGGTAGTTTTCTTTCTCATAAGTCCCTCAGCATTGCTCTGGATCCTTGCATTGCTGCTGGTAGAGAAGTCTGTTATGTTTGATTGCACCACAGTGTATCAGTCTCTGTGTACAATGTTCTCCTGGATCTGTTCTTTTTACTCTGCATCAATTGAATCTATTTATTGAAAAGGTAGAAATGAACTAAAGAGAATGAAGATGTGAAAAGCAGATGTATTAGATAAAGACTACGCAGAGGAGACTTATGTTAGAGGCAACAGAATTATAAAGGCCTTAAGGGACTGATACATTTTTTGGGGAAAAGAGGTTGCTGTTGCTATTCAGTCATTTTCAGTCATGTCCAACTCTTCATGACCCCATCTGGAGTTTTCTTGACAAATATGTGTTGGCATGATTTGCCATTTCCTTCTTCAATTCATTTTACAAATGAGGAAACTGAGGCAAGCAGGAGCAAGTGACTTGTCTAGGTTCACACAGATTTTAAGTGTCTGAGGCCCGATTTGAACTCAGGAAGATGAATCTTCCTGACTCCAGGCCTGGCACGCTATCTACCAACGTGTCACCTAGCTTCCCTTTTTAAAAAGAGATGTCAAATCCATGGAAAAAAATCTCAGATCAAATTTGATCCATATTTACTATTTTGGACCAAAAAAGGCAACTAAGACAATATCGGTAGCTACTGACCTATATGCCTACACTTCAATCTATAAAAATCTTTATGAATCATCCATACTTGGATAGAGAGAATCTTTAATGAAGGTATTCATATGGAACAAGCAGGCTTCACAAGTGATATTTAACAGCCATATGTTACAATTAACTCAAAGATGTAGAGATCTTACCAGGCTTCTTTTCTGTTAATTTCCCAAAGAAAAAATTTTTTATTTAGTAAAATAAAATGTCACCTTTCGATTTCTTTTACAAGATATATCCCAGATGCATGTTAAAATAATTTAAGATTCTTTTAAAATATAAAAATCAAAATGACCATGTTCATTGACTGATCAAAAACATAAAGGAAGGCCTACAACAAGATAGATGCTCATCAAAACAGTTTGACACTGTGAAGGAGGAGATCCTGTGAAGAGTCTTAGTTATGGAAGGATTCGCCACAGATGATGAATTCTCTCAGAAGCTCCTGTTTGTGGAAGATATTGTGCTGATTAGATCAAACCCTAAACACAGCAAAGCTTCCTGGAAGAAATCTATAACCCCTCAAAGGAGTTTGATCTTATCATCTGCATAGGAAAAACAAAGCCATTGAGCCATTGAAGAATGTCTACTGCCCAGGTTTCAACATACATTTAGATGAACAGCCTGTAGAGTTTTTCCATCAGTGTGTAAATTTAGGAAAGTAGAACAGATGGACAACACATTGTTCAGTCATCTTTTCAGTGGTGTTTGACTCTTCTTGACCTCATCTGAGGTTTTCTTGGGAAAGATACTGCACTGGTTTGCCATTTCCTTCTCCAGCTCATTTTACAGATGAGAAACTGAAGCCAACAGCTGTGTGACTTGCCCAGGGTCACACAGCTAATAAGCATCTGAAGTTAGATTTGAATTCAGGAAGATGAGTTTTCCCTGCTCCAGGTTGACTATATCCACTGCAGCACCTAGCTGCCCACAGTAGTCTAGTTAAATAGAAGGAGAAAAGTGGGGTGTTTGGGGAAATTATGAAGCTCCTTTAATGACACAGACCTTCCCATGAAAGCAAAGTACCATCTTTTTAATGACAGCATTCTACTCTTGTTGCTGTATAGCAATAGATGAACTACATTTGCTTAAAGAATTAAAAAATGAAAATGAGAAAGAAAACAATGGAGAGACACATGGTAGATATGACCAGGCTGGATAGAATAATTCATAGAATAATGGAAAAAGCTGAAGTAAAAGATATGCTAGGATGCAATGATCCAGGACAACTCTGAGGGACTTATGAGAAAGAACACTATCCACATTCAGTGGAAGGACTCTGGGAATAGAAACACTGAAGAAAAACAACTGCTTGATCACATGGATCAATGGGGATATGATTGGGGATGTAGACTCTAAATGAGCACCCTAGTGCAAATATTAATAATATGGAAATAGGTCTTGACCAATGACACATGTAAAACCCAATGGAATTGCGTGTCGGCTACAGGATGGGGTGGGGAACAGGAGGGAAAGAACATGAATCTTATATCCATGTAAAAATATTCTAAATTCATTCATTAAATACAATTTTCCAAATTAAAAATAAAATAAAATAAAAAGAATAATATACTAGGAAGGAAGAAAGGTATGCTATCATATGATTTGGGAAAGGGATGACAGGCAGGAAGTCAGACTGTACTACTGATAATTTCTTTTTTTTTAAACCCTTACCTTCCGTCTGCGTATTGACTCCAAGGCAGAAGAGTGGTAAGGGTAGGCAATAGGGATCAAGTGACTTGCTCAGGGTCACATAGCTGGGAAGTGTCTGAGGTCAGATTTGAACCTAGGACCTCCCATCTCTAGGCCTGGCTCTCAATCCACTGAGCTACCCAGCTGCTCCTACTGATAAATTCTTTAAAAACAAACAAAAACTTTACCTTCTGTCTTAGAATCAATACTAAGTATCAATTCCCAGGCAAAAGAGTGGTAAGGGCTAGGCAGCTGGGATTAAGCCACTTGCCCAGGGTCCCATAGCTAGGAAGTGTCAGAGGCCACATTTGAATCCAGGCTCTTCCCAACTCCAGGCATGGCCATTTCCATTGAGCCCCCTAGCTGCCACTACTGATAAATTTGTTGTCAGGAGAGAGAAGGTCTCCAATATATCAAAAAAATACTTGCCTCTAGATAAAGGTCCTTTCAAATCCTATAACAAGGTCAACTTTTTGCTTTCTTTTAAGGTCCAGGATTTAGAAGAAATGAGGAAAGGGTTTACCTGAAGATGAAGAGACCAACCTGAGCCAAGACTTAAATTCTAAAGGAAAAGAAAGGAATATAAAAAAGGAACTGGTAATGAGGTTGGTCAGGAAATACTCAAAGGGAAAAGAGTAGGAAGGAGGAAAATGAGACCTATGAAATAGGCAGGGGAGAAACCAAATTGGAGGAAAGCTTTGGAGCCAGATCATTTTTGCCTTGATCCTGAGAAAAAAGAGGAGCTTTTGTTGTTTCCAAGCAATATAATTGTACTTTATTATTGTTCCTCTGGTCTTTTAACTACCTAAATCCAGTACTATGGGCAGACTTTTCAGAAGTCCTTTCCCAAGTATTTGTAACACCTAAAGTTCTTTGTTCACATTGCTAAGTGGATCCCTAAGAGTTGAGCCTACAAGTGCATTTTTGCATTCAAATTAGGCAGTTCAAACTTTCCACTTTAAATTATTGTAATTTCTGTATGTACTATTTTTTACCTCCATTCCCAATGGTAACAAATAAAAGTAGTTAAGAGAGATAACAGCTGACATGATTAAATCTGACAGCATATGTGACTTTCTACTCTTGAATTTGCCACATCTATGCTTTTTGGGGAAGGGGAAACGTTTCCTTATCTGTTCTCCAGGAGTGAGATTACTCACTTCTGGAAGTAATGAAAGAAATGATACATGTAACAACCCAGTGGAATTGTGCATTGACTATGGGGGGGGTGGATTAGAGGGCTTGGGGGAGAGGGAAAGAACATGAATCAGGCAACCATGGGAAAATATTAAAAATAAAAAAATATTAAGTGGAAGTAATGAACGAATGAAGTTTGATTTCCAGGGGAATCTGGATCTGCAAGTTTTTGCCCTGGATACTGCTAGGTACCATGATGGACATAAAGACTGTGTTGCTTGAATTGCTTCATGGCTATGATAATCACTTAAGATATTCTCATTATAGAAACCTGCCCATGTCTATGCCTTTAAGAGGCAGTGTGCAGCACTGTATATAATAACAGCCATATTGTTCATAGAGTACATGTGAATGACTAAACTATTCTGGCTTATATGATTACTCAAATCAACTATAAAGGATCTAGGAAGGAAGATACTTACCACTTCCAGAGGAAAAATTTATGTGGAATTGAGAAGGAGGGAGGAAAATAGCTTGGAACTCAAATGTAAATATATATATATGCACATATATATATATGAAATAAATATTCAAAAAAAATTTAAAGAGGCAATATCCAACAAAAGAAATTAAATAGTGGCTCTGATAGCCTAATCCCTGAGGTTTATTAACTACAAGCCTAGGATAAATCTTTAGACTATGATTCTCTCATCTGTAAAATGAGGGAGTTGGAATTGATGATCTTTTGGTTCTCTTCCAGTTTTAAATCTATGATCCACTAAAGCCATCTATAATCAAGAACAAATACATAACAAAGCAAATTCAATTAGAATTCCCTCTAGGAAATGTTTATAGGTAAAAAGGTCAAAGATATCATCTTTCTTTTTTTTTAATGGCTAATAAAGCTATCTATATAAATTAAGTACTATAAGTTTGTAAAGGAAAAATTCTACATAGAATTAAGGGCATAGTCCTGCCACCAAGATGTTTATAATCTTATAATATATAGATAATCCAGCAACTCAGTATTATATCATTAAATCCTTAAACTTTATTTTATTATATGCTTAAGTTATATCTTAAATAAAAGTCTTTCCAAGATAACAATTTTTAAATGTTACATTAAAGATCATTTATATCAGGAAAGAAAAATATAACCTCAAACTTGTATGATGAGAAGAGAAGATGGATGGATCATGTAGCTAGAGCAAGGGATGCAACATGATATGGTAGAAAGAGCTTTGGACTTGAATTGGAATCTTGGTTATGCTACTTAAGACCTGTGAGATCTTGGATATTTTACTTGACCTCTCAAAGCCTTAGTTTCTCTTTCTTTAAAATGGGGGTGGGGATGTAGATCATATAGCCTCTGAAGTACCCTTCAACTCTAAACCTATGACTGAGAATTTATGTATTATCTAATGGCATTGAATGCCTTAAATATTTGGTGGTATGACAAGATGACTATTCTCTAAGGTCATTTCCATCTCTAAATCTATGACAATCCAAGCTTTGCTCTGATTTATCAGGATTGTTTGTTTCACCACTTAGATCCTTTATAGCTCTGAAGTTAGGTTATTGTCCACAATTACACATGAAACAATAATAATGGATGATATTTCTAGAAATTTTTAAGATTTGCAAAAGGTATTCATATAGAAAATGTACATCTACAGTCTTGTGTAATTTTGCATATACGAGGATTAGAGATCCATTAAAACACAGATTTATTCACTCATCAATTTGTATGTTTGTTTGATCTCTCCCTGTTATCTGGGTTGGTTGTGTGGTGGTTCCTCCAAGGCCCATCTCACAACCGATTGGTAGAGAAGATTTGTACCATTCCATTTCTGACCTCAACTGGTCAGAAAGCTGATATCTGTTTAGGCAAATTGGTTCTTCCTTCTCCCAGGCTCTGGTACCATATTGGTACCAGTCTTAGTGGAGCTATCCCATATGCTTTAGCACTATTGCATACAGCTCAGAATTCCCAAACTCAATTGATTTGACAGCTCCAGTCTTCCCAGTAGCAGGGATTATAGGTATGAGCTACTCGGTATACTGAGTTTTTTCCTAAAGAACATCCTCTCATATATCTATGCATTTGTCTTCATTTCCAAGAGTAGCTTGGAAAAGAAAAAAAAACCCTGAAAAATAAACACAAATACTTTAGGAATTATACAACTCTGTATGCAAATCCACCCGCAGTAAGTATGCCATATATTTGTGGTCATAAAGTACAATGAAAATGAATACAATCTCTGGCCAAATTTAAACTATAAAAGAAGGTGGAAGTTTATCTGCTATAAGAGAAAGCAGTTTGGTGTAGTGGAACCAGTTCCAGGGTTGGGGGCAGGTAGATATAAGTTTGAATCTTGGCTCTAAACTTATGCTTATTAATTGTGTGACAGGGGCAAGTCAAATCACTTACCTTCTCTGGCTTCTAGCTAACTTGTCAAATGAGAGGGTTGAACTAGGCAACTTCGAAAGTGCTTTCCAGATTTAAATACAAAGAATCCATTAGAAAGGAGGACACTAAATATCCCCAGTCTAAAATAATCTTCCTTAGCACCCAGTAACACACTTAATTCCAAAATTACACTGCCTTGGCTCATTGACCATAAAAATTCTTTAAAATGTCTTAGATTTAGTAGCATTTTTAGAGCATTCAAGCTTCTCCTGATTGAAGGGTATGATATTAGGGTAAACCATTTATCAAGAGCAAGTCATTTTAAAAAGCTAAGTTTGGCAAATATTACATTGAACTCTTGGGTATAGATTGGAATTTCATTTTTTTTTCAGAAAGTTTAAGAACTTCTCTTATATCTACCAAGGAAAATTAATTTAGAGGAGGGGGTATCTGGGGAATTAGATGGATGAAGCATTCACTATGCATTCAGTCCCTCGAGACATGAGGAATTTCCTTTATTGATGGTGACCGCTTAGGGGAAAAAAACAGACAAATATAAAAAGTTGTATCTGGGCTCAAATAGGGGCCGGGATGGGTCTATCCTTTTATTTTGTTCCACTTTGGGTAATGAGAGTTGTTCGGAAAGAGCTCCTCTCTGGTAGAACATCTCATTTGAAGCTTTTCATCGTTGCAGCCCCTCCCTTGCAGCTCTCTGCACTGCAGTGTCAGCATCCTGAAGCCCTGAACCAGAGGCTGGATGTGGGAATTGAACTCGCGACCTCCCTTCCTGGAGGTAAGCGGTAAATTCACCCAGCCCTTTATTTCCTGATGCCTTGTAGCTATTTCTGTAGCAAGCTGGTCCGGGGTACCACTGTTTGTTCCCTTCTAGTTGCCCTGGGGCCCTCTATGGTCCTACCCAGTTCTCCACACCCATCCTCCCACGTGGAGATGGAACCCCCCCCCCCCACCCCAAACAGGTTAAAGAAATGAGGCAAAGTGACAACTTGGGCAGCTGCCAGAAATAGCCAGTCAGGCAGAGCATCAACAAGTGGAGAGTGGAGAACGACCCTATCCTTTCGAGTCTCCCTCTTGTTCCCGGCTCTAACCCCAGCAGTTTGGGGACTTCTTCGTCACAGAGGATTTCCTAGAAATGCAAGGACTCCGAGACTCAGGCGGGTGGCCGGGAATATAGAGCTAGCTGAGGTCATCCTCAGACCGCCCACCTCCAGCTAGACGCCGAGACACCGTTTTGAAGGTAGAGACGCGGCTGGAGAAAGACAGACTCGGGACCCAGATCGGCGCCTGCTGGGCACTTGCAGTCGCGGTGGCGGCCAGACAAACCTAGTCTCCCTTTCTTTGACGAACCCGCCCCTCTCCTCCTGCCCCTCCCGGCCCTTTTCTACCGCCTCTTTCTCCCAGGATCCCCTCTCTTTTCTCTCTCCTCAAAGGGCCAGCAGCCAGGACCCTAAACGCAATCCAACTGCTCTTGCGGCCGTCCCTACTATCCCAGGAGGAGTTATTTTAAAACTTCAGGCTCAGAACCTTCCTCCCCGCCCGCTAGCCAAAGAGTGTCGCCGGCCGAGAGAGGCCGGCAGCCTGCTGCTCTCCCCGCTGGGCTGTAGCTGAACCTCAAGGAGGGAGAGCAAGAGAGCGCCAGAGTACCCATGCACTTGACCGTGGGCGGCGGCTGTAGCAGCTGCAGCAGCAACAGCAGCAGCAGCAGCAGCAGCAGCAAGTAGTTTGGCGTCTGTGTGGGGGAGGGAGGAGACTGTCAGTGGCGGCAGGTGGTTTGGGTGGGTCTGGTCCGGCGGTCTCAGCGGCTGTAGCCCAGCGGCCGCGGAGGTAGAAGAGCTTGAAAGTGTTGAAGGATTAAAGGCTCCGAGTCCGTTGGTTTTTGGGGCGAGATCAGCACCGGCTGCAGAAGCCAGGGTACCATCTCCCCTTTTCTTCGTTTCTCGGACATCTCCTTTGCCCCCCGTCCCTTTCCCCACTCTGGGTGGTGCTTGCCACCGCCGCCGCCGCCTCCTTCTTCAGCTCCGGGTCCCCTCCAGCCGGCAGGGATCCAGCCCCTGCCCTTCAGTGTCTCCTTGCAGCCGCGGCCGCCCACCCTTCCTTCCGCACCCATGTCTCTGCCCGTGGTGCTCCCGGGTTCCTGCTGTCCAGTGGCGGGACTGTCCGCGGGAACGCAGGTTGGGGGTCCGGGCGCTGCTGCTGCTGCAGCCGCGGCGGCAGCCGCCGCCGCCCAGGAGGCTCCTCTGGCCCCGCTCCGGCCCCGCTGGTCTCGGGCAGGGCTGCAGCCCCCAGCGCGGCCTCGCTGTGCAGCTGCCTCTGCTGCCTCGGTACTCTCGCCACCACCGCCTCCGCTGTCCGCCCGCCGGGCCGCCACCGCCGCAGCCGCCGCGGGGGTCCCGGGCTCTGGATTGCTGCCGGCTCGCCCGCTGCTGTCCCTGGGGCTCCTGCAACTCATCTTAGGCTGCTGCATGGTGGCTCTCAGCTTTGGAGCTCTGTCTTTGAGTAGTTCCCCGCAGGTGAAGAACTCGTGCCCATTTTGGGCTGGCTCTTCGGTAAGTGGTCCTGCTCTGTTGGATCTCTGAACCTGGGCAGCCCCAGGTGAGAGGGAATATATGAGAGTGATAACATTCTTTTAATAACAAGGAAGTTCAGGGGTCTCACCTAGTTGTTCCTCTTCTCTCCTCCTAATTGTTTCGTTGGAGTAGCACTTTTCTGGTGCAGTAGATTTCTATAATGGCTCATACCTTTTTTTGAGGGCTGAGAATGTACACGAGATTGTAATTTCTTTCCCTCTGGGATTTAAACTTCTATACATGTCTCTCTTGTTTCTCTAGCAGTTAAGGTAGAGGGGAGCAGACTGAAAGAGGGGGGAAAAAGTTTCCCGGGGAAAATGGGTT
Source organism: Gracilinanus agilis (assembly GCF_016433145.1). Lineage (NCBI taxonomy): Eukaryota > Metazoa > Chordata > Mammalia > Didelphimorphia > Didelphidae > Gracilinanus > Gracilinanus agilis. The sequence goes on from NC_058130.1 coordinate 191,323,931, forward strand.
ACAGCAAGCTTTGTTTGGGGATAGAATCCATACTTTTCCATCACTTACCATGTGTATACATGTAATTGTTTTAAAATATATTTGCAAAGTGTTGCTAGCATACAGTTGACAAAAGGTACAAATGAAACGAGAGAGTGCAGGTGAATATAAGGTATATTTTGTTTTTCAAGTTCAAGTGCAGAAAAGTTTTAAGTAACTGTGTTATGTTTCTAGAGGTTTGCCACTCTTGCTTACTATGTGTATAAAAGTTTTGCTGATTTGGAGAAAGCAATTTGAACCCCAAATCAGATACTGTATTTAATTCTAGAGAACCTAAGTCCCGATGTCTTCATTAATCAGTAGGCACAACCCCAGGAGATCATCAGAGATCTCTGCTTTTAGTCTCAGGATTCCTGTGTTCTACTGTAGCTGTAATTTGATGCTGGTTCAGTGGTGAATGTATTCTGCAAAGTGCATGAACCCCTATAAACCTGATCATAGGATCTCCACATAGACCTTTGGGAACAATTGCTTCATAGGATTGCCTGTTGCTAGTATCTACAGCCCAAATAAGAAGCTATGATGAATCTAGATGCTGCAACAATTTAGGTTTGTGCATAGTTACAAAGCATCATGACATGTGAGGTTTCCAAGAAGATTTTGCCCTGTGGGCTGAGAGCCTTGGAAACAAAGGCTCACATTCTGACAAATGAGCTTTGTGGGGGGAAAAAGAGGGCCAGTAACTATGAAGTTTAAAGCAAATTAAGTTTCTTATGCACTAAAACCTTAGTGAAAATTTAGTGCACAGTTTTATACATACATGTCTTTAGGCCTGTAATTAATACACATTGTTTGTCAAGTTGCATACTTTCCTGTAATACATGCCCCTTAAAAATACAGAGTGAAAGTCATACAGGAATAAAAGAGAAAAAAAGAGAAAAAAAGAATACAGAAGAAACGAAAGTAACTTCCCAAAATTCAGTGTTATATTTGATTACAATAATATCAACATTAGGTATACCACCTACCTGGGCTGACATTTTATCCTTAACTTTTATTTTCCCACTTACTGTAGTAGTCTGATGGTAGATGATTTTGTGGATGGTATAATATGTGATGGGACCAAGAAGGTACCAAATAATGTGTACACCTTGTGATGATTTCACCAGTCTCATTTTCTAATGACTAAAAGTTGGATTCTTGCTTTGAGCCACATTCTGGTGCTTCTTTGGGAGGAAATCCAGTAAATTTAGAATTGTTAGATCATAGGTCTAGAGCAGAAGAGTACCTCATAGCCCCTATTGTCTAACTCCCCCTTCCCCATTTTATAATTGAGGAAACTGAAGTCAAGGTAGGTTAAGTGAACTTGGTCATGGGCATGCAGGAGGTTAGACTCAGTTTCCTTTTCCCAGAACCACACTTGCTTTCAACCTCAGAGAGAGAGATGCCCATATTTAACAGTTTGGGAATCAGATGCATTTTATCATTTATCAAAGTGGTGGTGGTGTTCTGTTATTTCAAATGTATCCCATTTTTCATGACCTTGTTTGTTTGTTTTTTTGTCAAATATATTATAGTGGTTTGTCATTTCCTTCTTCTCATTTCACAGTTAGAGAAACTGAGGCAAGCATGGTTAAGCATCTTGCCCAGGGTCACAAATAAGTGTCTGAAGCTAGATTTGAACTCAGGTGTTCCTGACTCCATGGCTTATGCTTTATCCACTGCACCACCTGGCTGCCTTTGGGGGCTAAATCATAGTTACAGCCATGTAGACTTTAGAGTTTGAAGGGATCTTAGAGACTATTGGAAGGCACCTGGGCATGATGGGAAGAGCACTGGGTCTGGAATCAGGGACTTGGTTCAGATCCCACCTCTGATGCTCATTTCCTTTGTGTTTTCTTGGATAAGCTATAATCTCTCTGGGCTTCCTTGTTTTCATTTATGTAATGAAGAAGTTGGCCTAGTTGGTTTTCTCAGGTTCTTTCCACATCTAGGTCTACCCTTCCTCTTCATATTATATATGAAGGAACTGAGGCTCAGAGGGGTAAAGAATCTTGCCCAAGGTTATAAAATTAGTGATTACTCTGACCAAAATGAATTTTATTCCTTGTAAATACCCTGACCTCTCATGGCCAAAATGCCTTCTCTTTTGTTTTTTAAATTCTTTTTTAAAAAATCCTTTCCTTCTATTTTAGTATCAATCCAAGTTAGGTGACTTACCCAGAGTCTCACAGCCAGGAAATGCCACCATATTTGAACCTAGGTCCTTCCGACTCCAGGCCTGGCACTCTTATCCACTGTACCACCAAGTTGCCTGGCTTATTAAATTCTTTTAAAACTCCACTCAAATGCATTCTCTTCCTGGAAGCCTTCTGTGATATTCAATATACTTATGTCAACCTCAACTTCTCCCCTCAGATCTACTGCCCCTTTGTTTTATAACTCTCTAATGCACTCACCCGGTTGAATTTTGTGTTCTAGGCCTCTCTGCATTTGTGTATCATCCTTCTTCTTGTTGTAAAGTCAACCTTTCCACTGTTAGTTATATTCAGCTATTTTCCATGAATGGTTTCTTTAGACTGATCTCAGTTTTTGCCACTGTGATAACAAAATCAACAGCTATTCACTGTAGCTGAAAAAAAAACCAGCAGTATATACTGTAGTTGAATAATGCATCAGTGCCTTAATTTCATGAATTGTTTGAGGATTAACATTTTGATAAAAGTTCAAACACTTAAATTTTTTTATGTTAAGTTTTTTCCAACTAAGAAAAATTCAACTTCTCTCTCTCCCACTTCATTGAGAAAGAAAGAAAGAAAAAACTTCCTTTGCAAACATCTATCGTCAAGTAAACCTTATTCCTGCATTGGCCATGTCAAAACAAAAAGAAAAGGTCTCGATCTGCACTCTGAGTCCTCCACTTTTTTTTTAAATAACCCTTACCTTGCATCTTGAAGTCAATACTGTGTAGTGGCTCCAAGGCAGAAGAGTGGTAAGGGTAGGCAATGGGGGTCAAGTGACTTGCCCAGTGTCACACAGCTGGGAAGTGTCTGAGGCCAGATTTGAACCTAGGACCTCTAGTCTCTAGGCGTGGCTCTCAATCCACTGAGCTACCCAGCTGCCCCTGAGTTCTCCACTTTTGTTAGAAGGCAGGTAGCTTGTTATATCATGAGTCCTCTGATTATTGTGTTGATGAGTTCCTAAATCATTAAAAGTTGAATGTCCTTATATAATGTTGTCCTTGATGAAATTGCTCTTTACTTTATCTTTATACTTTATATGTGTATATAAAGTATACTTTCTACTTTAACCATTTGTAATTCTTTGACACCTCAAAAAGAGCTGCTATATTTTGATAGCTCATTTCAAGTTATTATTTATTTACACAATTGAAATTTTTATATAGCCATGAAATGCTGGAATGAAGGGGCTTTTGAGTTATTTCAAAATGGGAGTGACTAAAAAATTCAGCTAAAATAAAGTGTTCATGGAAAAGCTGAAAAATGCCATGGATGAAAACTAGGTGGAAGTTTTTAGATTTAGAGTAATTGTTTCATTAGCATTTGAAACTTAGGGAGTGAATTAGAAAGGCCAACATAACCTAAACATTGAGGTGCTGTTAATACAAGATAGGAACATTGGATATGAGGATATCCTCATACCTCAAGATCTGAATAACCATTATGAGCTTTGGTCTACACCAACTAAGCAGACAATAACTAACTTTTTGACTTTAGGGAGAGTTTTGCTCACAAGAGAAATACAGATTAGGCCCCATGATTAAATCAGTATATTACTTAAAAGAGAAATATAACATCGGAATCTGTGAACAACAAAGGTATTTTTTCCAAACAAACTTCTGAAAATAATAGCATCATAGAAACCAGGAAGGAGATGTTTGAGGAGTTTCTGTTGTCTAAACACTGAAGAGTATATTTATAATAAGTAAAAATATATCATTTTTATATTTAAGAACAAAAAAGTCCCATTTTCTAAAGTCATAAAAAAAGAACCAGTTTTTAGAACTCTAAACTATATTCATAACAAGTCATGGGAAACAATTTAATGGTGTATTTTATTGATATTCATTTATCCGCATGGCATCCTTGGGAAGTAGTTCAAATGTTCACTTTCCCATTTATCCCCCTTCTGTGATTCCATCAGTGCAGGGACCTTCCAAATGAGGAAATTCATTGTGCTTATGCAGATCTAATAAAACTTATGTTCTTAGAGAATTGTTAGGAACACTAAGCAGTTAAGTGTCCAACGTCAGGCAGAAAGCATGTTAGCGGTCCAGAATATTTTAGACATGAGATTTAAACCCAAGCTTCTCTGACTCTTAAGAAGCAGAATGTAATCATTGATGGACGAGATCTGGCCACAGAGTCTGGAAGACCCAAGTTGAAGTCTTGTATCTGAAAGATACGAGCTGTAGGACCTTGGGCTAGGCTATTCTTTAGGGGCCATGAGTTAAAGGTAGTCAATGTTGGAGAGACCTCCCACTCTGGAACTTCCCATGTACTAATAAAGTGACAGGTCTGGATAAATAAAGATATGGACATATACATACAAAACATATATCATATAGGTACATGTAGCATCAACAGATCATGACATTAAAGAATAGTTGTCTTACAAAGAATCTAAAATTCGACTCCAGATAAATTACAGAATCCAAATCCAATTACTTTTTCTAAATATCATGCTTGGTTCTTAAAGACTGGCATCTTGACACTATCCACATTCAGAGGAAGAACCGTGGGAGTAGAAACACGGAAGAAAAACAACTGCTTGATCACATGGGTCGATGGGGATATAATTGGGGATATTGACTCTAAATGATCACCCTGTACAAATATCAATAATATGGAAATAGGTCTTGATCAATGACACATGTAAAACCCAGTGAAATTGCTCATTGGCTACGGGAAGAGGTGGAGGGGGGGTGGGAAGAACATGAATCTTGTAACCACGTAAAAATATTCTAAATTAATTAAATAAAAATTTCCAAATTAAAAAAAAAAGACTGGCATCTTGGTTAGGAGGTATATTTAGTTAATTAATATTAAATATATCCCACAGGGATGTTTTATTCTCCTATGTGACCCAGCTGATCACACAATTTGATAGATTTAATTAAAAAGTGCAAGATTAGATTGCTTTATGTCTCCCACTTAAATATGACTTTGATGTCCTATAACTTTTCAAAATTATTTCAGGTATATGGTCAAGATTTTTTTTTTCAGTTCAATGAAACTTTGATTTTGACATTTGTGCTTTGTATACATCCTCCATACACAAGCTCTTTACTTTATCTTTATACTTTATATATGCATATATATTTTTCTATGAAATTTCATGTGCTTCGGTGATGACAAAGAATTGGGATTCCATATCAATAACTCTGCAGTCCCCTGGCAAAGGTCAGTTTCCTACAAGAGACAAACCGTAGTTACCTTCCATTAGCAAGCCTTTAAAAATAAGTCTCAGTGGTTATCGACTTCAAAAGGAATGGCTAATGGGATAAACTAACAAAGAATAGGAAGTCTCTGTCGATCACATGAAACAAACATCTTCATACACATCAAGTCAGTCTATTATTTAAAGAGCCTCTTCTGTTTCATTCCTGCGGATGGTTCGAGTGATTTGATTCTGCCCTTTGGCTAGATATTGCAGAGGGAATATTTAGCAAAAGTTAATCTTAGGCTTGAACCTACATGATCTACTTTTGTAGACCCTTATAATTACAAGAGGAGTGCTGGCTGTATATCACTGGAAATTACCAGTTTACCTGCTTCCCCCACCCGGGGGTGTGATGATTCATGCTGGCCCAGTAGAATAGAATCCTGGGTTCATTTTTTTTTTATTGCCAATGCAATTTCGAGTTTGGGACAGGGCAGGATGGTGAGAAATATTTATAGAGGGAGATTTAGTAAGTTGTTATGATGATGTTTATTAGGTTGATATAGAGAATGCCCTACATGGAACTTCCTATCTCTACATGGAGTGTCACATAGGATCATAGCTCAAAAACTGGAAGGGACATCAGAAGCCATCCAGTCCAACCTTCTAATTTTGTGGAAAGAGTGGCCCAGATGGGGCTAAGTGACTTCCCCAAGGTCATGCAAGTAGTAGACATCCAAGATGGGATTTGAACCCAGGTCTTCAGAGGAAAGAGATTGTGTTCATTCCATATTCCATATTTAACAAATGAGCTAGGTGACTTGGTGGATAGAGATCGAGGCCTGGAGACAGGAGGGCCTGGGTTCAAATATGATCATAGACATTTCCTAGCTGTGTGACCCCGGGCAAGTCACTTAAACTTAGTTACCTTGCCCTTACCACTCTTCTGCCTTGGAACCAATACATAGTATTGATTCTAAGATGGAAGGTAAGAGTTAAACACACACACACACACACACACACACACACACACACACACACACAAAATCAAACAAATAAAATGTTGACTTAGAGGTGTTTTCCCCCCTCATTATTCTTAGTGCGGTTTCCTGATTTGGAGTAATTAGGGAGTTAAAAATGTGGGCTGCCACAGTTAAACTTTCTGCTGCTGCAGTCTCCAGCTTATGGATGACCTATACACAGTAACAGCTGCTGCTATACTCTTTCCCCCAACCCCCACCCCAACTTCCTTTTCCCCCTTCTGACCTAGGCAGCTGTTGCTGCCTGAGGGAGCTGATGTCCTTGAAAGCCTCGACTCTCCCTTTCTGGGAGCCACAGATTCCGGCCCCCATGCCTGGCGAGGTTTCCACCCATAAATTCCCCCTCCCTGCCTCCAGTTCTCTCCCACCCTCGCTCTACCTCTTCCTCTATATTTCATCTTCCACTAGAGTTGGATGGGAGGAAGAGGGAGTCTTTCCCAGAGGTGTGAGCAGAGGAGGTGGCTGCTGGGCTTGTGACAGGGGAGATGAGTTCTTAGCATCTTTACAAGGAATTTTCAATACATTTTCCAAATGAAACATTTTTCTTTTAAGGTGGTAAATTCTATTATGCCATCAAGTCAGTACAGTCCACAGGGCCATGAAGAGTCAGACAGGACTGAACAGCACCACTCTGTAGTCGGACAGCGTAATAGACCCTATCACCCTAAAATAAAATAAAATGTTTCACTCACACCTCTAATTAAAACTCCCCTTTCCAACATTCCATCTGTCTTTGGTTCAAATCTGGACTCATACTTCCTAGCTGTGTGACCCTGGGCAAGTCACTTAACCCCCATTGCCTAGTCCTTATTACTCTTCTGCCCTGGGACCAATGCATAGTATTGATTGTAAGAGAGAAGGTAAGGTTTTTTTTAAAAAAGTAACACAAAGTAGGGATGCCTGGGGAGCCCAGTAGATAGTCAGGAAGTCCTGGGTTCAAATTTGACCTTAGTCACTTCCTAGCTGGAAAAGTCACTTTGCCCACATTGTCTAGCCCTTACCAACTCTTCTGCCTTGGAACAGATATTTAGTATTGATTCCAAGATAGAATGTGACGGTTTTTTAAAAAAATTAAAATGTGCACATTTCAGTAAAATTATTGAAAAAATATGACATGTAGAATGCAGATCAAAGTATACTATTTTTACTTTAATTTATTTGGCTTTTTAGTTTGGAGTTTGGATTTTATGTGACTATTCTCTTACAAAAATGAATACGGTGGAAATAGGTTTTGCTTGATAATACATGTATAACCCAAATTGAATTGTGTACCATCTCCAGGGAAGGGAAGGAAGGGAGGGAGACATTTTAGACCATATAACTTCAGAAAGCTTATGTGGAAAATTATTACATGTAATTGGTAAAATAAAATATCTTTATTTTTAAAAGTTGCTACCTGGGAGAGCTGATGTCCTCGAAAACCTTATGGAAGTCACCTAGCTGCCCCTTTTGAGTTCTTTTTTTAAAAATTGCACCTGAAATGAGCACCTAATTTTGTTTTGTTATGCTGCTATCAAGAGATATCACTAAAATGTATTTTTTTAAAAAGGCATTAAAGGGGCACCTGGGTGGCTCAGTGGATTGAAATCTAGGGCCAGAGATGAGAAGCCCTGGGTTCAAATTTGGCCTCAGATACTTCCTAGCTATGTGACTCTGGGCAAGTCACTTACCCCCCATTGCCTAGCCCTTACCACTCTTCTGCCTTAGAACCAATTCACAGTATTGATTCTAAGACACAGGATAAGAGTTTTAAAAAAAAAGGCATTAGTTAAAATTTTGCTTCAGATATTTCATTTATTAACTGAAAGGTCTTAGATAATCCATTCAGCTTTTCTGTACCTCAGTTTTCTTCTCTGTAAAATAAGAATAATGATTACTTTGTGACCTTTTTCATAGGGTTCCCAGGCAACAATCCTTTGTAGATCTTAAATTGGGTAGCTAGGAAGTATGATGGCTAGAGGGCCAGGCCTGGAATCAGGAAGATTCATCTTCTTGAGTTCAAACCTGGCCTCAGATACTTAATAGCTGTGTGACCCTGGACAAGTCACACAGTTGTTTGCCTCAGTTTCTACATCTGTAAAATGAGCTGGAGAAGGAAATGGCAAACCACTCCAGTATTTTTGCCAAGAAAACTCCCAGATGGGGTCATGAAGAGTCAGACAGGACTGAAACAACTGAACAACAACAAATCTTAAATATATACATTTAGGCTGCTTTTCTTTATTTTGATTTTCACAAAAGCAGTTTTCTTTCTTTCTTTCTCCCCCCCCCCCCCAGCATATACCAGGTGATATCAGAGACAGGTCTTCCAGAAATATATTAACTTAAATAGTTAGCATTTACATAGCACTTTAAAGTTTGTAAAATGTCTCATAAACTTTATCACATTCGGTTCTCACAAGAACCCTGAGAGGTACTACATATTACAGTTAAAGAAACTGAGGCAGACAGAAGACAACAGTTAAGACATTTCCTCAAGGACACAGAGCATCTGAGGTGGGATTTGAACCTGGATATTCCTGACTCTCGACCCAGTATTCTAGCCACTGCTTCCACCTAACTAAGTTGTATAGAAATATAAAGCCTGTCAGAATTTAAAATTTTCTATGGGTAAACTGCAAAGTAGATAAATTATACCCTTATGAGTATTGACAGTATATTTTATATATGCTTCTAAGGGGGAGGAAAATCTTTTTGAAATGTGTAAAATTCTAAGGCAGTTACAGAAATTTTCTATTTAGTAATGCAATCTTTTTTTTTAACCCTTACCTTCCACCTTAGAATCAATACTGTATTGATTCTAAGGCAGAAAAGCAATAAGGGGTAGGTAATGGGGGTTAAGTGACTTGTCCAGGGTCACACAGCTAGGAAGTGTCTGGTGCAAGATTTGAACACAGGACCTCCCACCTCTAGGCCTGGCTCTCTATCCACTGTGCTACCCAGCTGCCCCCAACATGTCATCTTTAAATCACAGTATGTTTTTGTTTCAATAGATCATAATGTAAGGAAATCTATTTTTCCCATGTTGTTTTTGGCCATTGATATTAAGATAATAGGTTTGTGTTCTTCCATTTTCACAGAACCTGTCTGGTAGGCTACTCTTTACCTAAATGGAAATCTTCACAACATTCTCCAAAAGTTGTCATCTCACCTTTGCTCTCAAATTATAGAGAATCCAGTGCCTTGGTGGCTCTTATGGTTAGGAAGTTTTTCTTCATATCAAGTTTAAATTTGTTTTGTATATATTGTGTTGTATCTTCTTGAGGATTATTTTATTTATTTTAAAATACTTTTTATTGATAACCTTTTGTCATTTGTCCCTCCCACTTTTGGAAAAGGAAAAAATTTGATCCCTACCCCTCCCTAGATTTGTTATTGTTCAGTCATTTTAGTCACGTCTGACTCTTCATTGCCCTATTTGAGATTTTCTTGGCAAAGGCAATGGAGTGGTTTGCCATTTCCGTCTCCAGCTTATTTTGCAGATGAGGAAACTGAGGCAAAAAGGGTTAAGTGACTTGCTAGTTGCCCAGATTAGCCCTCCCTTATTACAAATAAAATCAATTTGGACAAAAATAGCCCGGGTAAGACTATTTCTAACAATGTATATAAAATTCTGCCCTAGCAGTCCCTTATTTCTCTGTGAAGTGGAAGTTTTTTTTCATTATCATCTTCTGGGGACCATTGTTGTTTTTTTGTTTTGTTTTGTTTTGTTTACCTTCTGTTTTAGAATCAATACTGTATATTGGTTCTAAAGCAAAAGAGAGGTGAGGACTAGGCATCAAGGGTTAAGTGACTTGCTCAGGGTCACATAGCTAGCATAATTTTTTTTTAAACCCTTGTACTTTGGTGTATTGTCTCATAGGTGGAAGATTGGTAAGGTTGGGCAATGGGGGTCAAGTGACTTGCCCAGGGTCACACAGCTGGGAAATGGCTGAGGCCGGGTTTGAACCTAGGACCTCCTGTCTCTAGGCCTGACTCTCACTCCACTGAGCTACCCAGCTGCCCCCAATTTGTTTTTTATTCACAGAGTTCATCATCTTTTTTCCCATCATTTTAAAAAATATTTCTCAATTTGATGGGGGAAGAGTTCAGAGGGATTATCACCTCCATCATTCCCTAATTTATTATTATAATCTAAGTTTGAAAAAAATGGTTGCCATGTCACACTCTTGAGGTTTGAATACTCCCCTGGTTCTTTTTCATATAAGCTGTTATCTGACTACATCTATTTCATTCTGTTTCATCATAATTTTTTGAAGTCAAACTTTATTAAATTATCTCTTATTTTTTAAGTCAAAATTACTAGGCTGTCACAATCTTTTTAGACTCTGACTCTGACTTAGCTATTATTCCCAGCTTTGTTTCATCTGTAGGTCTGAAAAGTAGATACTTTCATCTAAGTTATTGATAAAAAAAAAAAAAAAAGAAAACCAAGGACAGAAATCAGCATTCTCTGCAAAAGATCTCCTTTTAGTTGACATTCATCCATGAATAACCATTTTTTGGATTTTGGTGGTCAACTGATTCCTAAACTACCTAGCTCACATTTCTCCATTTTATCCACAAGGATAACATGAGAGGCTTTGTCAAATGTTTTGCTGAAATCCAAGGAGACAGTATCCATGGAATTCTTCTCATCTCCTAGTTTAGTAAATGCCAAAAAAGAAAATGAATTTTGTCTGCAATGTTCTGTTCTTGATGAAGTTCTGATGGGTCTTAGTGATCATTACGTTTCTTTCTTACATGCTCACAAACCATCTTTTTAATAACATGTTGCAGATTTTTTTGACAAGAATCAAAGGTAGGGTCTCTAGCCTCTTGTTTTTAGACTCTACTCTTTTTCCTTTTTTGGAAGATCAAGACTTTTGCCTGCGGTACCTGACCAATTATCATCCACATTTTTTCAGGGATCAAAGACAGTGTATCAGCAAGCTTAGCTGCTAGCTCTTTCACTTCCCTAGGATGTAATTCATCCAGGCCTGGTAACTTGAACTCATCGAGGGCAGCAAAGATACTTTCTTATCATTTCCTCATTTATTTTTGGTGCCAGCTCCCTGCTATCTCTTTTTTGTTCCGTCCTTCCTAGTATGAAGATAATTCTCTCTGGTAGAGAAAACAGAGGCAAATTTAGACTTGAAAAGTTGTGCTTTTTCTCTATCGTCCATTATCATTGTCCCATTTAACTGAAATATAGGTCTGATTCCTTCTTTGATCTCCCTTTTGAGCCCCCAAACTATGGGGGAAAGCCCTTTCTTTGTATTGTCCTTAGCATTCCTTATCAGCTCAGTTTCATCCTGAATTTTAGTATTCCTGAGACAGCTCTCTGGACCATGCTACACTTTTGTCTTCATCCTTCAATGACATTACCTTGGCCTTGTTTCTATCTCTTCTATATTGCTTAAAAATTTAGGCTGGTTAATTAGTTCCCAGAGTGTGCATGCAAATATCTTAAAACTTAAATGGCTTATAAAAACTAAGTTTCTGAAACTCTTAAAAACATTCCCCTCTTTTCTTTCTTTTTGGAATCTTTTATGTTTGTGCCTTTGGAATTTTATGAAGCTTTCCTTGTCTCTCCAGGTCCATTTCATGCTGTAGCAAGATTTGCTCCCAATCTGTGAAGGTGAAAAGTGTTGCAAGCTTTCTTGGATGCTTTTAACTTGTTGAATATTTAACTTTTCTGGAAAAAAGACAAACAGTTTGTCATTAGTGAATGGTAATTGTGAATTGCTAAACTTGTTGGATTTGGCAAGTAAAAAGCATATGTGAATGAAAAAATCCACCACACATGGCTCCAACTTCTTTGTGCAGTGGTAATGGACTTGAACAGTGACTGGAATGTAACCAAGGGGCAGAATAACTACTTCCATTGTGATTCATTGACCAACTGTTTAGAATTATAATATTCACTGGGTGGATGCTAGTTTGAAGTTTTAGCAAAAAACGTTGCTGCTTTTTCCTGAGTTTTGAGCTTTTATTTTGTTGAAATGATACTGTGACTTTCTAACACAATTCTTTTTCATTAAAATATTGGGTTTTGTCCCCAAAGAGTACAGCATAAAATCTTTTCTGTTTAGCTCCACCTCATCCTGCCCTCGCTGCTTCCCTCCTCAAGAGAAAGTGTGGAACAATGAAGATGAAATGGATATAGAATCAAAGGACTTGGATTCAAAATTGATCATACACATTCCCTTTATAACTCTGGTCAAGTCATAACCCTTCTGAACCTCAATTTCCCTATTTGTAAAATGAAAAATTTGGAATAGAAGGCCCCCAAGAAACTAGCTAGGTCTAAATCTCACAGAATTATGATTTATATATCCTATATATAATATTTATTTATATTATTTATATATAATAATTATATTATATATTTATAATATTAAATAAATAAAATGTATTTATATTATTTAAAATAAAGTAATTATACTTATAATATCCTATGATTTCTTGGTTGAAGACCTTTATCATAAAGATCTTTGAAAAGAATGAAATCATTTCTATTTGTATATTTCTAGTTGACTGAAAAGGAAAGACACCCAACAAACAAGGCCATTTGGGGAGGGTTATTTTGTGAAATAGCCAAGGGATTTTCTTGGCAGATACTAGAGTGCCATTTCCTTCTTCGGATTGAAGAGAAAAGGAAGAGAGGATGGAAGCGGCTGATATAGATGGTGTCATGGAAACAGTGATCATGAACTTGGATAGGCTTCAGGAGATAGTGGAGGATAAAGGGGCCTGGTTTGCCATGGTTCCTGGAGTCATGAAGAAACAGAATTGAACAACAACAGAGCCAAGGTGGTGTCCTCCAGGAATATTATTTGTGACAAACATCAGTGATATCATAGTTTTATTAGAGAACTTTTCACAGTTTCACAGACTCTTCTATTATATCTCAGAGACTATAGGAAGCATTTTGTTGATAGGGGGACTCATACTTATGTTTGCCTTTGCAGGTGATCCTCTCTGGAATCATAGGACTAACAACATGGAAAAGACCAATGATACTTTTGGTATGTAATAATTTTACAAACTGTTAACAGGATTAAAATATACTGTTAGAAGTCATTTTCTGATATAAAATGAACACTTAAAAAAGAAGTCAAACTTCCTTTCCCTCTCAAAAATGAATGGTGCCTCCTTAGGCAAAATAGTGTAGTCTTACTTATTGTTCATGGAAACATTATTACTCATGTCAGACATTCCCCTTTTTTTAAACAATAAACCAAGACTATAGCACTTGCCAGCACTGAAGATTTACTTATATCTTCTTGTTTAGCTAGTGGTATATATTCCTAATCTTAATTCTGTCAGTGAACCCATTCTGCTTTTTAAGTACACTTCCTCCTGGTTGTATGTAGCACATAATTTAGGGGTACTTTGAAAATTCAGTGGGTCTGTATTCTCATTGGCGTGGATACTTTCTCTTTGCCTCTTCATCCCATGTAGTTCTTGTTTATGATCTTTTGTAAATGAGTCTACTTGATATATTGGAAGCCTTTCTCTTTTCCTTATAACTAACACATTGACGTTGATAATCCCTAATTTACCTTGAATGCCATAATATTACAGATTCTCCCCTAATGAGATCTGCTGTTATTTGAAAGAGTTTGATTTAACTACTTAGCTTGGAAAAACAAAATGGATGAAAAATGTATCTTGCTTAAATGATAACATGCAACTGAATGAAGTTAGTCTATCAGGGTGTACAACCTGAGCAGGTACTGCTGATATATAATAAAGATCTGGATCCAGAATCCAATAGAAGGAAGAGATCAAAATAGATCCTTCATCACTCTATGGCAAATATGAATAACATGGAAATAGGTTTTGAACAGTAATATACTTGTAACCCAGTGGAACTACTTGTCAGCTTTGGGAGGGTAGAGGAGAGAGCACGGAGGGGTGGGGAGCATGAATCATGTATGCATGGGAAAATATTCTAAATAAAAATTAAAATAAAATAAAATAAAATAAAAAGCAAGACAAAGTAAAAAATATAGATCCTTCAGTAATCTTAAATAGTTCATTGATGCAAAAGTCATCTTTTGAACAATAATATTTTTTTGGTAATAGAATGTCAATGCAAATTTTGGAATGTCATGATTTCAGTTGCCTCAAAGGCAATGGAAAAAATTATGTGGCAGGGGTGACTTGCACAGAAGAAGGAACATAAAAGATGTATCTGAGGCTAGTTGTCTAGTGAGAGTGGGGAAGAAAATATAGATAGTTACTGGAAGAACTATAAGTGGGAATTTTAGTGCCTCAGTCAAATTTAATTTATGTGGATCCCAGGGAACCACCAAGGTAGCAGTGGTGCAAGATGCTAGACTAGAGGCCCACCCTAGGGAGAAAGTGCATCCCTGAATGCCAGCCTCCTAGAGCAAGCTCCATGTTATATAATACCTGATACTGTTAAATGCTTGGAAATGTTGAAAGAATTCATGGAAGGCTTTCCCACCACGGTTAACAGAAAGACATAGACAACAATTACACAGGATAAGAAGTTATAAAGGGGTTATAATCTGGGTCAGTGGAGGAGGCAATTAGATTGATGGGATCATGGACCTAAATAGAATCCAAGTATACCGAAGACAGATTTCATTGTGATGGCATAACCTCATAGTAGTTTCTGGACACTGGAGGCAGTATACCATTTTACAGGACAGAAATATGTTATACAGTATTGATTCATGTAGCAAACATTTGATCCATTGCATTCAATATGAAAGGCACTGAGGCCAGCTGCTGTGCCAATATAAAAGTGAATAAAATGTGGTGCCTGATCTTAAGTAGCTAATAACTTGGTTGGTGAGATATAATAGCACCTGCCTCCCAGGATTATGGGAAAAATGAGATAATATTTGTAGAGCATTTTAGAAACTTGGAAGCACTATATCAGTGGTATCTCTCTTTCTCATTACCATTATAAGACATGGTAAAACATTTTGGCCTTGTACTCAAAGAAATTTAGCAGAAATTTGCCATACGTAGTGTTTTTAATCAAAGACTTTCTGATGATTTGGGAGAGAAAAAAATTGCTATTTTACTTTTATTTTTACTATTTGGGTCATTTGGCAGCTAATAATAGACATTTAGAGGGTTCTCTTCCAACATTTGCTTCTGTTTTCCAGAACTTTGTATTCATCCCCTTCTTAATTCACAGTTGCCGGGTAGTTCTCCCCCCCACCTGTCCTCTTTCTGTGGGCTCTTTTGGGGGCAGTTCTTAGTAGCACACCATTCTAAACACACTCGATCACCCTTTCCTGAAGAACATTTATATTCCCACTCCCTCTTTGATCATTGTTTCAGTGATTACATCAGGCTTCTTACTGTGTGTGTGTGAACAAAGGAGGGTCAGTTTGACCTAGTTTCTTTAAACTCAAGTTTATTTGAAAACTTCAAGAATTGGAAATTCACAGTAAGCTATCTATTCCCCTTGCAGGTTGCACTTTTCATGTATTATATATAAAAACAGTCATATTAAAATGTTCATAAGAATATATTTGGTTCCATTTGGATTTGAGGAAAAAGGCATTTGATATGAGTATATGGATGTTTTTAACAGCAATATTCTGAGCTATTTTTTCCCATTTAGATCAGATATTCTGCATTTTTCTCTTCAGACATTTTATGCATAATTTCTAGAGGTTGTTGTTGTTTTACTTTATTAAAATGTCTAACAAAATAAGGGCTCTTAGAAATTAGAATTTTAGTGCTATCATCTTCAATATCATCTTTAGATTTGGAAACTGAGGCTGAGAGTGTTTAACTGACTTGCCCAGGGTGACATAGCTAATTAAGTATCTGAGGTAGAAATCTGAATTTAGATCTTTCTGACTCCACATTCAGTGCTCTATATATTCTCACCTAGCTAGAAGATAATTATTGACTCTCCTTCATTTTACAAATGAGAGAATTGTGTTGCCATGAGATGCACAACCCCATTGCTTCTTGGTTGCTTTTCTTGGGGAGTTGGATTTGGAAGGGATATTCTCTCTGAAGGCTTACTTTAATATTGCATGTTTGAAGTTATATACCACTTGGTAGGTACTTTAAAAATTACTGCTATAAGGTTTGGTGGTGGTGGTTTTCTGGCTTACTTTGGAGCAACTGAATTGGGAAAGGCTTAATTTCAAAACTAATGGAAAAACCACAATCATTCATTTTACTCGCCAAGATTCTGTTCAATAGCTCTTCTGGGTCAGAGTTCAGATATGTTGTTTGATCTAGTTTACTGGCCCTGTTGACTTAACATCTCATGCCACTGAAGGGTTTGGCTAACATCATTGAAGAACCAGTTCATTTCAACCAATATTTTATTAAGAACCTGCTACAAGGAAGGCATTGGTGATAGAGTTTATGTTCTAGTTGTTATTATCAAAAAAGGAGCAATGAATGAAAAATGTTCTTTTTGTGATGGAAGAACAATCTCAGAAATGAACATCTAGCCTCATAAATATTCCTCAACATACCATTAAAAATCACAGAATCATCACTTTGTAGCTGGATGGAATTAATGTGGCCATTGAGTACAACTTCCTCATTTAAAAGAAGGTTACAGAAAGACTAAGTGTTGGAAAGCAGCCTCTCTTCCCATTATGTCGCTTTGTTTTACATTATCAATCAGCGACCTAGAGGTCATTTATCATTGAGATGTGCAGGCATAGACAGACCCTCAGAGAAAGGAAGATGAAACCAATGAGATGGAAAACTGATCCCACAGGCACTGCCCCTCTGGGTAGTACCAGGCAAATTGAGGAACTATGATTGGTTCCTGAGATGTGATATGGAAGAGCTAATGGAGTGGAGAAAACTGCTTATAAGCTGAGACCAAGGCATGCTTGCTTGCTTGTGCTCTTCTGGCTGGAGGTTGGAACCTAAAGGAACCCCTGTTGGTGGTGAGCTTCAATCTATTAGACTGGCACATAGGGTATTAAGCTAAGCTTCTCTCTACCTCTTTCCTACATCTCCCTCTCTTTACTATCACTTCTTTGATGTAATAAAGCTACCAAAGCTACTAGCAGCCTCATAATTTAATTTTAACTATTACACTAAGTAACTTACCTGAGATCATACAGCTAGTCAGTGACCAAGAAAGGCTTGAACTCAAGTCTTCCTAATTCCATATCTAGCATTTCTACCCATCTTCTCAACTAGCTACCATTCAATGATGTAGAAAGGATCACAGTACATTGAAATAAGGATCCAGATGACTGTACATTACAAATCCCATCCAAATGAATCACATTTTATCTCTTGTTTAATGACTAGCAGATTAGGAGAAAACAAGGAGTCTTAAGTAACACTTTTGTTTTCATCATCAGTGTCTGAAATCTGGCTCCTAAGCTAAAAGCTCCCTAAATATTGTTTCTGGAGTTCTCCATGCAGCAAGAAGCTTCATGGCCCTCTTCTTCATTCTTTACATCCACTCAATTGCTAAGTCATGTCAATTTTGCCTCCATAATCTTTATCATGGTTGTCTTCCCCTCATCTCTCCTACAGGGATTGCCCTTTTTCAGAACTTCAGGGCTTCTCATTTAGACTAATATCCTCCAAGGCCAGCTAGCTGGTGCAGTGGATAGAACACCAGGCCTGGAATCAGAGACTGAGTTCAGATGTGGCCTCATATACTTACTAGCTATGTGATCCTGAACAAGTCACTTAACCCTGTTTGCTCAGTTTCCTCATTTATAAAATGAGCTGGAGAAGGAAGTGGCAAACCACTCCAGTATCTTTGCCAAGAAAATCCCAAACGGGGTCACAAAAAGTCAAATGACTCAACAACAATAGCCTCTTAACTGGTTTTCTGTCTCTAGTCTATCCATTTTCCAATCTAGCCTTTAAATTTTGGCTCAAATCAGGGACTGCCTTGATGATATTCTGCTCAAAACCTTCCTTGGTCCTGTATTGCTTGCTGAATAAATTATAAATTATAAATTCTAATTTATGCTATATATATAATCACATTCTCATTTTCTCACTTCCTAGAGCATGAGAGAGTGAATATATGCCTATTTTAAAAAAATTTATTTGTTTAAACTTATTTCTTAGCATCAATACTAAGTATTGATTCCAAAGCTGCTACCCCCTTTCAAAAAACTATTGAAGAAGGAGTACATTATAAACTTTTGAGGATCTTTATTTTTTTTTAACCAACTCATTCCTTATATTATTTTTTAAATTACATATAGAAACAATTTTTCAATAATTGCTTTCTTATCTTTTGCAATCCAAATCCTCTCCTTCCATTCCCTTTCCCATCCCAGGAAGCAAATAATCTGAAATAAATTATTCCAGTGTTGTCATGAATACAAATTTCCCTATTCCTCATTTTGAGAAAGAAGACACACTCATGAAGGAAATATGGCAAAAAATGACATTGTTTGATCTTCATTTATATTCTGACAGTTTCTTCTATGGCACTGGATAGCACTTTTCATCATGAGTGCCTTGGGGTTAGTTTTGGCTCTTGCATTGCTGACAATAGTTTAGTCCTTCACAGTTGATCATCATATAATATTTCCATTACTATATACAATGTTCACTTTGTTCTGTTCACTTCACTCTGCATCAGTTCATACAAGCATTTCCAAATTTTTCTGAAATCATCCCATTCATTGTTTCTTATAGCTCAATAGCATTCTATTACAACCATATTCCACAAGTTGTTCAGCCATTCCCCATTTGGAGGACACCCCTTCGTTTTCCAACTTTTTCATACCACAAAGAGAGCAGCTATAAATATTTTTGTACACATTGGCCTTTTTCACTTCTTTATGTATGATCTTGTTGGAATATAGAGCTACTAGTGGTATTGCTGGGTCTAAGTGCATGCCCAGTTTTATAGCCTTTTGGGCATATCTCTTGAGGATCTTCTATAGGGGGACCCATAAAGACATGGAGAGAAAGAAAATAGAATATCCTATATAGGACAGCTAGGTGGCACAGTAGAGTGCCAGGCTAAGAATCAGGAAGACTTGAGTTCAAATATGATCTAAAACACTTATTTATTATATGATCCTAGGTGAGTCACTTAACCTTGTTTGCCTCAGTTTCCTCATCTGTAATGAGCTGGAGAAGGCAATAGTAAACCATTCCTGTATCTTTGTCAAGAAAAACCCAAATAGGGTCAAGAAGAATCAGACACAACTGAAACTACTGAATAACAACAACAACATAAAGGGGGGCAGGTAACAAGCCAATCTGATTTTAATAGGCAGTGTTTATGGAAAAGTATATAATACATGGTGCAAGCATATAGCCAATTTACTTTTACATATGATCATTAGTGCTACAGAAACACTTGACTACACTTCTTTTCAATGTATGCAATCAAGCTTTATTATCCAAAGAATGATATGAAATAAGATTAGAAATATGATGGGAGACAGATCATGGATCTGAAGATTTAGTATTTTATTCAAGAAGCAATACAGAGACATTGAAAATTTTTGAGTAGGAGTGACATCGTCTGATCTGGGCTTTGAGGAATACCCATTTGGCAGTTGTGAGGATTGGAGAGGGGAGAGATTGGAAATAAGGCTGTCCTTGCTAGAGTATAGTGTCAGCGTTGGGCTTCCACAAGTCAAATACAAAATGCAGAACTGTGAGATTGTCTAATGAGGAGCCATTTTGATTAAGTGACCTCTTCATTGTAGCAGAGACGTTAAAAGATTTGAAATTGCTCATCTTTTGAAAGAAATGATACAGGGTCACCTAATTATAGTTGTTAAATGTGTATAGAGTTGGTATGTTTGCAATTTCAAGTAGCTGCTTTCTGTAGGCTTAATGGTAGTTTAAGGGATTTGGGTGAGATGTAATTGTGGGTTGTTTTTCATAAAGAATGACACAACTGGTCCACCAGAAATGCACATACTTTGAGTTGTTTTTCCAGCTCTTCTGACCTCTTGCTGAACTTACTCTCAAATGTTAAGGAGAACTTTTTTTAGTTGTACTTAGGGGAGCCCAAGGCACATTTTCAGTTGAAGTTGAAGGAATAGCTTCTCTAGATTTTAAGACTAAGACATTTACCTCGACTGATTTAGGTGCTACCCTGATGAAAAGCAACAGGAAGGGCTGGATGGTCTGGGACAAACCCTTCAGCCTGATGTTGTGATGAGCTAAAAATGAAGCAGGTGGTCAGTAGGAGAAGATAAGAAGACTTAGGAAAGAACCTTGGGGAACACTCACAATCAGGGGTCATGATATGGGTGATCAGCCAGCAGAGGAGCCTGAAAAGAAGCAGTTAGATAGTGGAATGTGAAATAAAGGATTAGTACCATGGAAATTTAGAGAAAATAGTATGTCCAGGGAAGTTATCTGGAGACACTAAAAGGTTAAGTAATTTGCTCAGGGTCACATAGCCCTGGGTATCAGAGGATGGGATTTGAACCAGGAATTCTCTTCCTGACTCTGTGTTCTCTCTCCCTCCTTCTCTGTCTCCCTTCCTCTCTCTGTCTCACTCTGTCTGTCTCTCTTTCTCCCTCCCTCCCTCTCTCCTCCCCCTCTTTCTCTGTCTCTCCTAAAAACCCTTACCTTCTGTGTTAGAATTAATACTGTATATTGGTTCTAAGTCAAAAAAGTGGTAAAGGCTAGGCAATTGGGATTAGGTGACTTGCCCAGGGTCACACAGCTAAGAAATGTCTGAGTCCAAATTTGAACCAGGACCTTCCTTCTCTAGGTCTGGCTCACTATCCTCTGTGCTACCCAGCTTCATATATATATATATATATATATATATATATATATATATATATATACACACATATTATAACATTAGAAAACCGAGGACCTATATTTACATCGATTTGGAAACTCTTTCCCCCTCAGGATAGATTTGAACATACCTTTAGCTTACACTTTAATATAATCTCCACTTACATTAGTGGTCAAGGAAATTGCCTATGATCCCAAAATTAGTGAGTTATCAACTATGGTATCAGATTAGAGACTGTACTTGTGCCTTCATTTGTTAGAGTTCTAGGCCTGGAATCTGGAGGACCTGGGTTTGAAATCTGGCCTCAAGACTTCTTAGCTGTGTGACCCTGGGCAAGTCACTTAATCTCAGCTGCTTATTACCACTTTTCTGCTGTGGAACCTTGATTGCTTAGCCCTTGCTGATCTTCTATCTTAGATTTGACTTAGATTCTGGCTTAAGAGTTGATACTAAGATAGGAGGTAAGGGTTTAAAAAAAGAAAAATAATGCAGTTTCAAGAACTAAAGCCAGGAAAACTAAGTATTGCTGTCAAGAGGCTATTTAGGTAACTTGCTTTAATGAATGTTCAAGAATAATTTGCAGTAGGTTTGTAAATTGCATGTAAATAGGCATTCTAAAGCTCTTTAAAAGAAAGTGTTTTTCATTATTTACTTGGGATTTTGTTAAATTCAATTTGCACTCCTATTAAGACAAAAGAGGTCTCTAAGCAAAGGTAAATTCCTTCTCACCTTTTCTCCAAATGACCATAAATTAAAAATTCACTGTGTAAGTTTACTTCATTTTTAAACAAATAGGGTTTATGAAAAATCTGTATTTATACAAAATGAATTAAGGAGTGATTCTTCACTTTACAAAAGGAATCATTGCTTTGAGTGCTTTGATACAATATAATGCACTTAAATACAAAATGATTTGCAATATGATCCTTTAAATAGGCAACTCTACCTTCCTTCCTTCCTTCCTTCCTTCCTTCCTTCCTTCCTTCCTTCCTTCCTTCCTTCCTTCCTTCCTTCCTTCCTTCCCCCCCTAAGTGGCCTCACTGGACAACATAGACAACATTCTGTTCCCATAGACCCCACCTCTCCACTAAACTTGTGTTTTATCAAGCATTCTCTGGGACCAGGCTTGGCCAATGTACTTATTCAGAGTTTGGCTGGGTTTTATGTGTTTATTTTGGGCTAGACTCCTGATGAGGAAACTTCCTCTACTGGGGCAGATCAGCACCTGCTCTATATTTTTCTGAGAGAGTCACTTGGGTTATTAAAAGGTTGAGTAAATTGTGTAGATACACACAGCCAAAATGTATCAGAGGTAGGATTTGAACCCATCTCTTCCTGATGGCGAAGTTGGCTCTATATTAACTATGCCATGATGCCCCTTATGTCTGTCCTTTAAACAATAGAGCTTTTAAAAAACCCCTTACTTCCTGTTTTAGAATTAATACTGTGAACTGCTTCCAAAGAAGAAGAATGTTAGGGATAGGCAAATGAAGGTTAAGTGATTTGCATAGGGTCACACACCTAAGAAATGTCTGAGTGCAGGAAGCTGTCAGATTTGAACCCAAGACTGCCCATCCCCGGACCTGACTCTCAATCCACTTTGCCACCTAGACTTCCCCAACACCAGAGTTTTTTAACATTAGAACTTGTAACTTTCTTCTTTTATTTGGACAGTTTGCTTTAATTGATTCAGAAACTTTTATAAATATATTATAAAACTACAACTTGTGAGACAAATTTCCATTTAACTAAAAAGATGAAAAGAATTAGATTTCCTACATATAACATTATGGGAAATAACCACTCAGGAAATAGCCATTGGACAGAAAATAAATGTATGATTTTGAAGCCAAAATTTCTTGCATAAATTTAATGAGGAATGCTTGAGTAGTTAGTTGGGTTTACCATTTAACAATTTTTTTTTGGCTTAGGCCATATCCTTCAGCAACGACCTCTAAAATTAGTCCTATTTGCAATTGATATAAAGCCTAATTAGGTAAATAAGTATTATGATTTGCGCAGATTGCCTACTTTGTATAAAGCTGGCAAATCTCAATTTCAAGTTTAGAAGTTGCTTTAAGAAATTTCTTTAGAAAAAATTTTTTCTTGGCTATTTACAGAAGAGTGTTGTGAATTTTAATCAATGTTTTTAATTCAAGGCATTTTTCTTTTTTTTTAGCTTGAGGTGATACTTCTTAAAGGAAACAAATCTTATTTATTTTGAATGAAATAAATTCAAAGTATTTACTTTGATAATAAATACTTCTGAGGACTCGTATGTGTTTTCTGAGTTTTGTTTTTTTTAATAGAAGACTAACTGGGCCTACTTATATTAATTGACAATGCAAAAAAGTATAAATGGCTGGCAAAAGGGATTCACAGAAGTGTTCAGTGCATTGATGTGCATGTCATCTTTGATGTGTGGTGGTTTCTTTATTGAATTTTGTTGGATAGTCTCGGCGTTGCTATAGCAAGCTGAGTAACCTTGATTGAAGCTCAGAAAGAACATATTGATTCAGCTCAACTCTTGGCAAATGCCTTAGTTGGAAAGACATTTTTGTTCATGTGGAAGGGAAGAAAAACCTATCTACGATGAATTCCTTAATGGTTTGTTGATACCATCTGAAGACAATTTTAAGTGGCACACTGATAGGGCTGAGTGGTTTGCCATTTCTTTTTCCAGCTTATTTTAAAGATGAGGAACTAAGGCAAACAGAGGTTGTGACTTGCCCAAGGTCACATAGCTATTTAGTGGCTGAGACCACAGTGTAGTAGAGGAGGCATTATGAAAACAATTATGTAAAAATCATGTACAAAAACATAAAAAAAGACTCTAAACTCTAGACTTGGAGTTGGGAAGACTTGACATTGAATCTCAACTTAGAGGTTTACTGGTTGTGTGTTCTTGGGTAAGTCATGTGTTCTTTTTTCAGCCTCAGTTTTCCCATCTGTAAAATGGGAATATTATTAGCATGTACCTCACAGGGTTGTTTCTGAAGATCAATTGAGATGATACATATAAAATGATTTAAACATTAAACATTAAAGCTCTATGAAATGTTAGCTCTAACAGTCATTTCCAGATATACCTGTTCCTTGCCCTTGCCTTTCTGTGAACCTTACTGTATTCAAAAGAAATACAGTATATGAAACATTCTGCATCCATAGTCTCCTATCTCTAAAGAAAGGAAGGAGATGAATTTCCTCATCTCCTCTTCAGGGTCAAGATTGTTTATTATAATCAATGTTATATAAGCTTTATTTTATTGTTGTATTATATTATAATATTAGTATTATATCTGTAGTTATTGTGTGCATTTTCCATTTTCTTATTACTTCATTTCTGTTTCTCTGAATTCTTTATATTTTTCCTGAAGGTATATTATTATTCACATACTATTATTTATTCAATAGTTTCTCAGGTGAAGGACACTTACCTTGTTCTCAGCTTCTTGCAATAACATAAAGTAATGTTATCAATATTTTGCTATTTATAAAATCTTTTGTGTGTGGGGAGGAGGGAGGACTCTGAACTACTAGGACTATTTGCCTAGAAGTTAGATCACTGCATCAGACGATCTCAAAAGTTTAGTGAATTTTCTAAATACTTCCAAATTGTTTCAAGAATGGTTAGACCAATTCACAATTGGAGAAATAATGGGACTATCTTTCAGCAGACTCTCTGTCATCGACCATTTGTAACCTATGCCAGTTTTCTGGGTGTGAAACCACAAAGTTATTTTTCACTTCTGTTCATGATCTGGAGTATGGTTTGACTTGGTCAGTTATAGTTTCCATTTCTTTTGGAAACTTGATAACCATTGACCATTTATCTTTTGGGGAATGGCTCTTGAGCATATGCATTTGTTTTAATTATATATATAAATATATTTGTGTATGCATTAGAAAATAGACTTTTATCAGAGATATTTGATGCAAAGATTTTTTTCCCATTTGACAGATCTTATCCTAGTTGCATTGGTTCTAATCCTACAAAGGCATTTTATTTTTATGTAACTGATATTGTCTACTTTATCTTTTATGATCTCCTCTATTCCCATTGGTCATAGTTATAAAAGGTACCTAGGAATAAGAGATAAAAAAGAGAGAAAGATAGGTTTTGAAGGTAAAGTATTTTCTAGCAAAAGGATTTGGGATGAAATAATAAGTGAATAGAGGAGAGAAATGCTGGTAGCTGATGGTAATTAGATAGGGAAGGTAGCTATTGATATTTCCTGTATAGAAGCAGCTTTAATATTGCAGCTGTTGTCAACTCAACTCCTATGTAAAGTCAAAATTATAGAGGAAGTAGCTTAGAAAACAGGAGAATTATGTGTACTGCCTTTTGTTAAGGAATTTCTTTTCCCATGAAGGAAAAAAAAAGTTGGCTGTTTCTATTGCTAATTAGTTCAATTCAACTGCTACTTTGTAAATGCCAATTTTCCAAGATACCATGGTAGCCAATGGCAATACAAAGACACAAAATATATTTTTTGCTGTGTAACTTTTATTCTGAAATCATTCTAACTAAAAAAAATACATTTTAAAAATTTAAGAATTTAAAAAAAAAAGAGAATCAAGCTGCTTATGAAATTTTCTTCCACTTGAATTTGGCACTTGGCAACTGTCAAGGCTGGTATTGCTCAAGAAATCTCCTTTCTTTTGAAGGTTAGATTCATGGAACATGAGACCTAGGAAATCCTCCCTCTTCTAATTGGGTGTGTTAAGTTTCGGGCTGCTGTCTCATTTCTTAGAAGTAATGGATGAGCACATAGATATGTCTGCCATATATTTTTCCAAAGCTACTATTAATGCCTGGGTAGAAATGGGGAATTCTCATCTATGTGTCTCTAGACAAGCCACTTAACCTCTGTTTGCCTCAGTTTCCTCAACTATGAAATGGGTGATAATAATAGCACTAGCCTATCAGGGTTGTGGTGAGGAACAAGTGAGGTATTTGTAAAGCACTCAGCACAGTATCTAGCACATAAGAAGTAGCATATATATGCTAGTTATTATTATTATTATTATTACTCTCTTCTAAAACTGCTACAATTTGATTCCAATCTCATCATTCAACTGAAACTGCTCTCTCCAAAATTGACAATGATTTCTAATTGCTAAATCTCATGGTCTTTTCTCACTCCTCATCCTTCTGCAACCTTTAACACTAATGATCTCCATCTTTTATTTGTGGTCCTTTCCAGGTTTTTGCGACATTGCTGATTGTTCTCTTCTCTGGGGCCTCTCCTTTTCAGTCTCTTTTGTTGGATCTTCATCTGTTTCATACCCAAATCTATCCTGGGCCACCTCCTCTTCTCTCTCTATGCTATTTCACTTTGTGACTTCAAGATGTTTGGAGGATTCCATTGTTGTTCCTATAGAGATGATTCCCAGACCTATATAACTTCTCTCCTGAGTTCCAGTCTCATAACACCAGCTTCCTTTTGGACATCTCAAGTTTCATGTTGTTATGAGAAAAATTAATCTGGGGGCTTATTACTAGACTTATAACTTTATTAGTAAAGAGAGAGATAGGGAGGGAGGGAGGGAGGGAGAGAGAGAGAGAGAGAAAGAGAGAGAGAGAGAGAGAGAGAGAGAGAGAGAGAGAGAGAGAGAGAGAGAGAGAGAGAGAGAGAGAGATATCTGAGCCTTTCTAACTTTAGGGATAGATCTAATTCTTGATTTAGCTGAATGGCTGAGGCTACCACTTGCCTGAGATGGTCAAATGAGATAGGGAAGCCAAAAGAGAGCAAAACCCCAGAGACCATTCATTCAAAGGCAGTAGAAAAGGGGCCCCACTCCTTCCTGAGCTTGCACGTAGATGCTGGGGATACTCACACTGATGCCAGTGGACGCCAGTGTCAGGCTGTCAGGTCATCAGACAGGACACTTGACTCTGTGTCTCCCATGTCCTACCACTAGAGTATGTGGGATCCAAGTCCCCTAAATAATTACTTCACACAATGTCAAAAATAGAACTCATTATTTTGTCATCCAAACTCTCCCCTCTTCTAAACCTCTCTATTACTCTCAAGAGCATCAGCATCCTTCAGGGCTTACAACTTTGGTGCATTCCTCTACTTACCTGCATTAGCCCTAAATATCCAATCCATTGCCAACTTGTGACTTTTATCTTTGCAACATCTCTTCTATGGATTCCTCTTTTCTCCATTCACTTACTAGCTGTGTGACTCTGGGCAAGTCATTTAACCCTACTTGCCTCATTTATAAAATGAGTTGGAGAAGGAAATGACAAATTACTCTTGTATCTTTGCCAAGAAAACTCCAAAAGAAGTCACCAAGAGTCAGAAATTACTGAAAATGACTGAACAACATTTTCTCCACTCACAGAAGTACTAGCCATACTATTGCAAGTAGCCTAATGAATGGCCTCCTGGCCTTAAGTCTTTCCTCACTTTAGTTACCCTCCACTTAGCTGCCTAAGAGGTCTTTCTTAAGTAAAGGTTTGACCATGCCATTCCTCCTCAAAAAATACAATGACTCACTTTTACACTTAAGATCAAATATAAAATCCAGTTTGGTTTGGAAAGTACTTTGCAACCTGACTCTGTCTTACTTTTCTGTCTTCTTACATATTACTCTTCTCCATATACCTGATGATCCAGTCACCAACCTTTTTGCTGTTCCTCATACATGACATTCCATCTCCTGTTTCTTTGTCCTTTCTCTGGCTGCCACTTGTTCCTGAAATGCTCTATAACTTCATTTCTGCTTTCTGGGTTCCTTGGCTTCCTTCAAGACTCAGCTGAAGCATTACCTTCTCTAGGAGGTCTTTCTGGGTCCTTTTTTTGCTAGTGTCTTCCCTTTGAGATTATCTTTCATTTACACTGTAGGTATCTTGTATGTTCAATTTTTCTATGTTTTCTTTCACAGTAGAATAAGATTTCCTTGAGTGAAGTGATCTTGGTTTTGTTTTTTATTTGTTTTTTGCCTTTTTTTGGTATTCCCTAGCATTTGACACAATGCTTGGCACATAATATTTAATACATATTTGTTGACTATCACAAAGATTCAGAGGAGAAGGTTCTGGAAGAGGGTGTAATTAACAATATCAGATGTTACAGAGAAGTGAGAAAGGATTGAGACAGGACAATTGAATCAGACAATGAAGGGACTACGGGTAAACTTTTCAGACAGTAGTTTCAATTGGATGAAGAAGTCAGAAGCCAGAGTGCAGAAAGTTTAGAAGAGAAGGAGAGAAGAACAAGAGGGGGCATCGAGCATTGAAAGCTTTTAAAAGACAGAATTGGAAGGATCCTCATTGATCATCTAGTCTAATCATTGTAAAACTGAAGAAATCAAGACCCAGAGAGGCTTAAGTAATTTGTCCTATGTCACACAGCCACAGGAAAAAGCTTCTTCCAAAATCTCATAAATGTATTTATTTATTTTCTAATCCCATAAATTTAAATGACAACTTGGAACCTTGAGTAGAGGCAACTAGGTGGTAAAATGGACAGAGAATTGAGCCTGGAATTAGGAAAACCTGAGTTCAAATGTGGTGTCAGACACTGAATTGCTGTGTGACCCTAGGCAAGTCACTTAACTTCTGTTTGCTTCCATTTACACAACTGTAAAATGGGGATAATAACAGAACTACCTCCCAAGGTGGTTGTGATAAAATGAGATTATATTTATTTTGCCTACCTAGATATAAATCCTTATTCCATCCTCCTTTTCGACTTCCCTGTAGGTGGATGATTGAAATCAGGGAGCATGGGGGTGGAATGATTTCCACTCTCATTTTTCCTACTCTCTTTCTACCCTCATTTCTTCTCCTCTGAGGGTTTTCTGACTTTTACCTCCCAGGGTAAACTAATGTCACTGTCCATCACCAAAAAGGGAGGTCAGGTTCAGAACTGAAAGACGAAGACAGCTGATGCTTCTGACTCTTTTTCAGCTTAAAATAGTGACAAGAGTGGTTGTTGCCACTGCTAAAGGGCTAAGGAGGAACGGTCTATTAGAAGCTAAAAAGAAATAGGGCAAGGGAGGGGGCAGCTATGGGAAAGGAGAGACTGAAAGATCTGGAGAAAGGTTGAAGTAAGGGAAATAAAGATGGAGTGAGGGGAGAGACTCAAATTTTGCAGCCAGAGGTCTCTAATAAAAATCATGCTTGATTTCTTCTCTACCATTTTGAATTTGTTTTTGCTATCTCTATCCTTAGGGATAAGTAGGAAGCGCAACCAGTATTTCCATTAGTTAAAACGGCAAATATGATGCCTAGAAACCACCTACTGCTGTTATACCCAGTATTCATAGCAGAGTGCTTTGTTAGTGAAATGAATTGCAGTACAGAGGCAAGTAATGGCAATAACAAAGCAATTAATGAAGTTCATAAAAAACTTCTAGTGTCCCGAGAATAGTTTTTACTACTAAAAGCAATGTTGATTCATAGAAAGACTATAACGAGTTAACCTTTTTATGCTCCATGTAGAGGAAAGAGGTTATAACTTCTATCTGAGAGATGAAGCCATGTCTGAGTCTCCGAAAGCTGCTTTTGCCTTCTGGTGTTCAGTCAAGCTACTCGTTTACTCAAATATATTCACAGTTTGAGGGGCTCAAAATAGTATGTGACTCACAGGATGAATTTGAGAGGCAACACATATACTGGGGGCATAGTACCTGCCTCCCTCCTCTGCTAAGCTGGCCTGTCAGCTTGCTAATAAAGTCCTTCCCTTTGAATAAAAGGAGATGACCTGAAAGTAAGGAAAGTAGAGTTAAGGAAACTGGGGAGCCAAGCTGGAAAAGGGCCATGTAGAAAATCTGTCCTGGCAAGAGAGAATTTGCTTTTCATGGACCAGAAGTCCTGGAAGTACCATTGTGATTTGCAAGTATTCTTGCCAGGAATAAACAATTGGTGGTAATAAATACTTTTCATTCTCCTGGTAACTGTGCTTGCACAAAACAGTTTGTATCTTCAGCCCTGGAGGGGGAAGGGAAAAGAAGAGAAAGAGTCTTTTTAGCTTTGCTTAGAGGAAGAAGGATAAATAAAAGTTATCTTTAAATAAACAATAAAAGAAACTATAAAAATTGGGGCAGGGTCATTGCAAAATGAAACTTTTTGAAAGGACAAAGAGATGGCTAATTCAGTTTGCAGTTAAGCCCTTTGTCTGATTTGTTGGCAGAGGGTACCTGCTCTAAGAAGAGAACTTATTTGCCAGACTTCTGGAGAAGATTTAAATGATGTCAAAGGAATAGAACACAGGAATTAAAAGAGTTCTGAGGATTAAAGGAGCCCAGACAAACCATTCTGTGTTTATATATCCTGCAGAAACAGGTCTAAAGAAATTGGAGTCTTGGGTTTGGGGATGGATTGAAATGTAATGCACTCTATTTCGTTGATTTCCTTGGTACTGGATGTTCAGTCATTGAATTCCTTTTGCTAAATGGTAACTCATAAAGATTTTATTTTGTTGTCTCACTGTGGTTTTCTTTGAAGCATCACTGTCCCCAATAGCTGATTTTTAATACTGGACATTGAGATGCATGGCACAAATTGAATTAGTCTATGCCCTGTTCAAAGTAAAAGAATCGAAAATAACCATATAATATGTTCTGAGTGTAAACCTAAGCTATAGGGCTAGCACCAATTCAGGATTAATTGTACGGAACCAGAGACTTGCAACTAGGAACACAAAAAACATTTTCCCCCATAGAAATTATCTATCAAATGGTGACAGGTCCAAAGAAGTTATTTAATCTATAATATTATTGGACGACTTACCCGAACGCTCCTTCTCAGGCTCCTTACTTGGATAATCATTCATATCACATCCTCTAATTGTTAATGTACCCCAAGCCTCTGTCCTAGGCTAATTTCTCTTTCTTGGTATAATTTTTCTTTATTTCTCCTAATACTTTCTGGTCTTTACTCAGACTTTTGAGTTATCTTTTGCAGAATAGAACACTAGTCCTGGAATCAGGAAGACCTGGGTTTAAATCCTGCCTAGCTCTGTGACTCTGGGCAAGTCACAACTTTTCTTAAACTTAGTTTCCTCATTTGTAAAATAAGGATAATAATAATAATGATACCTACCCCTCAGGTTGTTGTGAGAATAAAAAGAGATAATATTTGTAAAGTACTTTGCAAATCTTAAAGCAATTTGTAAATGCTAGCAAAGCAATTTCAGATTTTCATTGAGCTAGCTCTAACATAAGTTTGAATTCATCATTTCAATTTAAATCTTCATACATCTTTTATTAGATGTATTTTCTATAGATCCATTTTGTGCTAATAACATATAGTGAATTATCAAAGATCTATTGATGCAGAATCTCAGAAATCATTATTACTGTAACACATGTTCAGAGAAGTAAAGGGAGGTGAGCCTTTGTTCAAGATTTTAATTGCCTCTCTCTTTGGAAGATATATATCAGCTTTGTTGAGTGGATGGATGAACATCTGGGACATATCTGTTAACACCTCATTTAGGATAAGTGATTGAGTATCTGTGAATAGGGATGATTTGGTTGAATGGGCTGTTGTTTGTTGGAATTACAAGTTCTGTACTACCCTTTGTACTGGGCCTCAAAGAAAGAGAGAGAATCTTCATTGTTAAGCTATTCCTTTTTCCCACCCCTCCTTTTTTTCATCAATTCAGGGAGAACGAAGACCCAAGACGTGGGAGCAGACTTTGGTCTCTATAGGGTGATACCTATATATTAGCATGCATATCCCTCTCAGAAACTGACCTATTATTCCTCTTTCAGCACCAGAAATGGCAGCCTCACAACCCAAGAGATGACAGGAATGAATAAGCAAGAGTTGTATCCCAAGTTTCTGGATCCTACTATGAGCCTGTCCTAGGCATTGGTAGAGACATGTTCTGTTTGTAAATGCTCTCAAGCACATTGTATTTGCACATGCTCTCAAACACATTGCCCTAGGAGCATGGAATTATTCCATATGATTACACTGGAGAATTATTCCATATGATTACACTGGAGAATTCTGGGCCCAAGTTTTCTGGATTAAAAATGGGATTATTGGGCAGACTTTTGGGAGAAGATGAGCCATGTAGTCCCAACAGTTGGAGGAGCAAAAAATCTGGGCTTTTACTGTTGGAACTGCTATTTTATTTCCATAGTTCAGGTCTAGTGAGAGCCCAGGTTTATTTCCCAAGTCTTTAGTATAGTGTACGTGAGTACCTGGGAGTACAGAAAAGACTCACCAAAGTCTCAGGGCATTGCCTCTGCAGAAGAGTCAAATTAGATTTGTTTCTATGGACAAGTGGAATCCAAATCATGTGATGGCACTTTGAATCTGATAGGTCCCTATGGGAAAGGTGAAACTCACTGGAGACGGAAGAAGATTATATTGATTCTGCATGAGCTACTGTGTAGCTCCTTTGTGTTTTCAATTTCTGTCTCTGGAATTATGAAAATAAAATTCCTTTGTGTTTTCAGTATTCTGTTTGGGGGGAGGCATGAAATAAAGGCTGTGCCATATACCATGCACTGTTCACCCCTGAATGCTTTCATGGAACCTGGAGACTCATATAATATAATATAAACATATATATAATATAAACATATATTATATGTAATATAAATATAAATTATGGTCTGAGATTTCCCAGAAGCGTCTCTGTGTAGGGACAAAGTAGATGACAAATATATGATTTTTGAACAGCCTTCTTTCTCTTGAATTGATGCCAGTCCATGTAAACACAGGCCATGAGGGTCTGGTCATAGATTGTACATGTACTTTTAGCCATCCATATCTAATTTCATCCTCTCCAAGCTAGGAGTATTATTGAAAGGGCAAGGTAACCTTATATATGACCAATTTATAGACCACAGAAGACAGTCTCTTTTATGAAGAGATAACAGGGATCTATGTGGGAGAACTCTTAGTGGAGCCCCTTGAAGAAGCCAGACATTCTTCAGTGAGACCTAGAGGTTCATTTTTGAGCACAGAGGTTCCCTGGTAAAATATTAAATTAGGAACCCTGGATTCCATTCATGACTCTGCTGCTTATAAGCCATGTGACCATAGGCAAGTAAGTCATTTATGAAATAGAGATAATGAATATTACACTATCTATGTAGCCAGATTGTTGAGAGGAAGATACTTTGCAATTTGTACTTTGTAAGTAGGAGTTACCTTTTTCACCATCACTGTACCTCCTCAATAATCATTAACTCCTTAATCAATCAATTCTGAGCCTATTAAAAACCAATTGAGGGGTGTGATTATAGATTGTTGAGAACCAAGATAGTTTTCCATCTTCCTTCTAGAAATTGTGTTCTTTTTCCCCCTTTACCAAAAGTCTCTGCTATCATGTAAATTTGTCAAGAGATGTTATAAGTTGTGACATTTATAAGAATAAATTATGCATATATAGCCTACTACCAACCCATGTTTGGCTCTCTACCAACAAGATTGTCTTTGAACAACTCCTTTCTTTTCCTGTTTTGTTTTGTTTTTTTAAACTTCTTACCATTTCCACATCTGTAAAATGGGAAAGATAATAGCACCTACCTCCCAGGGTTGTTGTGAGATTCAAGTGAGATAATAACTTAGTTTGGCACAGAGTTAGCTCAATATAAATCTTAGCTATTATTAGCTATTGCAGGCAGAGGTTGCATGGCCATTTGTTGGAGATGTTGGGGAAGAGACTCTCAATTGTGTACAGGTTGGACTAGATCTGATCTCTGAGATCCCTGACAATTCTGAGGTTTGGTGACTCATTCTAGCATTCTTTTCTTTACACCACAACAGGTAACTAGACATTCATTGGGTAAGAATTACTACTCCCTAGATGGACACCAGATAAATTTAGTGCTGGGGATTTAAAGATTTAAAGAAAAAACAAAAGGTACAGCCTTTGATCTCTTTATAACTTTTGTTTAACATGGAGAATGAGGGATAAGGATGGTGGGGGGGCAGGGAGATGGTAGGAAGGAGATAAAATGACGTGTAAAAACTGAAATATAATTAATACAAGGTAGAGTGTGATGAGTCAAAGGATAAATGCCAAATATACTAGGAAAATTTTAGGAAGGAAGCAATACTTTGACTTGGCTGGCTCAGGAAAGGATTCATGTGGGTAACAATGCCTGAACTGGGTCTTGAAGCAAGAGAAATATTCTGAAAGCCCAAGGGAGATGAGAATGTAGTGTATCACAGACATAGAGGATGCAAGAGTGTGCTCTTAGTGAACCACCCCAAATTTTCAGTGTGAGTTTTTATACCTTGAAAATCAGCAAATGCTACAAATCAGGACTTCACTTTTTGTTCCCTTTATTGTCTAAGCTTAAGAAAGAGATGGAGAAGATGTTAATAATGTAGATGAAACTTAAAAGTATGTATACAGTTGAATTGCCTGCCAGTACCAGGAGTGGGAAAGGAAGGAGGGAGATAAGTTCAGTCATATAACAGGAAAACTTGGAAATTTGTTATAACATGTAATTGGTAATAAATAAATAATAATAGTATGTATACATATTTTTCCCCTAGAGAGTTAGTTGTTAAGCAATTTGCCAGCCCATTGCTGCCTCTATAAATGTATAGACAAATGGAAGGAAAGCTATGGGAAAATCTGGATAGTATAATAAATAAGCAGAAACATCACCTTGCTGACAAAGGTCTGTTTGGTAAATGCTATGGTTTTTCCATTAGTGATGTATGGCTGTGATTGTTGGACTATTAAGGAATACTGAGAGCTATAGAATCCATGCTCTTCAGATGTGGTGCTGGAGAAGAGTTCCTTGGACAACAAGGAGATCAAATCAGTCAAAACTTAAAGAAATTAATTGAGATTATTCACTAGAAAGTCAAATACCAAAGATGAAACTTAAATACTTTGGCCACATAATGAGATGACAAGACTCATTGGAAAAGACTCTGATGTTGGGAAAGATTATAGGCAAAAGGAAAAGAGGGCAGCTGAGGATAAGATAGAGAGATAGTGTCATGGAAATAATGGGCATGAATTTGGATAGACTTTGAGAGGAGGATAGCAGCATCTAGTGTGTATGGTCCATGAGGTCACAAAGAGTCAGGTATTACTAAGCAGAGGGCAGTTGGGTGGCTCAGTGGATTGAGAGTCTGGCCTAGAGATGGGAGGTCTTAGGTTCAAATCTGGTCTCAGACAAGTCTCAGCTGTGTGACCCTGGGCAAGTCACTTAACCGCCATTGCCTAGCCCTTACCACTCTTCTGCCTTGGAATCAATACAGAGTACTCTGTATTGATTCCAAGATAGAAGGTAAGGGTTTAAAAAAAGATATTACTAAACAACTGCACAACTGCAAACAAAATAATCATATATTGAGAGATGGAAAGGATCTTGGATGCCATCATATCCAACTCTCCCATAATACAGATGAAGAAGCTGAAGTTCAGAGCAGTTATTGATTTATCCAGTGTCTCATTGCTAGAGGGGTGAATTAAACTAAGTCTGTCTTCTCTGACTCCAAATCTAGTCTTCTCAAATAATTTGTGACACTGTTTAAAAAAATAGCCAGTAGTAAATACAGTTTGGCTGTAATATAACAGGTGAGGAAGGGAGCATTAGGAAATCTGACTGGAGAGGTTGGTTTGAGCATAATAGTGGAAGTTGGCATTTTATCCTGTATATACAGAATAGGGAACCACTGAAGATTATTGACCAGGAAAGTGGGGTGATGAGATGTGTGCCTTAAGAAGATTATCTTGGATCTATTAAGAACAGATTGGAAATAGAAGAAGCTGGAGGTAGAGAGACCAGTTAGGATGCAATTATAATAGTCAAGAAGAGAAATTGAAGCCTGTGGGAAAAGAGAAAAGGGGACAGATGGGAGAGTTGCTGTAGAGATAAATTGGACAGGATTCAAATCAGACTAGATATGGGGGTGAGGGTAGGCAGTGAGGGGCAAGCAGGCATAAAAATTACTTAGCCTTGAAACCTAGGACTCTGTGATCCTCCCTCTGAGTCTGGTGTTCCTTTGCTATTTCCAGGACAGGGTGTTTTCCCACAGTAAGTTTCTTTTTTGACCGCCCAGCTAGGAATCCACTGTCCCTGACCTCCCTGATAGAAATCCACTGACTTCCAGGTTATGGGCAGCTTTGAGGTGATAGAAAAGACATACTCCAGAGTCATTCAGCTGTGGACATCTATCCTTTGGCGGGCTGCCGGCTCCAGCAGTCTCCATGCTGAGTCATGCTTTCCTCCCCAGGGGAGTGGTTTACTATTCTCCAGATTCATAATTAGAAAAAAAAAACCAACTCTTAACCCATAGAGTGTATAAATAGCAAATGATTTCTTTTGCCAATAAGGAAGAGTCTGGTACCACATAGGATGAGTTCTTGTAAAAACCTTTGTGACTGAAAAGTGGAAACAAGACATCAAATGAAATATTTCTTTTTGGATATTCTACAAGCTCATTATATAGCATTATAGAAGGTTTTTAACAGAGCTATTAGATGATGGTGGATAAAAGGTCAGAAAAAGGATAGAGCAAAGCAAATTGAGATTATGGCATTGTTCATTGAATTGAAGAATAATCACTCCCTTGTGAAAAGCCCAAAGGCATATGTACCATAAAACAATTACTCTTATTTTGTGTAGCAAAAAAACAAAAACTGGTGCTACTCTAAGGCATGTTATCTGCTACTAAGCAGGCCAGTTTATAGGAGTTGTTTTATATTTTGCTGTTGAAGTGGTTAACTTAGGGAGCTCCAGGGCATGATAGTCAAGGGATCCCTGGCATGTGAGTCCTTCATAGAAAATATTCTCCATTTTCTGGCTTCCCCCAAGAAGAATTATTGGCTATTAGCAGTGCTGGAGCAGTTAATAAGCTCATAGATTTTGAGCTGAAAGAGATTTTAGAGGACCTCCTATTCAGCCTCTTGATTTTACAGATGATGGAGGCGAGGCACAGAGAGATTTAATTATTTGTCTGCTTGTCCACAACTAGTATGTGTCTGGGTCAGGATATAAATTCAGATCTGGGCTCTGCTCGATTCCAATCCTTGAGAGCAAAAGTCAGCATGAACTGATTCCAGTAAGTCCTTTTGAGAAGAGAACATAGAAACTTTATGCTGTTTCTAGTAGAAAAATGATCATTAATTAATTTGACTTTAGAATAAAAGGCCTTCAATTCCTCGTTGGTTCTTTGGAATCAACCCTCAGATTTTGAAGCTTTAGAAGTGAAATATAAACTATAATTGTAAAGGCTTCAGGTATGGGACTGATGCAGGCTGATTAGATGAGGTCCATTTCCCCCAGAGAAAGGACAGGATGGTAGCTTGACAGAGTTGGAAGGGAACTTAATTATTCAGTTGTTTCAGGCATGTCCAACTGTTTGTGACGCCATTTGGGGTTTTCTTGGCATAGATACTGGAGTGGTTTGCCATTTCCTTCTCCAGCTCATTTTATAGATGTAGAAATGGAGACAAACAGGGTTAAGCAACTTGTCCAAGATCAAATAGCTTGTAAGTATCTGAACCTGGATTTGAACTTAGGTTTTCTTGACTCCAGACCTGGAGCTCTATCCATTCTGCCACCTAGTGAACTTAGAGGTCATCTAGCCCAATTTTTTTTTTTGGATAAGAAAACTGAGGCCAAGAGAATTGACTTGTTCAGGATTGCCCAGGTCATAAGTGGCAAAGGTAGAATTAGCCCCTGACATAAAAAATGTTCTACCAATCCAAGTTTACACTTTATCTGACCTCTTCAAGATTAGTGTATTCAAGGGTACCTGGTGCCTCTTTATCCTGGATTGGTGTACTTGTAAAAGGCTCCAGCCTTCTGTTTATTAAACACTGTAAAACTAGATAAAGCGAACTTCTAAGGAGTAGTTACGGAGCAAAATTGGGACTCAAGAATGGTGTGCCAGCACACATCTCCTGGTCCATTTTCCTTCCTCCCTCTCCTCCATCCCCACTCTGTGCCATGTTCTGCTGGCCATTTATATGTTTTCCTTAAACTCTATAGTAGGCTGAAGGTAAGCCCTAGACCTGACAAATGCACATAGTCTCACAAGCAAGACAGACTGTGATTTGACCAAGGACTAGCCAAGCAGAGTTCAGAAATAATAGCTAGTCGATAGCATTTCTATAGTGCTAACTATGTACCAGGCACTATTCTAAGAAAGGCTTATCACTGCAGTGTTAGCCACCAGGTGATTCGAATTTTTTCCTCAACACAGCAACTTGTGAAATATCTAGTAAAGCTATGGAAATGTTGCAGTCTCTGTTGGTAGAAGGAATGCCATTACTAATGAAATCACAGAGCATTTGATGTACCAACAATAGAAAGTAGTTGCCTTGACTATAGCAGCGGAGATTTAAATTAGAGATAAGAATTTTCTAGAATAATGTGTGCAATGAAACTAAGAATTTTCTAGAGTAGTGTATGCAATAAAACCTTGATCTGGATTACTAAAACGACTTGTGAAAATACTTGGAGACATTAAAAAGCAGCATAGACACCCTTTAGTCAGAAATGGGTTGGGATGTCACTGAGAAATCCCTTCCAGCTGGACAGTTCCACTTGCCATATAGTCAGGCTTTGGTTCCAGCCTTGATCAAGTTTATTTTGTGATTCCAGTTTGGATGAGGACTTGAAAATGAATCTGTCATCACAGGTCTACAGTACCTGTTTGGCATTAAAGTCCTTGAAAATCTGGCTCCCACCTACTCCATCACCTTATATATATATATTATGGCCTTTGCACACATAGAATAGTTCAGTCGAATTGTTTTCTTACTGTTTCTCATACATGACAGGGGTAATTAGGTACCCCTAGGACACTAGAAACAAGGAGAATAAACATATTAACAGAAGGGTTCTGGGAAAAGGTGGATGCTTTTGTGATTTTATAATAGCCAGAGTCTGGGCTGCGGTCCCAGAAATTATAGTAGAAATCAAGGCCCAGGTCTGGTGAAAAGGCCAGAGAACCATAAGTTTAAGCAGATTTCATCAACTTGGGAGTTACCCAGATTACTCTGAGTTGATTTCTTGTACTCATTTTTAAATTAACTTAACCTTTACATGTTATTTCTGAACTTAATCATATCCCTTCCAAAATAAACTTTACAAAAGCATACTGGGATTCAGGAGTACTTGGCAGAGGGGCAAAAAAGAATAAACTACTTAGCAACGTTAGTATTTCAGGATATGGAGACCAGTTTGGGGTACTAGGCCAGCCAGAGACCAGCGCAGGTTATGACCCATTTGTACTTCATATTCTGTGCAATTCTTGTTCATGTTCTTAAATAAGTCCTTCACAAAAGAATTGTCATTCTTTTAGGTAGGAGGTCTTCTTTAGGGACCTTCCATATTTCATAGTTATTAGTACAATATTTGTGCTATTTATTTGTTGCTGATAGCTTGTCCTCTTTGAAAAGTCCATCTTTTCCTGCCATACATTTCTTTGATAGCTTTAACTCTCTATCTTGTGTATGTGCCATCTTTGGTACCATGCTGAAACCAGTTTGCACTCACCATGCATTGTTTCATTGCCCTTTGGCTCATTGGCTATTATGATTCTCTAATGATGGTCTTTCAAGATTCATAGTTTTAATGTCATCACCAGGAGAAAATGCACAATTTTTAAAAAATGCTCTGACAAAGAGAAACTTGGGGTGATTGAAAGTGCCATGTAACACAGCCCATTCTTTTCCTCCTCTTCTGTGCTGGATCCAGCTTACTCTCTCTCTCTCTAGTCCCTGTCTAAGAGATATCATTTAATAACTAACTTGATGGGGTTACTTATCTAATTGCAAGTCATAATCTGAATGGTATGCATTCTTTGTCATTCTATTTTTCTTTAGTGGATTGCTAAAGCAGTTACTTCTGAGTGACTTTGGATTTCATTGAAGAAACTACAGGATTATGGGGTTTGTACAATGTCATCAGCAAATAAGAACATCTGGGGGACCTCACCATCTGGAGAATTCCTCTTCCATTTGGGTTCAATATAAATTAAACAAATGTAAAATCCATTAAATCCAACTTAAAACCCTGGCTGTGGCCCTTAATAGTAGTGTGACTTTAGACAAGTTTGTTTACCTCTTAGTTTGTTTATCTGTAAGATGGATACCCTAAGTTATACACTACCTTCCAAAGTTGTCATAAGGATAAAGTGAGATAATGGATGTAAAATAATTTATAAAGCTCTCAGATATTACATAAAATTCACCTGTGGGAACAGGGACATAATTATACATTCTAAAATAATGGAGAAATGGTATGGACTTTAGAAAATTATAAAATATTCAGCAAATGTTCAAACATTTTTATTTATTACTATGTTCAAGACTCTGTGCTAGGCACTAGAGAGAAAAAGAAAAAAAACTGTCCCTACCCTCAAGAAACTTCTGTTCTGAGGGGAAGATCACACTATATAGGGAGGAGTAGAGACAGGTCTGTTTTAGACAAGGAAGGCAGAGGAAGAGTGAGAAGTCACAGAGCCATTGATTGACATGACCTTTTCAGGAATGCTCATATTGATTTGATAATTATTCACAGAGCTAGAACTGGAAAGGTTAGGTCAGAGGAGAGAGGGATTCTTCATAAATCACTGAAAATTACAAAAGCCCTAAGGCCCATAGTTGTCTTTATTAGACCTTGTCTCTAAACTCATCTGTTATCTCCTGAAAACTTCAGCCATGAGAATTCTTTGAATTGAGAATTGGGTTTTGTCTTTGTGATGATAGCCATTGGACATAATGATGGATGTCAAACCACTGAATTGTAGAGTTTATATATGGTTTGGGGATAATTCTCAGATCAGTAAGCTGTAGATTGGTTAAAGAGAAAGATTGATAGAAACAAGGCTAGGGAGAAAGGGAGGAGATAGAAGAAAGGAGGAGGGAGAGGAGGAAAGAGAGGTAGAAAGGGAATGGGAGGGAAAGAAGAAGAGAGAAGGATGAAGAAAGAGAGGGGGAAAAGGGGGGACAGGGAAGGAGAAAGAAAGGGAAGAGAGAGTGAATAGGAGGTGGGAGAAAACAGAAATATGCACACATATTACCATCTAGGGCAGTGGTTCCCAAACTCTTTTGGCCTACCACCCCCTTTCCAGAAAAAATATTACTTAGCACCCTGGAAATTAATTTTTTTTAATTTTAATAGCAATTAATAGGAAACATAAATGCACCTGTGGCCATCACTGCCCCCCTGGATCGCTACAGCACCCACCAGGGGGTGGTGGTGCCCACTCTGGGAATCACTGATCTAGGGTTATGCATTTATAAAACTATTCAGCAATGCTGGGGGTTGGAGGCCTTCTTGTAAAACAATGTCCTGTGCCCTACAAGGGCTGATGAGGTTGGGTGATCCATAGGAAGGACAAAATTCTTGTCCAGAGTTTCAACAGGTTGCTGTTTCCCTAACACATACATTGCACACTCTGTGATCATCCCTTCCAATTCTTTTTTGTGAAGGAAGAGGGAAGGTGGGAGGCAAGAAAGAAGAGACAAGAAGGAAATAATGGCACCCAGTATGGCTCCATCTAGTATCCAGCCCTACTTCATGGAGATTTTTGCCTTATGTGATGGTTTTAATCAATCCACAAATATTTATTAAAGCCTCAGAATTGGAGTTACCATAATGTGTGGGGAACTGTGAGAGATAATGGGTTTGCAAATGCAAAAGTGAAATAATCTTTGACTTTAAAGACTTTGACTTAAAAACTGTGACTCTATACTACGTTCACAGATTTGTAAATAAAGGATATATTCAAAAT
The DNA here is from genome assembly GCF_016433145.1 of Gracilinanus agilis. Lineage (NCBI taxonomy): Eukaryota > Metazoa > Chordata > Mammalia > Didelphimorphia > Didelphidae > Gracilinanus > Gracilinanus agilis. The sequence goes on from NC_058130.1 coordinate 191,365,767, forward strand.
AAATACACATCAGAAGGGAGATAGTACCAACAACTGGGCAAATCAGAAAACCTTCTTGAAGGAGGTATCAGATGAGCTGAGTCTTGAAGGGAAGTAGGGGTTCCAAGAGGTGGAAATAAAGACCAAAAACATTCCAGGCATGGGGAATAGTCTGGGTAAAGGGATAGGGGGGAGATGGAACTTGTGGGCAGGGAATTATGAGTGGATAGAATATACAGGTTTTGTGTGTGTGAATTACCTGGCCATATTAATTAGAGCCAGATTGTGAAGGACTTTAAATGATAGAGGAGTTTGTACTTTTTTTGTAAAGCCATGAGGAACCACTAAAGCTCAAGCAAAAAATGACACAGTGGCTTTAGAAATGCCATCTTATCATCTCTGTAGAGGAAAAATTGGAAAGCAGAAATCAGCATTTTTTAAGTGCTTTTCTATGTGCCAGGCACTGTGCTAAATGCTTTATAAATATGATCTCATCCGATCCTTACAATAACTCTGGGAGGTAGATACTATTATTATCTCCATTGTACAGTTGAGAAAATGGAGACAGTGGTTTAGTGACTTGCCCAGGGTCGCTTGGTTAGCAAGTGTCTAAGGCTGAATGTGAAAGTGTACTAAAAAATGAAAACACGAAAGACTTAATTTGTATGAACATGTAGCTCTCCCAGGTGGTACCTTTTGAGATGCAAGGAGGCAAGGGAGAGGCTGGGACACTTGTGGATGGGATTCATTATGTACATATGAGGAAAAAGAAGCTAAACATATAAGAGCTTTGTGATTTCCTTTGTGTGCAGTCTTTCTTTTCTTTGTATATGGAAATACTTGTTTTATTTGGATTTGTAAGATTTAGAATAAAAAAAATTAAGGTTGGATTTGAACTTAGGTCTTCCTAACTCCAGGGCCAATACTCTATTTACAACACCACCTAGCTTCTTTTAATTGGAAAGGGGAAAGACCTTAGAACATTACCCCCCTCCATAAAATTGGCTTTATTATTAAAGAATTAGTCTGGTTATGATCAAGATTGTAGTTTGTAAGTAAAAAAAGGAGCCTAGTTTTTGATTTTCAGTATCAACTGTGGGCTTCTTACTTGAGACTGATCATTATTATTTATTGATATTATTAATTATATGGGGTTATAGTTGTAAATATTAATGATAATATTAATTATATGGGGTTATAGTTGTAAATATTAATGATAATATTAATTATATGGGGTTATAGTTGTAAATATTGAACTCTAGGGAAATCTGCAGGGGAAATGGTTTTATTTAATCCCTGGTGTCTAAACTCTCTCGAGCCGGGAGAGAAAAAAAGACTATATTCTTTATCTTGGTTTGCTTGTTGTGTAACCATGGTAAATACAAAGACACTAGATATGTCCTGCCTGTCTCCAATTGCTGGTTCTCAAAACCTCAAAAATGTCTGTTATGTGAATAAGGATTGATTGTTTTACAAGTTAATACCAAAGGAGAGGAAAGAATGGGAAGATAAAATTCCAGTCAAACTTCTGAACCACAGCTACTGCCTGTAACATGTTATTAATAAATATCAGCATGAAGAAGCAGTCTGGCTAAAACTTGTTTTCTTTCAACTGTTGCTATTTTCTGTCTGTGAAGCCCCCAAACCTGTTTTTTTTTTAATTCTGGAATTCAGCAAATTTCAGATATAACTACAGGGATTGTCTTTCAACTTAACAGCTTTTAAGAGCAGAAAAATCTGCAGAAAATCTTTCTCATTCACTCATTCAAATAAACTGATAAGATGGTTAATTTCTGATTTTGTAAGAAAGAATAAAAAATGAATTTTGTGGGGTATAACATTCTTTAGAGGAGTTATACTTATCTGACATTAATGCATACAAGTAGTTTCAAAACACCGATCAGTCTCTAAAAATAAAAAAATATATAGATTTAAAAATATAAACTGTCTTTCCATTGACTGGACATCTGATGGACAAAGAACCATCAATAAGATAAAGGGAAGGAAAGTGTGGTGGATTAAATTAGCTGATTCTTTTTAACGGCTTGATTTTATTTCCAGTTCAGGTTAATTTCTTTTGTGCTTGTCTTTTACAATGAGTTGTACTAGGTGTGTCCTTACTTTCAAAACTTCTAAAATGAACTTCAAATTTCTTCTATGGAGTCTTGATCTTTCCTTCTGCTCACTGGTTTTCTCTCTTTTTCCTGATGATCTTCCTTTAATCAGAGACTCTTAACTTGGAATCTCTGCTCTTGATTTAAAAAATATTTTGAGAAATCTTTCAATATAATCAGGATCCTTTGGAATACTATTTATTTTTTGCATTTAAAAACATTATTCTGAGACACCAGACTGCCAGAGGGTCTGTCTCTCAAAATAGTTAAGAACTTCTGCTTCAACTATTTATTACCTAACCCAAAGCATCCGGGTTAAGTCAGAGAGACTTAAGTTATAGATAGGGCTTAATGAGATACAGTAATATTTAATAAATGTAAAAATACTATGTTAGATGTTCAATGTATGCCATTCATGAATTGAATTTAAGAAATGAGAGAGACAGGGAAATAGGGAAGGTAAAGATAAAGTCATTTGAGAGGAGATTGGGGGTGGGTAGAAGGAAGAGGAGTAACACTGATTCTCAGTTCACTAATTTGGACGGTATACCTTTTTATAACTTTGTACATCTAAAATGTAGTTTTTAAAAAAAATCTTTCAAGACATTATGTTTCATTTTATAAACAACTCAAGCTGCTTCATTGAGTTTTATTACCTTCCTTTAACAATTGTGGGCCCATCTTTTATTGTTTCAGGTGAACCTTTTTGTCTTACTGTCTGTGGTCTGTGTCCTGTTGAACCTTGCTGGATTTATCCTAGGCTGCCAGGGGGCCCAGTTTGTGTCCAGTGTACCCAGGTGTGATCTGGTGAGCAGACCTTAAAATCCAGTGTGCTTCTGAACTCAAGCTCTCATTTCTGGCTTTCCTGGTATGCAAAAGCATTGATATTTGGTCTTAGTACAAAACCCCCAAAGTGAAACCCGAGTATGGTTGAGGAAGAAAAAAAGTATAGTTTGTCAGTTTATTGAACTCTGCTGCATTTTTTTTAAGGAGAAGAACAAACCAGCCAGGCATAACTTCAGTAACATCAATAGTATCATGCATCATTAGTTTGTGAAGAGATGGATTAGACTGTCACAATCAATAACTGTCTATTTCAATTGAGAGCAGGAAGTTGGCATTGTCAAAGACCCCTTTCTTAAACAGTTATTTTTTTAAATTCTCAGTTAAATATCTATTATTCCACCACAAAGTAAGAGGAATCAGTCTTTTAAAATATAAAATAATACTTCTTCTACATAGAACTCAGAAATCCAATGACCTCGTTTGAATGATGGCTGAGGATCTAGCAGAATGTAAAAAAAAAATTTCTGGGAAGTCAAATAGAGGTCAGGAAATCAATATACTAAAAACTCATGGTTTTTTTCTTCACAGCAGGGTCCCTTAAACTCTGTTCCTCTGACTTTTCTTCCTCTATTCACCAAAGCAGCTGTGTGACCTTATGAAAACCATTTAACTTCTCTGAGCTTTCATTCTCTTAACTAGAGAATGAGGGCATTGAACAAAATTATTTCTGACAATACAAATGTGGCACTTTACTATCACATACAAACATTTATTTATTCATTCACCAGTAATTGAGATTTTTTTAATTAAAATTTTTTCTGATAAACAAAAATCTATTCTCTCTCTTCTACCTCCTCCCTCTATTAAGGGTAAAACCCTTTCTAACTAATATGGATAGCTAAGTGAAACAAATTCTCATATTGGCCATGTCCAAAAAATATGTCTTATTTTTAAGCCTCACGTATCGCCTCTGTGGCTCGTTGTGGGTACAATACTCTGGAATTGTGGGGTTGGCCATTTGTTCTGCTTTGAGTTAAGTCTTTCAAAGATTTCAAAATTGTTATTGTGTAAATTGTTCTTCTAATTCAGTTCTGCATCAGTTCATACCAATCTTCACACAGTTTCTCTAAAGAATTTTTTTTATCATTTCTTATGGAACAATAGTATTATTCACATATTTTTTGTTCAGTTCTTCCCCAACTGATGGACACTGCCTCCCTTAATTTCTATTTCTTTATCACCACAAAAAAGAGCTGCTATAAATATATTTTCACTAGTCATTTGTTGTGTCCATTATTTTAGCTGCAAAATGGAGAGAAAATTTTTTTCTTATCTGATCCTCAAAAAAACCCTGTGATAAAAGAAAAGTGGGTATCAGACCTAGATAAGGAAATGGGCTCGGAGCTGATCAGGTACTTGTTCAAGATCAAGGGACTAGTAAATGGCAGGCACAGATCTCAAAAATGCTGGTCTTGAGACTCCTTACCGAGTGCTTTCCCCAAAATATAATACTTAGTGCCCAAATCCTGTGGTTCCATAGCTCTGGTCTTCAACTAGAAAAAAAATTTGTCAGCTCCAGGACCTCAAGAAGAAGACTGAAAATTAGGAATCCATCTGCTAGAAAATTTTCCTGAAGTCCCTGAGCTTTCATGTCTACAACTTCAAACTAAGAGAATTTAAGGAAGCTACAGAGTTCTTATTAAAGAAACCGATCGCTAGTCACTATTGCATAATATAAGCAAAAACAGGACAAACATTTTTTGGAAGATGTGCCACAACTGAAGCTGCTGATTTAAAGATCTTATCACAGGAGAGTTGAGAATCCAGTTTAAGGCAACATAGTTTATTACTTACTATGTGTCAGATACTATATTAAGCTCTGGCACTGTAGGGGAATATTCCAGAAGGGTAAGAAGGCCATACATAGGTGATCAAGTAGAATATAAGCTTCTCCAGGGCATGGAGTTGTCTCATTTTTATATTTGTAACCCCAATAGCTAATACAGTGCCTAGCACCTAGCGAGTTCTTAATAATACTTATTGAATGCTTTCATCAATTTGGAACGTTTTTGATTGGGTTACTGAATAGGTTCTTCATGGCACAGCCTGTGTATTAAGGTTAGATGTATGAGTAGGGGATGGTAGAAAGGAGGCTATCATTGGGCTTTTTTTAAACTTTACCTTCCTTCTTAGGATCAATACTGTGTATTGGTTCCAAAGCAGAAGAGGAGTAAGGGCTAGACAATGGGGGTTAAGTGACCTGCCCAGGGTCACACAGTTAAGAAGTGTTCTGAGACCAGATTTGAACCCAGTTCCTCCCATCTCTGAGTCTGGCTCTCAATCCACTGAGTCACCCAGCTGCCCCCCTCCCCATTTCTTTTACCTATCATAGTTAATAAAAATATTGTCCTGATTTTTGTCCCCAAGGTGGACCTAGGAGAAGGCAAGATTTGCTTCTGCTGTGAAGAATTTCAGCCTACCAAATGTACAGACAAAGAAAACGTGTTGAAGCTCTTCCCAGTCCAGCCATGCAGTGCTGTTCACCTTCTATTAAAGGTACTTGAAAATCTGTAATGGCTGTTTGCTTGACAATGCATATTTAAAAGGGCGATATGAACCTTAGCCACAATTATGGTGGTGATGGTTGTTAAATTTTTTAACAAAAAAACCCCATCACTCTGCGTGTGTCTACTTTCATTCTCTAGCACCTTTCTCAGAAAGTGAATCCGTGAAATATAGAAATAAGCAGTTGCTCATCAGGGAATCACGGACAGAAATAATGGGAAGAGAACTCCACAGGCCAGACATTATTGTATCCTCTTTAATTATGTAAAGATTTGTGTCTTTTACATTGTTCATAGGAATCAGGCTGCGGAATATAGTTATAAGGGACCTGGAATATTTATGTATCTATCCAATGTTGAATGGTATGTATACTGTTAGTTACACTGAGTGTAGGACATGTTATAGCCCTTGAATTTGGGCCTTAGTCTAAAGCAGGGAAGAACTATTTGAAAAGTCAGTAATTGGAGTACCCACTTACAATTCTGTTCCACAGAATGATAATTTGTTTGCTTACGGAAGATCCCATAGATTGTTAAGAACTGTCATTCTATGAAGGAACTATAAGAAAAATTCAAATGCATTCTTTTGGTTAACAGATAAACATTGCAGTCTAGAATTGTAGGGAGTCAGGTGGCACAGTGGATAGAACATTTGAATCTGGAATTTGGAAGTTAGGAAGATGTATTCAAATCCAACCTGGGACTTTTATTAGCTGTGCGATCTTGGGCAAATGACTTACCTCTGCCTCAGTGTCCTCAGCTGTGAATTAGAGATAATAAAAGCACATATCTCTCAGGGTTGCTGTAAAGATAAAATAAGATACTATTTGTAAAGTGCTCTTCAAACTCTAACATGCTATTTAAATGCTACATAATATTATTATAATGTTGAGGAGACCTAAGTTCATATAATAGATGACCATAGTTAACAGTGGAATGTAAAAGTGAGTTTAATGAAATTTCCAAAAGCTATTCCTAGAGCCAGGAAGACTTGAGTTAAAAATCTGGCCTCTGACACTTACTAGTGTACGACCTTGAACAAGTCACTTAACCCTGATTGCCTCAGTTTCCCCATTTATAAGATGAAATGGCAAACCACTTCATTATCTCTGTGAAGAAAACTCAAAAAGGGTCACAGAGAGTCAGCCACAACTGAAAACTGACCCCTTGAGCATGCACACACACACACACACACACACACACACATTGATGGCTTCTTCCTTTCTCTTCTTCCCTTCTTTCCCCTTCCTTTCTCTGTCCTTCTTTCTTTTGTCCTCCCCCCTCCCCGCCCCTTCCTCCAGTTTCCTTCTTTCTGTTTTCTCTTTTTCTTTTCTTTCCCATTCTTTCCTCTTCTCTTCCCTTCTGCTCCTTCTTTTCCCTTTCCCTAAAATTTTCCCTCTTTGCCGTCAAATTATATTTATTACATATCATATTTCTATTCCTCTTAAAATTATATTTATTTCTATTTGTTCCCTACTTAGAGGGAAGGAAGTTGGGAATTTCATGAGGCTGTCCATTCTCTAGCATTCTGTAGGATTGAGAAATAACCTTTTCTTGCTCTGGTTCCTGAATCTCTGGAGGAAAACCCTAGCTTAGGAGTCAGGGTTATGGAAACAGAAATGTTTGGAGTTCCCTTTGCTACTATTTTAAGATGCTTGTGCAGAAGTGAAGAGCATATTTTCCTGCAGTCTTACCTACTTGGTTGCCAGATGCTTCCCTTTGGACATCATATCCTGTGACCAATGAAATAGAAGTGAGGGTTGCAAATTAAAAACATGCCATCAGGTTGGAGGTAAAGAAGGAGCCTGGAGACTACTGTGACAGCAGCATTAGAAGAGGAAAAAAATTGTCACATGTCCATCAGTTGTTTTTCTGCCTACAGTTTCCTCTAGGACACTGATTTGATATTTATAATAAGATAAAGAGCCATCCTTAGGTCTAGATCTTTCCTAGATCAGAAACTTTTGTGTTATTCACACAACCCCCGAATGACTAATGTTTGCAAAAGAACACTTTCATAAGATGAAGAAAAGAAATACTTAATAGGAATCATTTGCTTTATTTAAATTATTCTTTAAACTTGGTATAGTATCCTTTGCTCCAAATACATTTAATTTCTGAACCAGGACTCTGGTGTTTTCGCTTTTCTCTCCCACTTCAGAAAGTCCTCTTTGCCCTGTGTGCCCTGAATGCCCTGACCACGACTGTTTGCTTGGTGGCAGCTGCCCTGCGTTACCTACAGATATTTGCCACCCGAAGACCCTGCATAGTAAGTGAGTGCAAGGCGCCGTTGGCAGTTCATACACAGGCTTCCTTGCATAACTCACTGGTATGTTTAGTGTACCTCTGGTGCAGAAGGCTATTGGCTAATTAATCTTGGTGCTGTTTGATTAGGACGAATCCCAGATTTCTACAGAGGAAATAGAAGGACATGGACGCATTCCAGACCCGGAAGATTTTGTACCACCCGTGCCACCTCCCTCCTATTTTGCTACATTTTATTCCTGCACACCCAGGATGAATCGCAGGTACCTCCCTAAATTCCTTCAGGGTTTTTTGTGGGGTTTTTGGAATGCTATTACCCCAATCTAAAAAGAAAAAAAAAGCAATACATGGTATAATGGATAGTGTAGGAGTCTAGATGATCTAAGTTTAAGTTTTGCTTCTGACCCATTCTGGCTGGATGACCTTGGGCAACTCCCTAAGACTATAAATTGGAGGACAGTTGGTAATGCCCATTAACAAAGAGAGTTTTCTCACTAGAAATTCCCCATACCAATTAAATGGGAAGATTGGACCTAAAAAACTTCTGTATTAAGTCAGGATAAAGAATTATGGATGTGGAGTTGGAATTTGCTTCCGTTCCCCTCTCCCACGCCCCCCTGCCTCACCCCAGCCAATAAATCAAGAGGAAAGGTAACAACTATACTTCCATTTTGACCTGAGGATATAATTATGCAATATCTCACTGTGTTCCAAGGGAAACCTGGCGCCATGTGAGAGAAAAGCTGTCATTTGTTGTGAGTAAGAGCTTGGTTGCCCTGGAAGGACTCCTAATTAAGATGGCTGCAAACTCGGTTTTACCATCATCAGAAACCACAAAGGTATCTTCTTTAGTTCAGGAAGGGCTCAAAGTTCCCAACTCTTGAAAAAGAAGGAACACCTGACTGAGTCAGTGGATCAAGATTCAGGCTGGGAGACAGGTAGTCTTGGGTTCAAATCTGGCCTCAGATTCTTCCTAGCTGTGTGTCCCCGGGCAAGTCACTTAACCCCAAATGCCTAGCCCTTCAGTGCTCTTCTAAGATGGAAAGTAAAGTTTTGGTTTTTTTTAAGTCTTAATATAACTTGAAATTATTAAAGCTTCCAACTTCACTAAGACTTTTGGGACACACAGTACTTTGAACCTATAAAGCATTCTTATATTAAAAGATTAAATTTTTTAATCAATTCCTATACTCCTTTTGAAAGATGTTTCTAAAAAAAGAGAAAAGCAAAAGAAAGCAATTTCTTAATGGCAGCTTCCTGACAGACATCTCTTAACCATAACTGCAGATATTGGTGACTTGTGGGCGTTTACAACCCACATTGTGACTCTCTATTGTGTAAACCCCAGAAATTTCTGTTTGATAGAACCAGAATCTGGCTTCCTACACATTCTGAGGCAATGGGCTTGGTTTCTGGGAAATTCTTGACAAGATTTTCCCAAAGAGTAATCGTACCATTCACTAGATTTGTGAACCACTGCAATTTGTTTCACTTCTTTACCAGAATTACTGAATTCTACCTAGGCGCATGTTGGACACCAGTGTGGAGTTTTTGGCAATTAGACTATGGAAGGCTAGTCCTTTCCTTTGTTTTTTTTTAATTGATCTTTATGAAATAATCTTTGTACATATACAGGGTTTAACTACATATTGTTTCAATCCCTGTAACAGAGAGAGAAAATTATAGCATCAATGTTAGACGGTTTCTAAGCCCTACCTTCAAGACCCGGAGAATCTAGATTTACCTATTTCCAGAACCATGACTAGGGTGGGGCCATTGGAGCTTTGCCTCAGGATGAAAATTTCAGAGCATATTATTTATACTCTCCAGAGGCATAATTCCACTCCCAGGCAACTCTTCCTCAGGGGCTCCACCATTGCCTTCTTCCACTTCCATCCCTTTCATGGATAGTCATTTAATAATAGTAAACAAATTTTCTGGTGTCCTAGAGGAGCTCAGTTCAGCCTTTACCCTACCTATCACTTGCTTCAGAAGCAAAAATTTCTAGTTACATTTCTGCCTTTCCCCACTCTGGGCAGTTGTTTTTCAGTTTGAAATGTGTTCTAAACTGGAGAGCCACTTGAGAGACTCTATGTACTTCTTGTCCCATTCCACTCTTCATGGAAAGCTGGCATCCTGGTCCAACATCAATCTCATGCCCTCCAGTGGCCTCCTTTGTATGGGGGGGAGGAGACAGGACTTACTTTATCCAAGCTAAAAATAAAACAGGAAGCTCATGTCAGGGACCAGTTGTTCAGCAAGGAGGGTGCCATCATAGCATGGTATCCTCACCAATGTTTTGAAGTCTAGGAAAGACTAGATTCGTCTGTTGCTTCAAGAATGGTAAGCTAAGGGCTTTAATGGGCACCACAGCATTCTAGAAAATAAATTCTTAGAGCCTTCTATTTATTTGAGAGACCCCAGTTTTCCCCTGCCCTACCTCCGTTGCCTTTTGAATGCCCTTTTGTCTGCTTTGGATTGGTGATTTTTATCTCTGTGAGGAACTCCTTGATGTAGAAACTCCATCTAAGTACAGGGGCAGATTGGCTTCTGTTGGTGACTTAGTAGAATTTCTAGGGACATTTTGGGGAGGGAGAGAGATCAAAGGATTTGGTCTGGGTTAGCCATGTACCTCTTAAGTGTCAGAGGTGGGATTTGAACCCAGAGCTTCTTAAATACTTGCTCAACATTTAATGGCCAATGCCAATGCTATGTCTTCCAGCATGCTTGCCCTTATTCAGACTGGCTCATCTAGGTAATGCCCCTTTTCCCTCTGAGCATAATGAAGCACTGCCACATCTCCATCTCCCAGCTAAACTTACGTTATTGTACTATTTTTGAACTGCAGTGAATATGTGAAAGGTGCCCCCACCCCACCCCTCTCTCCACTGGATGGTAAGTTTCCTGAGAACAGGGTCTATATCTTTTGATCTAAACTTTTCTGGCTCATGACACAATGCTCTGCATCTAGATTCTACTGCATTCAGTAGACATTAGGAAGCCAATAAATATTTGTTATTGGAGAGATAATAAAATTTACTTTCTTCCCATCTATTAGTTCATTTTGTTGCTATTAGACAATCATAAATAGTGATCCCCTGGATCCCTCTGAAGCAAGAAGTCATGTCAGCATGCAGAAAAAGTCAGTGTATCATTCCATGATTAGCAGCTGTGTTCAGGAAGCCCTGCTTTGGTGGTCCTGTGTAAAGTGACATCAGTTGGGGGTGGTATTTTTTTTAATGGGGCATTGAGCACAGACAGAAAAAGCAACAGGCAGATTTAATTTCCCTCCATAGCAGAGAGGGGAAAGTGACTCATTTCAGATTAAGATTCATGTCCAGCAGTGTGTGTCATTTAGACTTGACCTGACCCTTTCTCCTCCTCCTTTTCCTCCTTTTCCTCTCCTGCCTCTTGAATAGAGCTCTTGTCAGACTGTTTGTTCCCTTTTGGAAGATCAGGTTGGGTTCTTGGGCTCTCCTCCTGAAACCCAAGACCACACTTGATCAGATGTGAGCTAGAGAAAAGTAAAACCAAGCTTATCCTCAAGTGTTCCTATCATTCAGAACATTGCAAGGGCATTTGAAAATAAGCCACAGTTGTGGGGAAGGAATCATTGCCAGGTAGAAAACACATGCCAAGATCAAGATACTCCCAGAAGCATTGAGAAAATGCACTGTCCTCCCTCCTTGACAGAGACAGAGGATTATGGGAGTGAAATATTGCATTAAATGTCAAATAGGGTTGAAATTTTGCTTGTTTTTGCTCGTGTGATTTCCCCACCCCCTCTTTATTATGGGGAATGTCTAGTTGATAGGAGAATAGGGAAGGAATCTATTTGGGAATGCAGGTGATATGAAAACAAAATATATCATATGCAATTAAGATTAAAAATGGCGGCCAGGGTGGGAAATGGACAAGATGCCTGTATATACAGGCTATCTCCAAAGTTGTGATGTAGCAGGTAGCTAGGTGATTCAGAGGATAGAGAGTCAGGCAGAAGGATGGGAGGTCTTGAGTTCAAATCCAACCTCAGATACTTCTTAGCTGTGTGACCCTGAGCAAGTTACTTAACCCCAACTGCCCAGCCCTTACTACTCTTCTACCTATGAACCAATACTTAGTATTGATTCTAAGGTGGAAATTAAGAATTAAAAAAAAGGCTTAGTGTATCTTGAAATGATTAAAGCTTCCAACTTCATTAAGACTTTGGGGACACATAGCACTTTGAACCTACAAAGCATTCTTATATTAAAACTGAATTTTTTCTTCAACTCTTACATTCCCTACCAAAGATATTTCTAAACTGGCTAAAGATGGCATCATAGGAATCATCCTTGTTAATGCTAAAGTATTTTCCACCTACCTCTCCGCATCTTTGTTTCTTCAGCTGTAAGATGAGGGCATTGGGCTAGATGTTCTCTGAGGTTCCTTTCAGCTCTGGATTATTATGCTAAATCCCATAAATCCTCCTGAAAACTGTTGTCTATGTTGATTGTTTCCAGCTCTATTACACATAAAATTGTAATTTATTAAACAAACACCACACTTAAAGGCAACATAAATTCATTAAGTTCTTATTATATAATATGTGTGGTGGCATTGTGCTGACACTAGGGTATATATGAACAGGAAGGTGAAATGGTCCCTGATCTCAGGGAATTTACATTCAGTTGGATCACTTGACAGAGATTAATATTAATATATTTACAAACTATTATATTAAATCTTTCACAAAGGCACTTCCCATTTCCTAGGGCCAGGGAAAAGATGATTTGCTAAGGAGATCTTTTCATGTGCTTGCTTCTCATGGGGAAGGACTTCTTCCTGAGGAATCATGTGATCTGTGTAAACAAAAGCAATTAAACCAGTCCACTCTCGAGCGTCCATAAATAAATGTTATGAATCATGGGCAAGAATCCACATGGGTCCTGTGCAGCTAACAGTAGATAGCGACAAACCAAGACAGAGACTTTATCAGGAGTCTAGGTAGCAAGAGAAGGTTTAGTGTATATTTCTCTGTACATCAAAACCAGATTTAAGTGTGGTAAAATTATCTGTTTCTTATTACCTATTTTCTCTGTTCACTGAGAGATACTTCTCAATTTGCAGAAAAAAAAACTAGGAGTTGAATGAATATAGACAAATCACTTAACCTTTCTGAGACTCAATTTCTTCATCTGTAAAATGGGAATGACAGTATTTGTGCTACTTCTCTTAGACATTAAAATAAGAAAAGCACCTGGGAAACTATGTAGTGTTATATTGTTGTGGAAAAGGTGCTGGGTTTCATCCTAGCTCCAGCAATTGTTCGCTGTATGGCTACTGGCAATTCATTAAGTTTTTTTGAGCTTTGTTTTCTTCATCTATAAAATGGGAATGATACTAGTTGCATTTCCTACTTCACAGGGTATTAAGAAGAAAGCACTTTGCAAACCCTGAAGCATTGTATAAAGGAAAACCATTATTCAATAGCATGACTAGTTGGCAGTTGACCAGATCTTTAAAAAAGAGTGTTTTCACATCTTTTAACAAATATTTCCCTATTTAATCTTATACACACCTCTTAATCAACAGTTTTCTAAAGGTGATTATTGTGTAGTAAAAAGCCAGATTTAACTAGCTAGCAGTTAAACCATCTCCACTATGGTTGTTTTTATTTGTTGTTTTAAAATCCTTACTTTCTGTCTTAACTCTGAGACAGAAAGGCAAGGGCTAGGCAAATTGGGTTAAGTGACTTGCCCGGGGTCCCAGAGCTAGGAAGTATCTGAGACCAGATTTGAACCTAGACTCTCTAGACCTGACTCTCTGTCTCCTCCACGGTATCTCCTATTGGCATCCTTTGTGCTTGTTTTAAAGGATCTAGGATTACTTACGCTTTCAAAAGGTTGGAGAAAGAGACACTCTGCCATTCTTTGATCTTTCCTTTCCTGAAGTACAAGTAAATGAAAAGCAACTCTTCAAAAGAAGGATCAGCTGTGCTTATGAGTTGACTTTTAGTGCCCTCTGTGAGAGTAATGGAGTTTTTCCTGAAATTCTTTTAAAAAAATAAAAAAATTCTGTGATAATGAGGTTTAGGACTCTCTTTAAAAGACTCTCTGTAAGCTAGATGGCCCAGTAAATAGAATGCTTGAGCCGGAGTCAAGAAGACTTGATTTCAAATGCAGCCTCAGATACTTACTTGCTATGGAACCGTGAGCAAATCACTTAAATTCAGCCTGCTTCTGTTTCTTCACCCGTAAAATGGGTTGGTTAATCATAGCATCTCCTTCTCAGGGACGTTATGAAGATAAAGCAGAAAATATTGGTAAGACACTCTTATTTCACAGTTATTTTTCAGGCATGTCTGACTCTTTGGGATTCCATTTGGGGTTTTCTTAGTAAAGATACTAGAATGGTTTTCCATCTCCTTCTCCGTCTCATTTGACAGATGAGGAAACTGAACCAAACAGTGTTAATGACTTGCCCAGGGTCACTAAGACTTTTGGAATGCCCTGTATTTTTATTATTTGTGTAGATATCCCTCTTGTGTCCCACCAAAAAAGAACGCTTGATCATCTGGCTGTCCCTTCTTCCAGCTTGATTCCTTCATCTGTAGGCACTTGCATTCAATTCTGAGCTTTTCAGAGGGGATTTCCTAAGTGTCATCTAAACGTCTATCTATCAATGGATCTCTGTGGAGCACCCACTGACTCTCACAAGGAGACAGTCCCTCCAAGAAAGGGCCAGAGAATCATTAACAACAAGAATAGCCCCAGATAAGCAGTTCTGCAGCTAGTGTTTTGACATTTACAAAATGCTTTATCTTCATTATCCTTTTTTAGCCAGGCAGCTTTTTGAGTTTGTACTATTATTACCCCCTTTTTATAGATGAGGAAACTGAGGTCGAGATACATTAAGTGACTTGTCCAAGGTCACACATGTAAAGAGTAAGTGACAGAGTCAGGGTTCTCAGATTCTAGTTCTATTACCATAATTCCTCTGACTTTCTCTTCAGCCTAAAGTTAGAATTTTGGGAAATTGTTGTTTACCGAAAGCTATAATTTGACTGGAGGGAATTTCTGGTGAAAAGTTGAAGTTGCGCCATCAATCAACTTTATTGAATTTCTCATGACAAGCACATGAGAGAGAAAAACTGAAGTCCTCATTTCCCCCGGCATTAACCTATCATATGATATAAATTTGTTGGACCCTTGGGGGAAAAAGCACATAGTGATTTCTCTCTATATATATTAATCACCCTGTGCAGTGACATCCCTGAACTCCTCCCAGTCCTGGTCTGTCTCCTCTTTGTAAACTGCTTTGGAAAGGAATTGTCACTTAAGAACGTTTGTTTTTATTGGACTCTTTGTCTCATCATCTATAATGTATAGGATATGACCATTTGGGTTACCTCTAATTTTCTTTTTTTTTAATTAGATATTGCCATTTCTTTTTATATTACACCCATCTCCGCATATAACCCTCACTGTCCTTTCTCCAGCGGGTCATTCCTACCCTCATTTCTAGGTATATCCCTTGTTCTTCCCTATCCAGCAAAGCATTCCTTATAACAAAGATAAAAAAAACCTAAAAAATAACAGTTCAGCAAAACTAGCCTAGTGTAATATTCTTCCTATGACCCCCTTTACAAAAAAAGAGAGGGAGCTGTATCTGCTCAACTCTTTTCTTAAAACTTGGTCATTATAATTTTATATCATTCAATTTTATTTTATTGTTCTCTTCACTTACATGAACATGGTATTGTGTCATTGTATATAGTGTTTTTCTGCTTCCACTTACTTCACTCTGCCTCAGTTTATCTAAGTTTTCTCATATCTCTTTAAATTCTTCATGCTCATTATTTCTTATAACTCACTAGTATTCCATGGCATTCATGTGCTACATTTTGTTTAACCATTACCAAATTGGTGGATACTTACTTTATTGCTAGTTCTTTGCTATCACAAAAAGGGGTTGCTTTGGATATTTTGTTGTCAATGGGAACTTTGTGTGTTTTGTGTGTCTTTGGTTTCCATGAGGTATATATCTAACTATGGAGTATCTGAGTCAGTAAGTATAGACATTCCAGTCACTTTGTTAGCATAATTGCCAATCGAGTTCCAGAAACAATGGCCATTCTCCATTTCCACATAATATACTAATGAGCTTTTCTTTCAACATCCTGTCTTGTTTTCTTTTCTAATACCAGGCATGAATGTTTTGATTTATAGTTATACTACAGGTTATTTGGAAAGCCATTTCATAGGATTGTTAATGGTTTGCATTTCCCTTTTTGAGAACTATTTGTTTGTATATCCTTTGACCAATTATCTATATAATCCAAATTTTCTGCATAGAAAAACCACAGTGTTGAAGGAGTTCATTGATCTTTCCTCTATCCTTGTCCAGGATTCACTTTATTAACAGTAATAGTAAAACTTGAGAGGCATGGGAGTGTGATAATCACCCTCCGTGGGTAGCTGACCTTGAAGTCAATATGACTCCCCCTCGCTCTGGAACTGCGGACAATGACCCAACTTCCCAGAGCCCCCATATAAGACTCTAAATTAGGCAAATTGATGGTCTGCATTGGTGGTGGGAATGTCCATGTGGATTAAATCACAAATCTATGCCATTTACCCCAAACTAATCTTTGTCCTACTTTGCAATTTCCTTTCTTCACCACAACCCTGGGAGCTAAAGCCACAAATGTTCCAATTCCCATTTTACAGAGGAAACAAGTTCATAGTGATGTTGTGCTCTAGGTCATGAATCTGTTACATGACAGAAGATCCTGAGCACTATCCTGTAGATTATTCTGCCTCTCAATCAAATAGTCAATCATTAACCAAACAATCAAATGCCTGTGAATTGAGTAGAACATGTGGACTAATGCCAAGGTGTTTTTCCTAGGATGGTAGGCTCTGATGTTATCCCACTTCCGCACATCTATGGAGCTCGGATTAAAGGTGTCGAAGTCTTCTGTCCTCTGGACCCACCTCCCCCTTATGAAGCTGTAATGAGCCAAATCAATCAGGAGCAGGTAACATAATCATAGTTTTTCTTGTTTTGTTTTTTTAATTTATAAATTTGACTTAGTTCCTTATATATTTAGGAAATTAAACCTTTGTCAGAGAGTTTTGTTATAAAAAATGTTCTCCCAGTTTGTTGCTTTCCTTCTAATTTTGGTTGCATTGGTTTTGTTTGTACAAAATATTTTTAATTTTATATAATCCAAGTCATTTATTTTACATTTTGCAATATTCTCTATCTCTTGCGTGGTCTTAAATTCTTTCCTTTTCCATAGATCTGACAGGTATACATAGTTTTTCTTGTTAAGGACAATCGAGATGCTATTAAGAATAATTTGTATTACAATTTCACTAAAATTAAGCAAAATTAGATATAGATGATGTTAGATATTAAACTAGAAACTATATCTTTTATAAAAAGAAGAAAATATAAGCCATAGTAATAGCAATTTGTTTAATGTCCTGTTCTATTTTTTTTTTAAACCTTTACTTTCTGTCTTGGAATCAATACTGTGTATTAGTTCCAAAACAGAAGAGTGATAAGGACTAGACAATGGGGGTTAAGTGTCTTGTCCAGGGTCACACAGGCAGGAAGTATCTGAGGCCAGATTTGAACTCAGGACCTCCCATCTCTAGACCTGGCTCTCGATCCACTGAATTACCTAGCTGTCCCACATCTTCTTCTAATCTGAAAAAAACTTTTCCCATGGATGTGATCCCCTTATTCTCTACTCCATAGTGTCAGAAGACACTTGAGCCAATGTTACTAGGTCTTTTTTTTTAAATCCTTACTTTCTGTCTTAGAACCAATACTTAGTATTGGTTCTAAGGCAGAAGAGAGGTAAGGGCTAGGCAATAGGGGTTAAGTGACTTGCCCAGGGTCACCCAGCTGGGAAGTGTCTGGGGTCAGATTTAAACCCAGGACTTTTCCCTCTCTGGGTCTGACTGTCAATCTACTGAGCCACCCAGCTGCCCCCTAGTCTTTAAAAAAATTATTTTAAAAATATTTTTCCATGTTTACATGATTTATTTTCTTTCCCTCCCCTTTTACCTCCCCCCTCCCAGAGCCAACAAGCAATTCCACTGGGTTGTACAAACATTATCACTTGGTACCTATTTCCATATTATTCATTTTTTGCTATACATCAATCTTTTAAAGCCAAAACCCCAAATCACATACCCATATATATACAAGTGATAAGTGATAAATCCTGTGTCTTTCTTTTGCATTTTACTAGGTCTTTTAAAAAATATTTACTGTCATGTAGTCCCATTTTAGCTTTTAAAAAAAGTTGGTATCTTTTATTTTCATATTCCCATCCTTCTTGATTATATCGTTCTTCCTCTCTACCCTTTCTCAAGCCATCTTTGTAACGAAGAAGAAAGGGAAGGAATGTTCAGTAAGATCAACCAACTCTGACAGTATGTAAAATGTCCCACACCTGTAGTCCCCTTTTATCACTCATTCAGAGTTTCAGTTGTGTCCAATTCTTCGTGACCTCATTTGAGGTTTTCTTGGCAAAAATACTGGAGTGGTTTGCCATTTCCTTCTCCAGCTCATTTTATAGATGAGGAAACTGAGGCAAACTGGGTGACGCAGTAAGTGTCTGAGGACAGATTTGAATTCAGGAAGAAGAGTTTTCCTGACTCCAGTCCGGGTTCTCTATTCCCTGTGCCATCTGCCTGCTCTACCTTTTTCCAAACAAATATATGCCAGTCAGAATATATTCTCTGATTCTGCTTTCTTTGCCCCGAACCACTTCATATGTTCTCACTTATTCCTTCATGTTTTCATATCTGTCCTTTCAATGGCATAATTTCAATGCATTTTCAATTCATTGGTCACACAAGTTATTCAGACTTTCCCCAATCATTGGCCCTGTAGGCTGTTTCCAGATTTCACTATTAAGGATAAAACCACTAGGAATATTTTTTGGACAGACGAATACAATTTTGGTTTTCCATAGTAAAAAGGATAAGCTTTACCCAGAACAATTGAGTATAATGTACTTTACCAAAAAGGCCATTCTGTAGAGTTTTCTTCTTTAAAAGAGAGGTTGAAAGAGAGACTAGGTTGTGAACAAAACCAAATGCTACTGTTTTGTGTGATAGGGGACTTCCTTCCAAATTCCAGAGGCATCCGAAGCCGGGGCAGGCCCGTTGGACCCAGTCAGTGCCCAGGGGTCTCAAGGTAATGAAGATATTACTTAATAAGTATTAATAATGTAATATTTTAATTATAAATAAAAATACTTCAGTAAATATTTAATAATTTAATCGTCTTCTGCCCGAATTGTTTGCCAAACCAGTGAAAATTGCCGATCATTTCAGATGATTGAAATATCTCATTGTGGCCATCCATATAGATCTGTAGCATACATTTCTTTTATTGTTTCACTAACATGTCAGTCTCTATTCTTCAAGCTGATTATTCAAACTAGAGCCATTGTTGTATCTGCTAACATTGTCAAATGTTATTGTCAAACGAAGAACCCATTGCTATGAAATCACATTGGATTACACAATTTTTTTCAGTTGGTTTTTTTTTTAACCCATACTTTCTGTCTTAGTAACAACTCTTGGGCAGAATGGCAAGCCCTAGGCAATTGTGCTTAAGTGACTTGCCCAGGGTCACACAGCTGGGAGATGTCTGAGGGCAAATATGAACCCGGGTCCTTCTGGCTCCAACCCTGGTGCTCTATCTACTTTGCTACCTAGCTGCCCTTGTACTCAGTACCTTTTAAGAATATGCTAACTTGGGGCAACCAAGGCTCAGTGCCAGGCTTGGAGACAGGCAGTCCTGGGTTCAAATCTGGCCTCAAATACTTCCTAGCTGGGTGACCCTGGGCAAGTCACTTAACCCCCATTGCCTAGCCCTTACTGTTCTTCTGTCTTAGAACCAGTACTTAGTATTGATTTTAAGACAGAAGGTAAAGGTTTAAAAACAAAACAACAAAAAAATAAAAATAAAAAAAGTATATGCCAACTTTTCCAAAACCAAAGAAATGCCCTTTTGTGGTTTAATTTGGCATTCCTAAGCCTTCTTCTCTACATTATTGTACTTTTTTCTCTTCCTAAAGGTAAAATGGATCTTTTTAGAAGCCTATCCATTATTACAGAGTGGATGGCTATGAGGTCTCCCTGTATAATTTATAAACTGGGACCAGGGTCATGTTGCCTTAATATAAAGTGAATTCGGTTTTTCAGTAGTACAGAGAATACGGGGCTTGGTTTACATTTATCCTTGTAAGTTAAGGGTGCATTATTACAGCTCACCCTCTTTGGGGAGGTTTTAAATGGCCCAGAAAATTGTCCACCAGGACTAAATTGCAAATGGTAATGAATAATGGATCAGGCTACAGCTATTTCAGATGATGGTAATTTTTCAGTAATGCCATTTGGAACTGGTTTCTTTTCTTTTGTTCATTTTCGATCTTGAGTAGAAAAATGGAGAAAGGTCAAGTTTCCTCAATGTATTTGTGTTTCCTAATGCTGTTGTTGTTTTCTTTCATCAAACTATAGTGAAGGACTACAACTTCTTCAATTTTAT
Organism: Gracilinanus agilis; assembly: GCF_016433145.1. Lineage (NCBI taxonomy): Eukaryota > Metazoa > Chordata > Mammalia > Didelphimorphia > Didelphidae > Gracilinanus > Gracilinanus agilis. Next base: position 191,386,036 of record NC_058130.1, read on the forward strand.
TTATTTTTTTTTTCCAGCAAAAGTCAAATGAACCCAGGGTAATCTTAATGGATCATTTAGCTGCCACTTGTTTTTTAACTAGGCCGGTTGGGACTTTTTCACAGCTTGTCATTAACGTCCTGGGCTATGCAGATATAAAGACTTCCTTCTTCTTGATGTGCATTTTGGCTTATGGCCTGTGGAGAGGAAGGTTATTTCAAGTGTTAGTTTGCTGTATTCCTCCAGCCGAAATATCAGGAATTGTCTGACAGTCTTCATCTTTGTCAAGATCTTGCACTTGGGGAAATTTTAAGCACTGTTTGGTTTTTTTTTTAATGACACATCAAGAAAGCTGGTTTTTCTTTGTTTTCAATTTGTGAGTTCCTCCTAGAGTTCTGTTATTTAATGAAAGCTTGTGGAGTATTCCCAAAATGATATTTCTAAATCGTGGGTCTGACTGTGTCACTCCCTGTTCAATAAACTCAAACTCTTATGGCTCCCTATTACCTCTAAGATAAAAATTTTTTCTTTGGCACTTAAAGCCATTTGGCTGTTGGCGAACTTTCTCAAACATATATAGCCTTAGCCTGGTGAAAGAAACCAGTTCAACCTAAAATCAAACCATTTGAACTTTAAAATAAAAAAAATCAAGCGGGCAGCTGGGTAGCTCAATGGATTGAGTCAGACCTAGAGATGGGAGGTCCTAGGTTCAAAAGTGACCTCAGACACTTCCTAGCTGTGTGACCTTGGGCAAGTCACTTAACCCCCATTACCTAGCCCTTACTGCTCTTTTCAATACACAGTATGGATTCTAAAACAGAAGGTAAGGATTTTTAAAAAATAAAAAAATAATAAAAAATCTGTTTGGTACATGTTATTATTAAGGAGTACATATTATAAAAGGGGTACATATTATTATTAAATTTTAATACCTTATATGCAGCCTTTTCTGATTTCTCTAGCTACCAGGGCTTCCCCTCATTACTCTCTGCTCCACCCTATTACTTTGTATTTATTTTGTTTATACTCATATATGTATATGTTATTTCCTTCTGCAGAATGAAAGTTACTTGGAAGACAGGAATGGCTTCATATCACTAACCCCAAGTCTAGCAAAGTCTCTGGTACATAGGGGGCTCTTAATAAATGTTTGATTGATCAGGGGAATGATTAACATCACTCCTTGGCTGGCAAGAAGATTTAGAAGGTACTGCTGGCCTGAATCGTGAAGTGAATTGATTGATGAAAATTAATCGGCATTTCTTTTTCAACAAATCAGGTGGAGACATTCCTAACACTCCTGGGGAAGAGAGCCCATCGCTGTCAACTCCTGATTCAAACCTGGCACATCTTCCATCGAACAGGAGAACCTTGCAACCCTTGAGAGCAAGATCGAAAAGTGACCCTGTGCTCCATCACTTGACAGCCAGAGGTGATGTCATTTTGTTGGCTTCTAACTGTGACATTTTTCATGATTTTCTTAAAGATTCTATCTGATCACAAGTGATATAGGCCAGACGCTGGTCCCTAATTTTAGGTGGTAACCTCATGGAAGCTGAGTTATGCCCTGGAGGAAAAAACATGGGGAGTCATCCCACGTACAGGAAATGCACCAGCTCGTATTTAGATGCACAAATCTTTTTCAAGTTCATTTTATTTTCATCTTTGTCAAAAGTACTGATCAAGCTCTTGGTGGTATTCAATATGCCAATAGGTAATATGCGGGAGAAGTAGGTAGATCTGGTACTTGATTTCTGGATGTTCTTAATACTGTTGGGAAGAATGTTTTCTTTGGAGGAAGAAGTTATGAGGGTGTGTCTGCTTTTGTTGGTTATTTTTCTTCTAATATATTCATTTTTATTTTGTCGGACTTAAACTCTGTAAGCAGATTGGACCATTTAAAATGAATGCCATCGAATGGGTTTTACTTTAAATGGATAGACACACACAACCCTGCTCGTGTCTGCCTGTCTGTAGGTATCATTTGACTGAATATAGATTTATCTTTCAACATGACTCCAGAAAGTGACATATATAATATACTCAGATAAAACTCTTCTCCAAGAAAACTTCCTAGCTCTTCATAAACTTCCCAACTTTTCCGATGGCCAAATTATTCTTTCAGTCTCTTGTAAGCTCTGCTCCATCTGTTGTTTGCCACAGCCATAGATTGACCATGTAGCTAAGAGAAAACTCCTCTTGTTTCTACAGCTGCCACAGAGTGGGGTTCCCCCACCTCCCCGTGATTGACTGTATCACCTCTGCAACCCCAACAAGCCCCAGCAGCCTGGGCTCTAAGAATCCCAAGACCTGTCTTCACCGTGGGTCTCCTCCACCTTTACTCTAGCAAGTTGAGGACTCGAGCTGGCCGCCTGCCGGTTTCAGCTGGAACTTAGTTCTCTCTACAGCATAGTCTTAGAAGATGGACCCTTACTCATTCCTGCAGTACTGAAAGTCAGCAGGCAGGAGGGTGGACAGCATATGTTCATTTGTTTGGACCTTCCAATGTAGAAGGTGGCCAGGACGTTTTCAAGTGAATGAGCATAGACTCTGGCCCTGGCCCTTGTATTAAAATGTTCCTAGCAAAGTATTTCTAGAAAGTGTTGCATGAAGACTGTGACTCTGGCTGGGAGATTGAATGGTGTCAATTGGGAGGACAGGGTGGGAAAAGGGCCAACTTCTTTTCCTGTTTTAGAGCTCTCTTTGCCTGAAAAAGGGTCCAAGAGATCTCTGCATCCTTCACAATAATCTCAATGCCCCCGATTTCTGTTTTTGTTGTCATTGTTGTCGTTGAGTGTTTTCTTTCCTGCCTCTCTGGTTTCCTCAATCCAGAACAGGCTAAAGGTTGCTAGTTACTATTGCCTACAATTAGAGAATGGTTGTATCTTCGTCTTCTTCCCAATGTACCTCCCAGTTTATTGGGCCCATTAGGGGTGTTGCTCTACCTATCTTTAAAATAACTTCACAAACTTGGAGATGTAAATCCAACCTGGCAAGTTAGGAATCTGGTTCTCATTAGAAAGTCAACAGACTTTCCAAGGTGACTCTCAATGAGTTACTTATTTTCTTTCTCTGGATTTAAATTTTTTAGTCTGTAAAATGGAAATAGTGATTTGCCTTCTACTTACCTCCTAGCTGTGATGTGAGCACAGGTGAAATGGAATAGGAAAGGGAAACTCTGAGAATTTTGGGATAAAGCTTTATAGACAAAGAGCATTATTAGCAACTTCTCACAATCCTTGTTTCTCTGACCGAGACTCCCCACACTTGTTAAGCAACATTTTCATCCATTCCCTGTTGGGTCATCTCTTTCCACCAAAACAGAAATGCTTTCTCTCTGTGACTCATCCATTTGCCATCCATTTGCAAGTATCACTTGAAAATATTACATATGAGCATGCGTTGTCTTTTGTCTCCTGGTTGCTCTTTGTCATTTGACATAAGTTGGGAATTGTCTTCTGTAACACACTAAAACCTGCAGAGATGTCCTTGGATGGAAAAACATCCCAGAAACAAACCTTGTACTGTAGATTTCTTTTCCTCCTTCTGTGAAAGACAAGATTTGCATGGATGTCAGTATTTTGCCAGGTGATTTTCCATGCTGAGTTAGAGACCTGGGCTGGGGTTTCAGATAGTCACATGGTTGAATGACATTGGCAGAAGTGTGCTGAGGAGTTTTTCTCTTTACTCATACATAGGACCTGTGCTCAGCTGTGAAGCTGCAACTCAGACTGAAGTAAGACCTGCGCTGGCTCCAGTGACCTTGAGAAAGGGTCTTCGAGTAAGAGCTGCCCGGGCTAGACCTCGCTCTTTGGTAGATTATAAATCATACATTGACACTAAGCTTCTGGTGGCCAAGTTCCTGGAGCAGTCATCCTGTAGTATGACCCCAGACATACATGAACTGGTAGAGAATATCAAGTCTGTCCTTAAGTCTGATGAAGAACACATGGAGGAAGCCATCACAAGTGCCAGTTTCCTTGAACAGGTAGTTTTATTGTGCATATTCAGGGTGAATAATCCTCATTGTTTCTTTACTGGGTGAACTTGATTGTTAACTATTAAAAAAAAAACCACTCAATTTGGGACTACACTCTCAAGGGAACAAAGGGGAAGATGAAAGACAACTTTCTTTCCAGAAGGATTGCCCTTGATACACTGTCCAGTGGGATATTTTAGATTTTCTTCTACTTTTTTCATTCTTTTGAATTTGTTTTATTGTTTCCTGATGTCTTATGGAGTCATTCACTTCCATTTGTCCAATTCTGATTTTTAGGGAGTCATTTTCTTCTATGGGGCTTTGTACTTCCCTTTTTAGGAGGTTCTTTTCTTATTTGACCTTGTGTCCCTGGCTTAAAAATAGCATAATCAAGTACTTCTGCTGGGAAAGCAAATCTGCTAAATACAAGTGTATGATAGGAGCAGGTTTTGAGTGAAATTAAAAGAAGATAAATGAAAAAAACATGTCTTGAGTGACTACCTTATTCCAAGCACTAGAGATACAAATAGAACAGCATGACAATCTCTATTAGGGGAGATAACACATAGAAGAGGGTTCAATTGCAAGGGGGATAGAAAGACCCAATGGTCCTTAAGGATTCAGCTATAGAGCAAATGGAAAGGCCCAGGGGTCTATGCCCTGGCAAGGCAGATGGCAATGCCTGGGAATCTGGAGGGCATATTGACAAGGCAGATATTAAGATCCAGTGCACAATTTGGAAACATAGGCAATAAAAGCATGCCTTGGTGATTCCTGAATTTAATGCTTTCCTTGAATGACATGTTTTCTCAATTCTTTGAAAATGATACAAATGGACTTTATTTGAATTGACAGAAATCTGGGAAGCAGTCCATCTTCCCCTGAAATTGTCTGTAAGGTAAATAGGTAGAATTTGTGATAATAAAGAGGGTTTTTTTACTTTTTAAAGGGGAAATTAATGTATTTTAATGCATACAAGAGATAAAATGTATTGTAATCCTTCAAAAGTTCTAGCTAAAATCCTACCTTCTATAGGAAGTCTTTCCTGATCACTTATAATTTTAGTACTTCTGTTAATCATTTCCAACTTATCTTGTCTATAGCTTGTTTGTGTAGTTATTTGTATGTTGTCCCACCCATTATGTCATGAGCTCCTTGAAAGCAAGGACCATCTTTGTATTCCTAGTATTTAGCACAACTTGGAACATAGAGGTACCTAAATATTTATTGACTAGTTAGCTGGCAGCAGGATTTTTAAGTGGATTATTCCAAATTATGGAAAAGATTTGAAAGTGTAGGGCAGCCTTCCCAAACTGGGCCCATTCAACCAAGAAAGATATTCTCCACCTGGGAGAAAGGCACAGAATTTGTAAGAAAGAGAACTTGTAAAGCTTTTGATGTACTGAGTTTTTCATGACCAATTGCATTTTATATCAAGGTTAGAGAGCTGGGAGGACCCAGCCATAGCTGCTTTAAATCTAGTTGGATAGAGAGTAGACACAAGAAGCTTATATACTTGACATAAAAACATGACTTTAATGGCACCTACTTGTTGTCACCACCACCAAGGCCCTATGCCATATTTCATGGTCTATAGCAGTGGTTCCCAAACTTTTTTGGCCTACCGCCTCCTTTCCAGAAAAAATATTACTTAGCCCTCTGGAAATTAATTTTTAAAAAATTTTAATAGCAATTAATAGGAAAGATAAATGCACCTGTGGCCATCACCGCTCCCCTGGATCACTGTAGCACCCACCAGGGGGTGGTGGCGCCCATTTTGGGAATCACTGGTCTATAGTTTTGCCCTCTCTTTCTGGACCCTTTTTGTTACCTCCTAGAACCTTCTTTTCCTTCCCCATCTAATACTCTAATTCTGCCCTCTCTCTACCTAACTTAAGCCCTCCACTGTCATGCCTTACCTTCCCCCTTCCTTTCTTGTCCAAGAAGAGTGTTCCTGGGGATTGTAGAGATGTTCTGTCCTTCACCCTATTAAAAAAGATAAAAATATAACAATAAGACTATTTAATCTACTTGTAGGATCATAGCTCTAGAAACAGAAGGGACCTCAAAGACTCTCTAGTTCAACCCCCTCATTTTACAAATGGTGAACCTGTGGACCATTGAGAGTCATAGGATCATAGCAATAGAGCTGAAGAGGACCTCAGGGCCCATCTAGTCCAATCCCTTAATTTTATTTATTTATTTATTTTAAACCCTTAACTTCTGTGTATTGGCTCCTAGGTGGAAGAGTGGTAAGGGTGGGCAATGGGGGTCAAGTGACTTGCCCAGGGTCACCCAGCTAGGAAGTGTCTGAGGCTGGATTTGAACCTAGGACTTCCTGTCTCTGGGCCTGACTCTCAATCCACTGAGCTACCCAGCTGCCCCCTAATCCCTTAATTTTACTGATGAGAGAATTAAGGACCAGGGAGGAAGTAACTTGCTCAAGGTCACATAGTAGAAGGTAGCAGAGTCAAGTTTTGAACCCAGAATGAGGAGCTTCTTTTAAATGGATAAGAACTCTTTCCCGAGTTGATCTTTTTCTTTTTCTTCTTTGTTTCCTTCCCTCCCAAAGATAATGACTCCTGCTCAGCCAAGTACATCCAGGGCACCGCCGTTGCCCTATAGAAGACACCCTGGGCTCCTTCATCTGGAGAGCTGTGGAGATCTGAGCACTTTCGCCTCAGCAGAAAGTCGGAGAGTGGAGAGAAGGGTCCCAAGAACAGACCCAGAAAGGCCACACAGCCTTATTGGAGTTGTACGAGAAACTGTGCTCTGAACTAGCTTGAGTGGGTCCCTTGTGTTCCAGAGCTCCTCTGTGAAGCCAATGAGCTGCAAAAGAAAGCCATCACTGGAAAGCCCTGCATCGTGCGTGGTGTGGTGGCTTGTGTCTCTGTGTACGCTGTTTCATTGTTTAAGGCTGAGCTGGGAGAAAGGCTTTTGTTCAAGTAGTCTTTACTGTACTGTGTTATGCCTAAGGGGTTTGGGGAATGTTTATTTCTCATCTACTGGCTTCACCACCAAGGACATTCAGGGGGCAACAAGTATATCATTCCAGACCCATTGACTCTTTGGAGGCACCATTATAATTTGTGAGCTCAGCTCCGCTCCCCTTCCCCGGGCATCCCATATGGTATTTGAGTGTTCCAGACCTTGGCGTGGAAGGGGATGTGGGGGCAGCGATGCCTCAGCCGCCCCTCTGTCTGTCCTGTGGAAGGACATAATCTGTTTGGAGGCTATTTATAGCTGCCTGTGGCCTCTTACTGCTCAGGGAGAATGTGAGCTGGCATATAAGCAGGATGATCAAATAGCCCTACTGTTATTGAAATGTTAAAGTCTAAGCTTAGGGCAACTCTCAAAGCACTTTCTTTAAGGAAAACAGGAAGCATTTGCGACAACCCGCAAATTTTTTTAGCAGAGTATTTTGGAGGAGCAATCGTTGGTTCCATTTATTCAAGCTTGCAAGACTAGAGGCAGTAACCCCAGAAATGAGAATAAAAGCATTCACTTTTTACCTCTGGTGTGGCTGTGTTGGATCTGTTCTTTTTTTCACTTTTGGACCATTGCTCGGTGGGGATTCAAAAACTGTTTCCTAAAGTCTTAAGAAGGTGGAGAAATAGAAAAGTTGAAGTCTTCCTAGGGTTGACCATCGCTTGATTCCTGGATATTGTGGAATGACATAGGAAGATCTGGGTTTAAATCCCGCCTATGACCCTTTCAGGCCGAGTGATCTTGGGCAAGTCACTTAATCTCTCCCTGCTTGAGATACCTTTCTAAGAACATAAATTGTAGAGGAAGGTACTGACCCACATTTGTAGGAGTTCCCTCTGCCCGTGAAATCATTGGATGATGTAAGTATGATGGAATGTTAGAGCTAGAAGGGGCCAGGGCTAGATAATCTAATCAAAGGGTCCTTAATCTTTTTTGTATCTGGACCCCTTGGGCAGTCTGATGAAGCCTAGGGATCCCTTCTTAGAATAATATATTTAAATGCACAAAATGAGATCTGTTACAAAGGATGATGCTTTATAATAAGAAAGGAAACCAACTATATTAAAGGTTATCAAATTCTTTTTTAAAGTTCAAGGATCCCCAAGTGGAAAACACTTTAGCCCAAGCCTATCATTTTACTGATGAAGAAACTGGGGCACAGGGAGATGGCAACTTTGCCAAAAGCACAGAACTACTTAATGGAAGAGATGGGACTAAAACCTAGATGGCTTCACCTAATTCCCAGGGTTTTATGACAATATATTATTTCTTTGGCTCTTTGTAGATGGCATCTAAGGATTGGCAAGGATTCATTTTTTTAAATGGGAAACTTCTCTCCCATGGCCTAGATTTAGATTTTTAAAAAAAATGTTAGGTTTTACTTATAGTTTTTTAACTTATCTGGCTTTGTTTTTTAAATAATCCCCTGAGCCTTGGACTTTGAGTAAGAAGATCAAAGTTTGAGTCCTGACCACTTATTATGAGCTACATGTTGTCATCCAGTTATTTCATTCATGCCTGACTCTGCATGTTCCATCTGTGGTTATCTTGGCAAAGATGCTGGACTTTTTTGCATTACTTTTCTAGATCATTTTATGATGAGGAAACTGAGACAAATAGCAATAAGTGACGTGTCCAGGGTCACACAGCTAGTAAATGCCTGAAGCTAGATTTGAACTCATGAATATGAGTCTTCCTGATTCCAGGCTCAGTACTCTATCTGATGTACCACCTAGCTGCCCTATGGCCTGTATAACTTTGGGCTAATTATTTCAGTTTTCTCATCTGTAAAATGGGGAATATCAGTTTTCTCATCTGTAAAATGGGGATAATACTATATTGCACTGGCTAACTCACAGGAAGATTGGACTTGATGGTCTCTGAGGTTCCTTCTAGCTTTAAATCTAAAACCTTAAAATCCTATAAATATGTGTAAAAATGTCCCTTTTCCAGGAGCAAATAGAGTCAATCAACAAGAATTTATTAAACTTAAGAATTTATTTATATGCTAGGAACGATGCTAACTGCTGAGGATACAAAGAAAGATCTCTGCTCACAAAGGACTGACATTCCAATGAGGGAGACAACAATGTACACAGGAAAAATGTTGTTGTTCAGCCTTCGTTTTTGAAGATGACCAATAATATCACAGTTGATTTTTTTAAACTCTTATCTTCTGTCTTAGATTGATACTAAGCAACAATTTGAAGGCAGAAGAGGGGGTAAGGGCTAGGCGGTTGGGGTTAAGTGACTGCCTAGGGTCACACAACTAGGAAGTGTCTGAGTCTGAATTTGAACCCAGAACCTCTCCTCTCCAGGACTGGTTTTTCTATCTACTGTGCCACCTAACTGCCCCATAGCTTTTCTTTTTGAAGAGGAAAAATAATATCATGATGGGATTTTTTTTTTACTTGCTTGTGAATTGGATTTAAGTGAGGCAGATATGTGGCAAAGTTGTCCGCCTCACTCTCTTCCAGAGTCATCGACGTCCAGTAGCATGACAAAAGTCAGGATGACTGGCGATGGCCAGGGATGCACTGGATGACTGTGGCTCCTTCGAGTCTGACCAAGCTCTAAGTGCTCCGCAGAGCTGCTTCAGCTGCCTCCACGACTGTTAGAGCAGATTCTTTTCATCCACTCCTTTTTCCTAAGGAAGTCTTCATGTGCTTGGGCTATTGATCCTCTTAAATCACTGATGGGTTTCAGGCTTGTTGGTTACTCTCAATCTGGTTTAGCCTGTTGGAGGTAGTTTTACTGGGATGCGGCCACTCTGCCTGCTATAGCTTCTTGGAATCCCAGATGAGAGTTGGGTGAATGGTGGATACCAAAGCTGGAGGAGCTACCCTGAAAAGGGCTCGGCAAGACCTCACACCAGAAGTGCTAGTTTCCCCTGAACCCCCCATAAACCCCACAGAAGATTTGATACTTTGTAAGGAAGAGATTGGGAAAAGCCTCCCTCAGAAGCTGGAATTTGAGCTGAGCCTTTTTTTTAATAGAAAATTTAATTTAATTAATTAATTAAAATGTTTTTACATGGTTACAAGATTCATGGTCTTCCCCCCGCCCCCATAGCCAACACGCTATTCCACTGGGTTTTACATGTGTCACTGATCAAGACCTATTTCCATATTATTGATATTTGTATTAGGATGATCGTTTAGAGTCTACATCCCCAATCCTATCCCTATCAACCCATGTGATCAAGCAGTTGTTTTTCTTCTGTTTCTACTCCTAGAGTTCTTCCTCTGAATGTGGATAGTGTTCTTCTGAGCCTTTTTTTTTAAAAAAAACAAAACAACAAAACTCTATCATATTTTCCCTTCTAATGCAGAAGAGTGACAAGGGCTAGATGATTGAGATTAAGTGACTTGATTAGGGTCACACAGCTAAGAAGTCTACCTAGCTGCCCCTGTGAGCCAAGTCATGAAGGAAGTTGGGAGTTATAGAAGTCAGAAAGGAGAAGGAAGAGCATTCCAGGGGAACAGCCCGTGCCAATACTGTACACAGAGTCAAGAGATGGAATGTTGTGTGTGTGAGCCAATATGGCTACATCACAGAGTGTGGAGGGGGTTAAAGTATGAGAAGCCAAGATGAGCTCATTTGGGAGGGGTATTAAGGGCCCAAATGCCAAAGGATTATTTATTTAATTGTGGAGGAAATGAGGAGCCAATGGAGTTTATTGAGTAAGAGGGTGGGGAGACATGATAGGAAGAAGTTCTGAGTTTAAAAGCCATGGGTGAAGCAAGTCAGGCTCTTCATTATTTCTGGAAATTAGGGTGTTTTCTCTCAGAGGGTGGACATTTGTCATGATGCCATTTAGTGCCCTCTTCTGAAGGCATATTGTGCCATCTCTGTAATATTGTTCATTTTATCTGCAGCTGAAAAGAACCCTCACATTTAAGGGCTTGCCTCTGAGCTCAGGGCTAAAATTAGCAATGACTTTTGGGAGAGAGAAAAAAAAAAAGAGGCAGCAAACAGAAATGAAGAAGAGGAGAAAGAAGAGAAGAGCTGGTTACGGTTCTCCCCCTCCGCCCCCAGTTGAAATTTCCCTATTTTCTTCTAAAGAATTTGCTTGAATTCTGACTCAGATGATTTTTGTTGTTGTTGTGAGAGAGGAAAATAATGGTGTGGTGGGCAAAGAGGCCCAGGGAAGAAAAAAGAAAAGTGTTTCTCGGTCTTAGATGGCAGCAGGTTTTTCTGGTCTCTTTTTGCTCACCAACTCTAGGTCCTCTCTTCAAAGTGTAGGCATTTAAAGGATCTGACACAGTTCTGCAGTGTATTTATCGGAGTGAAAAGCAGACATGCTGTGTAAGCACTAGGGCTGGATGCCTAGATTGCCTAGATGCCCACGGAAAAGGGGCTTGCTTTTTCACATCTTACGTTCTTTGTGTGGGAAGGAAGTGGGGCCAGATCAAGAGTGGAGAACCAAGCAGAGATGGACTCCAGTGCACAGGAAAGCACTTGACCATGTATCCATCTGTCAGTCTCTTTCCCTTCATATCTATAAATCTCCACATAATACTCTATATGTTTATGGGTGTATCTATAACATGTACACACACATAATATGCGTACAACACACACCTAAACAGATAGAAATATATATGATGTATAATATAATACTATATAACATATACAAACATATAATACAAATAAATGCCTACATACATAGATAGTGTGCTATAGTGGCTAGAAAAATAGCCATATATAATATTTATGTAATTGTATTATATAAATATGTATTTGTTTATATATATATATATATTTGTATGTGTGGGTAAATGTCACATTTTTATTTCCATATACAATTATTTTCCCACATCATGGAGGTTTTGGTGATCTAGAAAATATCACCTAAATTTTTTTGGTCCTCTCTGTGCCAGAGAAGAAGTCTGATATTTTTCTTTTGCTTTTATGGGGTGTTTACAGTATGCCTCATTGTAAATTTTGGGTTAAGTATGTATTTCTGAGTTTCTAAAGTTTTTTTCTGTATCATCTGTTGTCCTTTGTGTGTCATCTGTGGCTTCCACAAGTCTCCCCCCAAATTCCCATTTAATTTCTTATGCTGACATACTCGAACCCCGATGGGGAAAGTCACTATGTGGAAGGAATAATTGTAATTCGTTTCTTTTGAGATCCTATGTATTTTATTTTATGCATATAGGTTTCACCAGACTGTCAAAGTTCCCACAACCCCCAAAATGTTAAGAATCCCTGTTTTTAAAAGGCAACTAGGCAGCTCAGTGTTTTGAGAGCCAGGACTAGAGACAGAGGTCCTGGGTTCAAATCTGACCTCAAATTCCTACCTTGGGTGACCCTGGGCAAGTCACTTAACCCCCATTGCCCAGCCCTTACCACTCTTCTGCCTTGGAACCAATACTTAGTATTGATTCTAAGATGGAAGGTAAGAGTTTCAAAAAAATAAATCCCTGTTATTGACCATTCTCAATGATCCCCAGGAATGTCCATTAAATGCCTCACCTGGAAGGCACTCAGATAAAAATGTCAGCATTTCAATGAATCAGTGATTTCTTTTATGTGGGTATTTTTTCTAGTGATTTGATTCCCAACCCTCTCATGCCTTCTAACCCCATGCAATGCTTCTTTTTTTTAAAGCCCTTACCTTCCACCCAATAATCAATACTGTGTATTGGTTCCAAGGTGGAAGAGCAGTAAAGGCTAGGCAATGGGGATTAAGTGACTTGCCCAGGGTCACCCAGCTAGGAAGTGCCTGAGATCAGATTTGAACCCAGGACCTTCCGTCTCTAGGCCTGGCTCTCCATCTACTGAGTTGCCCCTGACCCTGATGCAATTCTTATCCACATAATCCCATATGTTTCCCCCCATATATATTTTTTCTGTAGACAATACACTGAAGACCTTCTGGGTCTTGAGATTCCAGGTGTGTTAGCAATGCAACTAAGCTGTCCATCTGTTATCCTTTGTTGCTGATCTGTGACCTACAAAAACTACCTGTTTTGCTTTTCTTTAAAACAAACAAACAAACAATTGTTATTGATGCTTTTTGTTTTGGATCACTCATTTCTTGCCTTGCTGTAGGTTGAACCCTGCCTTATGATATAAAAAATACAAAAAAAACAAAGAAGCAAAAACATCTGCTATGGAATCAGAGTCCGACGGGATACACAGTGTTCTGTCCTATCTGTCAGATCTCTTCTGATCCTACATCTCCTCAATGATGCATGCCCCCTTTTGCCACTTCTCTCCCTCTAGTCTGCCTTGGTTATGTGTCAGAGTCCACTTATACCCACCATATGCCTTGCCATTGACCTTCGAGTCACATGCAATTTAGATTCTTTGGAAATTGTAGTGTTCCACGATTGGGAAGATGCTGTTACTAAAAAAAAAAAAAAAATAATAGGCTTTGTGTCAGGGATGGGAGAAATTTGAAAGTACAGTGTAATTTCCCAAATGAGATTTGGCCCAATTTTCAGTTGTTCAATTCTGGGCCCAGCTATTGCCCATCTGTAGTGCCCAGCAGATCTATACGTTTTTGGAGACAGATGTACCTAGCAGGGCTCATTTCTTGCTATTCATATAAAAGAAGAAAAGTTTTGGTTCCACGAATCATTTGAATGTCTAGTCCTATATGATTTCCTAGCCCCACTATTATTCCCTGTAAGATTAAAATTAACATCCAATCCTTGAAGTAGAGGAAAAGCATAGAGGGGTTAACAGAAACTTTATCTCCAAAACGTAAGGACGTAAAGTGAGGATGAAAATAGGATTCTGGGAAACGTAGTCCTGGGGTACAAAATTCTAATTACACATCCCCAAGAAATGGAGATGGCAAGGATGGGAATAGGAAAGGTAGTGGACAAAACCACATTCTTATTGGTGCTTATTATAAAAGCTCCTAAATCCAAAACAAAGGGTTCTCCCAATTGTAGACTGTTATGTTAAGACTTTACTTGGTTAATCTCCAAGTGGCTTGTGTGGACAGGAGATAGAGGGGTCAAGAAGTCAATGCCCTTGTCCATGGCTTGGACTCCTAGTAAACCTTTCTCTCTCTCTCTCTCTCTCTCTCTCTCTCTCTCTCTCTCTCTCTCTCTCTCTCTCTCTCTCTCTCTCTCTCTCT
>NC_058130.1:191403017-191414351 GCF_016433145.1 Gracilinanus agilis
TCTCTCTCTCTCTCTCTCTCTCTCTCTCTCTCTCTCTCTCTCTCTCTCTCTCTCTCTCTCTTTCTCTCTCTCTCTCTCTCTTTCTCTCTCTCTCCTCCCTCCCCCCTCAAATCTATAGCCCCTAGACATAAATCAGAAGACTTTTAAAAAGGAAAAAAAATCGCTCCTGTTAGGGCAATGTAATAGAAATTAGGACAGCTAGATGGTATAGTGGAAAGTCAGGAAAACATCTTCCTGAGTTCAAATCTGATCTCAGACACTTAGTAGCTATATGACTTTGGCCAAGTCACTTAACTGTTGACTCAGTTTCTTCATCTGTAAAATGAGTTAGATGGGGCAACAGGGTGGGTCAGTGGACGGAGAGCCGAGTCTAGAGAGGGGAGATCCTAGGTTCAAATATGGCCCCAGATACTTCCTATCCGTGTGACCCTTGGCAAGTCACTTAACCCCCATTGCCTAGCCCTTAGCACTCTTCTGCCTTGGAAACAATACACAGTCTCGATTCTGAGATGGAAGCTAAGGGTTTTAAAGAAAAAAGAAGAAGAATTGAAGAGCAATACTTATAAAATATATGAATGGAATAAAGCTGGGAAGGATAGCTAGTTAGGTTGAATGATAGAATCAGGATTTAAAAGTATCTTGGGAGAGACCAGTAGAGCAAATTTTATTAGATAGGATGGAATGGAAAAGCATGTATTAATCATTCCCATGTGCCAAGTACAATGCTAAGACTACATATCCCTTTTCTTAAGGAAATTACATACAAAAAAGGAAGATAACATTTGGAAGAATATTTAGCTTCTGGGCAAATCAAAAGGCTAAAGTTTCCTCATCTGTTAAATGAGCCCAGAGAAGGAACTGGCAAACTACTCCAGCATCTTTGCCAAGAAAACCTGAAATGCCGTCATGAAGGGTCAGATGCGCCTGAAAAGACTGAGGAACAACAATCAAAAAATCAACAGCACAAGTACAGGATAATGGAGATGTAGCCAGATGACATTTCATGTGAAAAGATGTTTTTATTAGAACGAATTCTTCATGTGGGTCAAAAACCTGATTATAGTAGCTAAAAAAGCTGACAATAGAGGCATAGTGTCTAGAAAATGGGAGGTCTCACTGTGCTCAGCCTTAAGTCAGACCACATTTGCAATGTTGCTCAGATGGACAAACCAGAGTTTAGGAGGGACATCAATAAGCTGCCAAGTGTCTGCAGAGGTGACCAGGATGTTGCAAGGCATTAAGATCATGCCATATGAAAACCAGAAATATTTAGCCTGAAGAAGAAAAGTCGTAGCAAGGAATATCCTAGGAAGTTAAAATATTTGAAAAAATGTCATATGCAAGACTTATTCTGCTTATTCCCAAAGAGCAGAAGAGAAGAGGAGGATTGAGGATTGAGGTTGGGAAAAGCTAGATAATAATGAGTTAGCAAAAATTGAGGCAGGTAAATGACACAGCTGATAGAGTGTCAGGAAGATTAATCTCTGTGAGTTCAAATCTGGATTTAGACCTTGGGCAAGTTACTTAACTCTATTTGGCTCAGTTTCTTCATCTGTAAAATGAGTTGGAGAAGGAAATGGCAAACCACTCCAGTATCTTTGCCAAGAAAACCAAAGGGGATCACAAAGAGATGAGCATGACTGAAAAACAACTTAACATGGAATGGGAAAATGGAATAGGTTGTCTTGAGAAGTAGTGGGTTTTCCCTCACTAGAGGTCTTCAAAAAGAGGCTGTGGACTGTTAGTCTTTTAGTGAGGGTGTTCTTGATCAGGTAAGGATTGGAATAAATAGTGTATAACCCACTATCTTCCCAAGTGTCTGACCCCTTGTGAGTTTCAAAATTAATATTCAATATTCTAAGTATTATATTTAATAAGATTGATTAATAATAATGAACATAAAAAATCTAGAGTAAAAAGCCAGCTTTCCCAGCCACATACACGAGAAAAAGAGAGAGAGAGAGAAAGGCAGACTTACAGAACTTATAAACAATATGTGAAGATGCAAATGTGGGGATGAAGGGAAAGGGATGCTGGGAGATGAAGTCCAAGGGTAAAAGATTTCTAACTATACACCCTTCAGACAGGGGTCAAACTGAGTGAGAAAAAGTCACTAGAAACTGAGGAGGAAGCAAAGAGTATTTTAATGTATTCTTCTCAGAAGAAGGAGCATGCATGTGGGAACCCCTCTCCTAAGGAGAGAAAGCCCATTAGATACAAAAATTAGCCAGCTTTTATTGTTTGAAATGTGAGGAAGAGAAAACAGGAAAAATAAGATTATTGTTTGAGGGACAGATGTAAGGGCAAATTCTTGACAATAAGTCCTTGGAGTGACTTTTGGGGTTCCCAGAGGATGGGTTGACAAATTAATCTGGAAATCTCAGGTACCCTTCCTGGTGAGATGATGATCGTCTTATCAGGAAAGTTACTATTCTTCTGTCTTAGAATTGAGTATCAATTCTACTTCATACCCAATTCTAAGACAGAAGAAAAGGTTAAAAAAAAGTGATGGAGAAAATGTTAATTAAAAGTGAATCTTAATATATACGCTCTTCCCTTTCTGAGGGAATCTGGTTGTTAAATATTTATCAACATACCACCGCTTCTATCCTACATATTCATAAGACTCACTCTGCTTACATGTGGGAATTTGGTTGAAGGCAACTGTAGATGAAAAGTAAAGTGACAACAAACAGTAGATAAGAGTAACATCCCTCTTACTGGGTTACGATAGGTTCTGAGGAAGATGCCAAATTTGGATAAGACACAGCCCCTGCCCTCATGAAGCTTGCAGTTTTTATGAAACAAAAACATACATAGCTATACAAAAGGAGTAGAAAAAGAAATATAAGATTAAATGATGAACAGATTAATATTTTTAGCATGGAAAGTCCTACATGAAATCATGAAGAGTGAAATGAGCTGAACCAAGAGCACATTATATGCAACAACAGTAATATTGTTTAAAGAATGATTTGGGAATGTCCACCCCTAGAGAAAGAACTAATAAATAGAAACAAGCAAGGCATAGTTTTATATATATTTATAGCTTTTTGTCAAATGATGCCTTCTCGACTAGAGGAAGGGGAGGAAGAGGTACTTTAAGGTAACTTTACAGGGAAACTTTAAGGTAACAAATTAATTATATTTTTAAAATAAGAGGCAGAGGAATCTGGTTTCTAATCCTGGCTCTGTCATTCACCACTGTCCTTACTTTGTGTTGCTTACTTCACTAATCTTGGCTCAGTCTTCTCAAAGATTAAAAAAGGTTAAATTAGAATATACCTTCCAGGTCTAAATTTGTGATCTTATGATAATGCCTAGTAAATGTATTAGAGAAGTATGATTTAGAGTATATGGAAAATTAATATCGATTTGGGATATTTTGTATGAAATTATTTTCTCTTTGAGCCCCTTTCTCTCCCCCCCAAACCAGTTGGATTCTAAGCTAAAAACAGTTTCTCCTTCAGGTTTTGGAGCTTGGTTAGGCTCTCCCTTCTTTTGTTTTCCTTTGGAATGATAATAGGATTAGGGGAAGGGCTGAGCACCCCATGGACCCACTTGAAAGATTAAAACTAGTTCTAGCCATTGCAGAGCTAGGCAGCCATGTTGATCCAGCCATGTGGCTTTCCTGTGATGGAATAATGAGGGGTGGAGTTGGGGTCTCTAAAGCCTCCTCCTTGATGCCCATTTACCCATCAGAAATGTCTTGGGAGATCCAAGTGAGGGATAGAATAATGATGTCACAAGTATATGAAACATGCACCAAAGTGCCATTGTACTTCCTTTCCCATCTGTTGTCTTTTGGCCCAATTCATATTTTTTTTACTCTGCTCATGCTCCTTGGCATCCATTTGGATTATGGAGGAGGTCAACTAGCTAGTTTAGAGTTTGTCTTGATTAGTAAACTAGTTTAAAAATAAAGCTATACTGCCGTCTAAGAATTTAATCATTACAGGTACGATATGATATCCAAGGATTGTAGCTGGAGGTATGATGGCCTCAGACATTTACTAGCTAGCCGTGTGATCCTGAGACAGAGAGACAGAGAGACAGAGACAAAGAGAAAGAGAGAGGGAGAGAAAGAGGAGAGGAGAGAGAGAGACAGAGGCAGAGACAGAGAGAGAGACAGAGAGACAGAGACAAAGAGAAAGAGAGAGAGAGGAAGAGAAAGAGGAGAGGAGACAGAGACAGACAGAGATACAGAGACAGAGAGAGAAGAACAGAATTCCTTTTTGGTGTGATAACGTGGCAAAGTACCTGACCAGGCTTAGAACACCAATATAAAATTTAAGAAACCTTTTATTCCTTTCTTAAGCATCCTTTCTTCTGAAATAGAGCTCATGGGATTTAGCTGAAAAGGACTTTTAAAGTTACCTAATTCAAGCTCCTTATTTTACAGATTCAGAAACTGAGGATCGTAGAGAGGAAGTAGCTCTTCCAAGGTCATAAAGCTAGTAATTGCCAGTTAGAATTTGAACTCAGATCTCTGATGTCAAACCAGGTGCATTCACAGATGGTATATCCAACTCCTTCTGGCATCCAGTAGGTAGAATTCTTTCTTTTCTTCCGTGATTATGCAACTTGTTTTAATTTTTTAGATTTCTTATCCAAGTGGGGCTTAGTATAAACCAGTGATTCTCAAAGTGGGCGCTACCGCCCCCTGGTGGGTGGTGCAGTGATCCAGGAGAACGGTGATGTCCACAGGTGCATTTATCTTTCCTATTAATTGCTATTAAAATTTTAAAAAAATTAATTTCCAGGGGGCTAAGGAATATTTTTTTCTGGAAAGGGGGCGGTAGACCAAAAAAGTTTGGGAACCTCTGGTATAAACAGTGACAACAGAGTGACTAATTCTTTAACTCTGGTCATGGCCTAATTTTTAAAAAATAGCTTGAAATCTCATCATAGACATAGCAGCAGAGATGACCAGTATGCCTCATTCTAAGCAATCCTAATAAATCATGTAAAATGAGATTAATGGGGAAGGTCATTAGTGTGAGATTATTTGTTCTCCAAGAGGCTTCATTATATAATTCCTGCCCACTTTGGGCACTTTAAAACTGGGTTTAAAAAGCAGGGGAGGGAGATTTGGTTTGGATCTTTGACTTCACTGGGTTAGGAAATTCCACCAGTGCAGATCAATGACTCTTTTCAAATATATAGTCTTACTCATGATGAAAAATGCCATCCGCCTCCAGAGAAAGAACTGCTGGAGTCTGGCTGCAGACTGAGACATATTATATTTCACTTTCTTTCTTCCTCTTTAGTTTGAGATCTCTTACACAAAATGACTAAAATGGAAAAGTATTTTACATGATTGTATATATAAAATCTGTATCAAATTGCTTACTGTCTCAGGGAGGGAGGAAGAGTGAGAGGAAAGGAGAGAATTTGAAACTAAAAATTTTTTTTAAATGATAGATAGATAGATAGTCTTGTCTGGTGCACCAAGAAGATAAATGACTTGTCCAGGGTCACACATTCAGTACATAGGTTAATTTTTCAAAAATACAATTATTTCTTATGAGAAAGAATGCTGTCCACATCTAGAGAAAGAATGGTTGGAGAAGTCCAGAAGAAAACATGATTTATCACTTGTTTATACGGGTACATGATTTGGGGTTTTGGTTTTAAAAGATCACTCTATTACAAAAATGAATAATATGGAAATGGGATTTGAGTGATAATATATGTATAAGCCAGTGAAATTGCTTGTCAGCTCCAGGAGGGGGGAGGAAAAAGGGGAGGGAGAGAACATGAATCATGTAACCATGGAAAAATATTAAAATAAAATACAGGGGCAGCTGGGTAGCTCAGTGGAGTGAGAGTCAGGCCTAGAGACAGGAGGTCCTAGGTTCAGATCCGGCCTCAGCCACTTCCCAGCTGTGTGACCCTGGGCAAGTCACTTGACCCCCATTGCCCACCCTTACCAATCTTCCACCTATGAGCCAATACACCGAAGTACAAGGGTTTAAAAAAAATAAAATAAAATACAAATTGTATTAAAAATAAAGAAAAAATACAATTATTTATAACTTTTCTTGAAATTAATGAGCTAGAGCAATTCCATGGGAAGTTACCCATGCAGGGAAAAGTCTAGTTTCCATGTATTACAATGATCTGGACTAGAATGATTTAATCTGACAAAGCAAAGATTCAGGGGAATATAATAGCCATATTAAAATAGTTTAAAAGCACATGAAGGGTTAGACTTGTTCTCCTTGACCCTGTTGGGGGAGAAGTTGGCAAAGAAGAGAAGCACCTAATAAGCTTGACATAAACCCTCCCAACCCACTAAAAACAACCTTATAAACAATTAGGGGAGGTGGTTGGTATAGTGGTTAGAGTTCTGGATGTGGAATCAGGAATACCTTACTAGCTGTTTCTGACTCATAGCAAGTCACAACCTCTGCCTCAGTTTCCTACCTCATAGAGTTGTTGTGAGGATCAAATGATATAATGGTCATAAAGTACTTAGCACAGTCCTTGGCACATAGTAGGCACTTCTTCCTCCTTGGAAAGCAGTGAATTCTCTGTAACAAAAGGTCTTGAAAGGGACACCGGATGACCAATTGTTGATGATACTGTAGAAAGGATTGTTAGCTAGGCATGGATTGATCTTGGTGGCTTCTCAGGCCTCTTCCAACTCAGAGATTCCAAGACCTTGATGGAAATGATTTAGGGAGAAGCAGAAATAACAGATTATTTCTGGAGCTGTCTCCTGTCCATCACAGACAAGCTGATGGAACTCTTGGGGCCTGTTCCTTCAATTAAGAAAGAGAAAAACAAACAAATGAAGCCCTGAATAATACAAGAAAAGGGAATACATAGCCTGTGGCGTCACCATGTTGCTTCTCTACAGAATAATCCACCATCTGGGAAGGAGAAATTCAGGAAATTGTTATGCCCTGATTCCTCCAGTAGGTGGCTGTAGATCAAAACACATCGGCTATAACTGAATTCAAGTATGTTCAGGGTTTTTAACTTGGAATCCGTGAATTTAAAAAATATATATATTTTAATAGTTGCATTCCAGTGTAATTACTTTCTTTTATAAGCCTATGGGTTTTATTATTTTATTTGTCCATATTTATGTTTGTTATTTTATTTTTATTTTGAATTTTAAAAATTATTCCGAAGAGGGACCCCTAAATCTCAATCGAACAGCAACAACAACAACAACAAACAGGTCTGAAGGAGCAGGGACTACTATTGAGCAACTGAGACCTCAAGTGCTTTAGCTCTTGGCCTTTCTCAGTGCTCTTCCTCCATCCTCCAAGTCATAGTATTCTTCCTCTTGAAATTCTGTTTCTCCAACCTCCTTGTGTACAAAGTATATATTCGCCTTGGAGACAGAAAGGACCTTAGAGGTCATCTAGTCTAACCTCTCGTCTTACCTAGTTTTACATATACACTGAGGCACAGAGTCTTAGAAGATTTGCAAAATGACCCATGGGTAACAAAGTGGCAGGGTAGGAATTAAAAAACAAGTCCATTAATTCTGAATCCACTGTGGCATGCCGCCTATATAGCTATATCTCTCTCTCTCTGTGTCTCTGTCTCTCTCTATCCATCTATTATCCATGCTTCTTCCCTCTGTCTCTCTCTGTCTCTGTCTCTGTCTCTTTCTCTCTTTCTCCTCCTTCTCCTCTCTCTGTCTTTCTTTCTCTAAATATATCTAACCATCCATCATCCATCCATTCCCCTCTCTGTCTCTCTCTCTGTCTCTCTCTCTGTGTGTCTCTCCCTCCATCCATCATCCATCAGCCCTCTCTCTCTGTCTCTGTCTATCTCTGTCTCTATTCATCCATCATCCATCCATTCATCCCCTGTCTCTTTCTCCTACTCTCTCTCTCCATCTCTCTCTCTTTCTATCATCCATCTATCCATCCTCCCCTCCATCTCTCTCTGTCTCTGTCTATCATCTCTCCATCCATCATCCATCCATCCATCCATCCCTCTCTCTCTGTCTTTGCCTCTCTGTCTGTCTCTCTGTTTGTCCTTCTAGAAACGTAATTCTCAATTTTTCAGATGGCCTACCAAGCCACGCAACTCTGAGACACCTCCAGATCCTCCCTGGAGCCTCAGACCTGCTCTTGTGCTATTTTTGGCCACTTTGCTCAGTTCTTTTGAGCAATTTTTTGAAAGGGGAATGCCATTTTTCCTACAGCCTGTTCCTGGCTGCCAGTTCATACATTTCCCATGAACTTGGTTGCAAGGACTGCCAGCCCCACCCCCCGGACCGTCCTTGGGTCCCTAGCTTTTTTCTGCCACCCAGTGCCCATCCCAGCTCCTGCTGGGCTGTTCCAATACCGGATACCTGCTGCTGTCTCTGCTGTTCCTGCCAATGCTGACCCCCATACCGGCCGAATGCCAGTTTCCTGCCTTGTTTTTGCCACTGATCCCGAATGCTGCTTCTGCCGCCACCTGAGACTTGGGAAGTATGCAAAGACCCTTTCTTTCTCATTTCACGCACCTGGGACTTTGCCAGGAGTGTTTCCTCATAGACATTAATGACTTTTAATCTGAAGAAAGCTTCTCTAGCTACCTTTCTTCCCCCCACGAGCTTCCACGTGGTTTTTTCTAAGCCTTCCACGTGGGATCTCCAACCCGCAGTTTTTTCTAGCCCCTACCCCAGTTGGCTTCCACATGGGCCCTAGCATTTACTCTTCAGACCGGAAGTAGAATGGCAAGCATGGACTGCATGACCTATTTCAAACTATTCCTTGCAATTATCTTGCCTGAAAATCGGGGGAGGAATTCACCCCCCACACTAGGCCTGCCCAAGACTTTGAACTATATAACCTTATGGAGTCATCCACACTCTGCTCAAAGCAGAGCTCAGTTAGGAGGAACTTGAATTGGACCAGAGGTGGATTTTAAAACCTCAGAACTGAATGGGTTTTGTTTCTATTTTAAAAAAAGTCTCTGTGTCTTATTGTATTTTGCTGAATAGCTTTGTGAATTAATTTTGTTTTGTTGATTTTTCTGTTGCACTGAATCATTTTAAGCTAATGAAGTTTTGGTTGCTAGATTAATTCTGTTTATGATTTTATTGTAACTCCCAAATAGTGAACAAATCTATTAGATCTGGTAAAAAGGGTTTTTGACTATATTGCTTGTAATCTGTTTCTTATAGTGTATTTCTTGATTTCTTTAAGGTTTCATTTTTTTAAAGTTTACCTGTATCAATCCAATTCTGTTATCTGTTCTGTTTATGAACATCTTAAACATTTTTAAGTTGTAAAAAAGCCCATAAGCATTATGTATACTGAATTTGTCATCTCAACTATAGAATCACATCTTAAGTTTTTATTCTATCTTGATAATTGTGTACAATCTTGGAGATTTTTAATGCCTTGAGAATTTAAATTATAATTTTATAAGAGGTCTTTAGAATTGACTTTAGATGCCTAGTACCCTTCTGTATAAATGATAAGGTTTTATATATTTATTATAAAGAATTGTTGTCTTAAAGGGGTAGAAGAAACATGGAAGTTTCCTACCCATTTTTTTTTTACACAGGATGTTTTGTCTCTATGTTTTAGCTTGCTTTCCCATCAGAAGGATCTAGAATTCTTGAGGATAATTTAGACCTAGAAGGTTTTTTAAATCAGATTTTTTTTAGGCTCCGCCCCACAATTGCTATGGAGGCAGTAATAGAGTTTGTTAAGAAAATATCTTAGCCAAGGTTGAATGATTTACTATACCTGTTGATTTTGTGACAAGTATATAATTTTTTTAAAACATCATAACAAGTAGTTATAATAATGGGTTTGTTTGCTATTGTCTTTAAATGTGTTATTGGAAATTATGGTACTTTATTTGAATGTGCATTATAAATCTGCTATTTTGCAAAACCCATTTACATTCACAGTTCATGCAAAAATTTTACAGGAAATGGACCTCATTTTTGGGTAAAAAACCTTTCACTAATTCTAAGCTATATATGCATGCATATATATATATATAATATAATAATAATAAAAGAATAATAAAAGAATGTTTTTAAAAATCAAATATATGTATATACATATATATTTGATTTTATATATATACATATATTTGATTTTTAAAAACATTCTTTTATTATTCTTCCTTCTATGTGCAATATATTTGTTTTTTTCTTTTTCATTTTTATACTTGAAAATATTGTTTTCCCCTGAATTTTAAATTTTCTTATTGCTTTTCCTTTTAATTTTTTTAATAGAGCAATTGATTTTTTCCTTTTTCTCATTTTTGTACTTAAAGTACATATAATCAATGTTAATCCTTTTTTATTTTTACAGTGATAAGTTTAATGTAAATATATATTTGCTACAATATTAATGTATACTCAAAAAGTCTTAGACTATGGTAACCTGCTAATTATTGATAAATATTATGGGACTGTGATTAATGTCTCTCCGTCTGATTCCATGAGAAGTGCTAAAAAGAGCCACAAGGTCATGGAGACCAACTGAGAATCTGCAAAGTGCCAAGGAGCAAAAGGTCATGCATACCATGGATTAAAGAAATTCTATGCCAATACTGAATGGCTTCAAACTAGTGTTTGAGGTTCAGGGTTGCAACTTTATAACATATTAGAGGTCAGACTTCCCATGAGCTTCTTTTCCTAGTAAGCACATGGCTCATTCCATGAGAAGGTGCACACAAATCAGACCAGGGAAAGACACCTCCCATGCATACGTATTTAGTCCTGTTATTCTCTTATATATAGGATGGCAACTTTCTATAGTCCTGGATCCTGAATGAGTAATTGCAAAATGCTTAAATCACTTTAATTGTGCCTTAATTCAAGGACCTGTTATAAGTTTATTTTTCCTTACATTTTTTGCACATAAGATTTTGACATTTTACATTTTATTCACAAGTTAATTTTTTCTCTTTCATTTGGATTTTATTTGGATTTTTTTTTATTTCTTTTGCCCATTGATTTCATGCAACCCTGTGACTCAGCTAAAGAGCTGACCTGGGGTACCCTCTTCAGGGGAGAATGTGTTATTTGGAATTTTCCTCAGGGGTGTGTGTGAGTTTTATAATCATAATATCTGTATTATAATCTATAATTTAAAATTTTAACTCTTTTAAGAGTAATTTCAGGGGGGGAATGTATAATTTTCCTCAGAAGGGAATGTATGTTTTAGAATCTATAATGTAAAGTTTAAATTCTTTTGAGAGTAATTTCAGGATAAGAAATTTGCCATCTCCCCAGAATCCAGACAATGAACCTGTTTGGAGAAGGCACCATCAAGATGCCTGAAGAGCCTTCACTGGATCATGAAGATCCAAAATGAACTTTGGGGTGCAGTTGATTGAACTATGGGGAGT
>NC_058130.1:191416006-191508925 GCF_016433145.1 Gracilinanus agilis
TATATATATATATATTTATATATTTATTTATATATATTTATATTTTATATATAGAGATCATTAAGTTTAGTGTATACAAAGAACGATATTGTTACAAATACAATACTGTACTTCTCCCCACGCTTTACAATAAGTTCTATCTCACCTTCTTTACAGAACAAGACTACAACTTCATAGTCTAGGTACTGTGCTAATATGTACAAGAAACCTCACACCCACACTGTCATCTTCAGACACTGCCGAGATTCAGGAAAGCATAAATTAAGAAGTCCTGCACTCAAGGAAACCCAAACGGAAGAGTTGACAATGGAAACGATTCAAACCAATGAATGGATTTTTTTCCCCAAACCTGAGGGAAACGGAGGCAGATTCAAGGTGGTCCCTTATATGTAAACACTGACAACAGTTATGCAACTGGGTCAAACCCCCGTGAAGGGACAAATGGATGTTTTCTTTTTAATCCAACAGATTATGGGAATGTGTCTGTGTATTATCGGATGTGTATAAGTATTGGGTGGGTATGTATAGAGTGGGAGAAGGAAGTATTGGAAGGGTGTACAGAGTAGGAGAAGGAAGAAAGGGGAGGTAGCAATTTACTCTGGGGTCTTTGGGGGACCTGTGCTTATGGAAAATGTGACTTACCTTTTGTGTGTTAGTTCTCAGGAAAATAAACCAGTCTATTAATAAATGGTAGCCAGCCCTTCTGGGCATTGCTTCTTCCTCTTAAGTCTCCCTTGCTGGGCAGTGGCAACTGTTATTTGAGAAGTGAGCTTGGGTTCCCAGGTAGTTTAGGCAGAGGCTTGTCTTTTACCGTCCCAAACTCCCAGGGGTCAAGGGGTGGCTCCCTGCAAGCCTCACATGCAATAACTAGAGCTGGACTCTTATTGTCATCTCCACAGAATGAGAAAGAGGTAAATAAATAGGGGAGTTGATACCTGACATTGGTCACCAGCACTGTTTAACCCCTCATGGAGTAGCTTTTCACTCAGGCAACTTTTGGGAAGGCTGCTCTGTACATAGTCTTCTCAATTATACATGGTATTTATCATATTTACATATATTACTATATATAGGGCTGTTAAGAAAAAACTTTTATTTTAAAAAAATGTGATCTTTATAAACTAAGTTGCTAACATTAAGAAAACTACCCATGAACCACATCACCTCTGCCCATTGGTGGTCAGAAAACGTCACTTGTGATAATCAGCATTCACAAACCTGGAGCAAGGGACTAATTTTACTTAATGTGAATGGTGGGCCATTAAGACAGTTTTCTTCTTAGTCTGATCTATTCACTAAGTATGTCATTTCTGTTTTTCTTAAACCTTTCCGGGATTTTATCAAGGTTAACAACAGGCAATCCACTTTTTCTCCCCTTCCTTCCTTGGAATCTCCCTTCCCTTGAAACATTCACTGAGCACCAATTCTGGGTAAGGCATTGTTGTAGGAGTTGGGGTGAGATCTAGAGCTGGTGAGGAAAAAATGGGCGAGAGGGCAGGACAATCTGTTATTCAAGCACCATCAAAAGCCAATGCCAGAATTTTCTCTAGAAGCAACAAATCGGGAAGGTGTTTCCAGTATAGCTAGGGCAGCCCTCACACAAAGAGGGACTTTCTACCATGGTGTACTTGGAGTGAAGTTTAGGAGAGGTCTTGACCTCCCCAAACAACCACCTTTAAATTCTACCATTATCCATTCATTCTTTTTAAATTAAGATATCTTCTCCTTTGAACTTTAATCACTCCCAAAGATACATATTAAATCCGTAACTCTTTTTTGGAGGAAGAGTGAGGAGAGCCTGACCTGTGATTTCATCAGGAGACTTTCATTGTGGAAACTCTTCACTGATCTAGGTGAGCAACCTTCTTCCAGGTATAATCTTAGCTTTTTTGGGGTGGGGTCAGTGACTTATCCCTTGTTTTTTCCTGATTCCAAACAGACTACTATTGCACGTGGATCCCCAAACATCTAATACACCTTAGCATGTAATGCTTTCCTCACAAGAGAGCTCTCTTAAACAAGAGGGTGGCAGACCTATGAAAGGAGATGAAGACCAACTTTGGCCGCTTCATAATTTTCAGCCTAAGGCCAGCCTTCAGTAGAAAGTGACTTCAGGGCTCCTTTTATCACTTACACATTTAATTTTGAGGAATGGGTCATTTCTTTCCCAATGGTGTTATCTTAATCTGTCTGGCTTCATTTCCCCATCAAGCAGGTGCTCTAAAATTGAAGACTAACCGTTTGATAATTTCAAGATATGGGACTCCCCTGAGTTTAGGATGAAACTGAATTGATAAAGAGCCCCAAAGAAAAGCAGATTAGACCTTCTCGTAGTAACTTCTCCTGGTGGAGATGTGGGCCTATTTTTTGGTTCTTATATTTATTATTTTCATTCCTTCCCTTTTCTCCTCCATGGCAATAAATAACCACTACCCCCAGTTTGCTCACTGAATTCCTATGTCAGCAGACATAATGAATAAATATCTTAAAAGCAGAGGACAAGGGGTTTTATATTAATATTAAAAATATATTAGTTTTTCTTCCCCTGATTCCACAGAGGTCACAAACAAAATAAGACAAACTCCCTCCCCCTCCCCCAAAACAAAACAAAAAAAATTCAAAACAAAAACAAAAAGAACCAAAACTACACCCCACATGAAAACAAAAATATTCTTTGGACCAAGAATATGTAAAAACTGGCTCAGAATAACAGTATTACTGAGACGCCTTTGCTGAACTAAGAGTCCATAAATATGAGGCACCTGAATAACATGAGGAAACATTCAACACCAGGTCAACTCTCTCTCAGATCCACAAGGCTGGAAAATGAAGCTTAGACATTCTCAGCCAGGGCCATAAGGTCCCCTCCATGCTCACTTCTGTTGCGTAGGGAATGTTCGTGTCTCGTTGGTCCCGAGGAGAAGAGAAGCTTGGTTCAGCTTATGGACCAGAGGAACTTAAAACTTAGGAAAGGAAGAGATGGATGTTCTTCTAGGTAACCAGACAGGATCCCTGTTTTCAAGCCAGCTTAGGGGCAGCAGCTTCATTCAATTCACTGAATCTGGGAGAGCTTGGTCAAAAGCCTGGGGGGAAAGTGCCTCGGGAGTGCGAAAACTAGGAAGTGCCTCAGTTAAAAGTGGGCCAAATGCCCAAAGGACAGAGTGAAGATAGAATTTCAACCCATATAGCCCCTCTAGGGACCAGGAAAGGATGGACATTCCAGGAATGGTGCTTGGGCACCTGGCATCTAAACTTATAACCCTGGTGGAGTGGGATGGATGAGATGGAGGGTAAGAGAAAGGCCATAGGTGACCCCTTTTGGTATTTGTTGGCTAGTGACGTGGTGTAAACTCAGCGGGCCTGAGAAATCTTGACGCTAGCTGCAAGGCCCATTAAAACCACTTTCAAAATGTCACTGCTCCCTCTCCACCCCCTTTATCTCCATGGCCTTTTAAGATTTATATTTATAATAAATAAACATATTGCAAATTAAAGACCAAACATAGAACCTATTCAAAACCTGCTCAGGAACTCTGTGAAGAAATCGTGAAGAGTAAGCCCTCAATCTGCTTTGGTCAATGAAGATCCTTAAGATATGTGGTTTGGTTCCCCATTCCCCATCCCGTACCCACACACGAACACCGAGAGAGGACAAGAGCACCGAGAACTTCCAGCTGCTGGGGTTTTCAGCTCTTACCATCACCCCCGTCTGGTAAGCCTTTTTGTGAGATCCAGACACCATGAGAAAGCTAGTTCCCCCTTCGGTTCTCTACCCCTTCTAGGATGCCAGGCACGCTGAAAACGCCGAGCAGGTACGTTTGTTGGGAAGATCCGGGCAGCTCTCCCTTCTGCAAGGAACTACACACATGAAAACATCACTTGTATTTGGGGATGGGGACTGGGTGAAAGATGGAGCAAGGGAGAAAAAAGGGGTCCTCATGGATACTTTTCTTCTGGTGCGTGACGAAACATCGTGTGTGAGAGAGAGAGTGCAAACGAAATATCTCCATGGACACAAATATGCAGCACTAGAAACATAGCCACTAGCGAGGAGGTGTCCTCCATGCATGTCGTGTAGGTGAGGAGCTCAGGTCTCAGATGTAAACAGGCTGCTCTTGTGCCGTCAACAATCTGTACATGGCGGCTGGCATGGTTTTCATGTGAATCTGGGAGGGAGGGGAAAAGAGAGACACAACCAGTCCGTTAAGCAGCACCCACAAAGCTAAAAGTTAGAAAGCCATTTGCCTATAAAGCAAGACCAACTGGGAATTCTCTGCCTAGAAGAAGAGAGCAGGTGAGGGGATCTTGGTCAAGTCAACATGGAATTCCCAAGTTCTGTATTTTATACTTGTTATATGAAGAACATCATGGAATTTCCAAGTTCTATATTTTATATTTGCTATATGAAGAACATTATTGTTGTTATTCAGTTGTTTTGGTTGTATCCAACTCTTTTGGGGTTTTCTTGGCAAAGATATTGGAGTGGTTTGCCATTTCCTTTTCCAGTTCATCATATAAATAAGGAAACTGAGACAAACAGGGCCAAGTAGCTTTTCCCAGCATACTATAACTAGTGTTTGAGGTCAAATTTGAACTGGAATCTGCGTGACTCACCGCTCTAGCCACTGTGTCACCTAGGTGCCCAGACTCTTAGCTAGTCAAAAAGAGGAAAGTCTTTAGAGCTAGAGGGAATTGGAGATGTCATCTATTCTAATACATTCATTTTACAGATGAGAAAACTGAGGTCTAGAGTGATTAAGTCTAAAAGATTAAGATTTACTCCAGTTCCCACAGTAGTATGTAACAGAGGTAGGATTCCAGCTCAAATCCACTGGCTCCAAATGCCCCATACTTTCCACTAAGCCACACTGCCACTTAGTATGTTAGTGTAATAAATGTAAAATAAAATGACCATTGAATACAAAAGAAGGTCTAGTGGGAGAAACACTAGATACAGAGTCAGGCAACCCGGGTTTGAATATTTCATCTTATTTCTCTCCAGCATTTTACGCAGAGCTTAAGAAAAAAGGGAAAGGAAAAGATGAAAAATACTGTGTGGCTGTTGCTTCAGATTTTCCCCCTTGTCTCAGAAGATACGAATAAGAACATGAATCAATAATAAGCAGTGCTCATGAACAAAAGCAAAAAGCTTCGGGGAGCTTTGTGGTTGCAGATGTGGATGCAATATCATTTGGTTTTACTTAGCTATTTTCTTTGATACAAGGGAAAACTCACTGGGGATCAGGAGGAGTTGAAGGGAGTATGATAGCTGGAACTATGATATAAAAACAAAAGTCGCGAACAAGATGTTCATTTTTAAAAAGCTACAGGAAGTAAGAGACAAGTGGGTCTCTCTTTGTTAACATTTAAAAAAAACCCTTCCCTTCTGTCTTAGAATCAATACTGTGTTTTGGTTCAAGATAGAAGAGGGGAGTAAGGACCAGGCAATGGGGATTAAAGACTTGCTCAGGGCCACAAAGCTAGGAAGTGTCTGAAGCCATTAGATAATTATTTTGTTTTTCTTAAACCAAAAATAACTTGTGGAGTCACTTTTGAATCCTTGAAACATTTACTGGAGCCTCAAAAAGTTATATAAAGATGGGCTTATATAAAACAGTAATTATACCATGTAAGTGGTATTGAGAAGCTAAGGATATTGATCATTGAAGGATACCATTCATGTAGTGCTGTGAGCTCAGTGTTCTCCCACTTCTCTCCTATTCTCAGACCACCTTCAGCTGCAAAATTCCTATATTGTTATTCCAGCCTCCTTATCTCCAGCCTTTGGTCAAGCAGTCAGGGTTGGATGGGACCATGATTCAAAGCCAAATATCCTACTTGACAGTGATAGCTGGCTGAACCTATTACCTGAGGTTTTAATTCCCTTTGTTACAATTAATATTATCTTGAAAGTGATTTTTTATTATACTGGATTATTGATGAGGACATAAATGAATAAATAATAAAAATATAAAATAAACATTTTTCAAAGTAGAATAAAATGATATAGAGGTCAATGATTCTCTTGATGACCAGACCCGAAGCTCAGTCAGGTAGATCAATAAATACACTTTTAGGAGCTTGTTATTCAGCCCTTCCCTTGAATATCCCCAAACACCTCTAACTGGTAAATAGCTAATTAGGAAGTAGCCCATCAAATTATCTAACCCTCTTCATCCCCATGCCATGGGAACAGGGTCCTTGTCCTTTTCATTTATTAACTAAATTTTGTTAAAAGAGAAGGCATTCTTTGGGATTCTAGGGACAAAAAAAATGTCAAAACAGTAGACTGGATGGAATCTCTGATCCAGAACTCAAGACACAGTAATGCACAGAAATGCTCACTGACCCTTATATAGAAATTAACAGAGTATATGAAAAAAATTCTCACACCTTGGAGGCCTTCAAAATTGTAGTTTACGTGTTTGTTGACCCAATTCATCCTGTCCTTGTAGGATATTCTTATTAGGATAATACCAATCAGGTATAGAATCAGTCAGGCTGGGGTGGCCATTGGAATTCCCCCATTTGCCAAAGTATATTTCATACTTATAACCGAACCCAGTCAAAATAGAGGGCATTTTTATATTATGTGTATGTCTGTGCATAGCCATACACGTGTGTGTATCTGTATGTGGATGTATGTAAAATATATTAAAAACACACATGCATCTATAAATACATATGTTTGTGAATGTATGATGTATATACATAGGAACCTAAAGATGATTTTCCATTGGTTTAGCCTTAACAAAACAATAAAAATTGTTAAGCTTAATGTGGAGGCCCAAACATTGGGCCATAGGAAGCACCTCCACCTGAAAAGGCCACAAACATAACAAAAATAATGATAACAATGGAAATAACAAATAGAAAAATAACAAAAGATTAAAAAAGAGAGAAGCTAATAAAAGCCTAGATGAAGAGGAGACCAAAAAGAGACTTAATTTTACTTAAAATAGAAGCTCCAAGCTACCAGTTATTGTCTTTGTCACCTGAAGAGAGAATAAGGTTTCCAAAGCACATCTCTTATCTTCTTTGATCTCACAATAACCCTGTGGGACAGGTGTTATTATTATTCCCATTTTATAGATGAGTTAACCAAGGACTCAGAAGTCTTGCCCAGGGTTTTACAGCTAGCATAAATTTGTGGTAAAATTTTTTTCTCCTTTTTGTCTCCAGGTTTAGTACTCTATGACATTTTAAATGCCTTGATCAAATCAAAGGATGGGTTAAAATTCTAGCAATAGAAAGCTACCTTAGGTGTGAGAAAAACTTCCCTGATTATCTAGAGTTTATTAA
The DNA here is from genome assembly GCF_016433145.1 of Gracilinanus agilis. NCBI lineage: Eukaryota > Metazoa > Chordata > Mammalia > Didelphimorphia > Didelphidae > Gracilinanus > Gracilinanus agilis. The sequence goes on from NC_058130.1 coordinate 191,423,309, forward strand.
ACACTGGGATGGAAAACCAAGGCAGCATAAGACACCACCCCCAGATATCTCCGAGAGTCCTCTGGCCAGGATGGTTTACTTACAGTTCTGCCCAGTGGCCAGGTATACCGACCCCTTTCCAACCCTACGGATCCTAGCTCCTACCTCCCCAACAGCATTGGAGAGAATGTGCACAATCTTCTCATGAGGTGTGGCTACGACACTCTGTCCATTGATTTCAATGATTCGATGTCCCACTCGAACGCCGCCCCTCTCTGCTATCCCTCCTCGCATGAGGCTGCAGATCTGGTGAGAGAAAAGACCCAGTTAATCCCTGTTAACTCAGGAACCGCCATCTTCTCTGATGAAGTAGCTATCATCTGCAAGGAAGAAAAAGGGGCTGAAATTTCTTCCAGTCATCTTCCTTCCACTAAAAATATGGCTTAGCTAGTTAAACTTTCCATATGACACTCTGAATCACAGAATTTAAATCTAATTTTACACTATACAGTCATCCCTCACTATTTCACGGTTCACTTATTGCAGCTTCACTGTATCACAGGTTTTAAATATATATAAAATATATAAATATATATAAAATTCTGTATTGCAGTTTTCGCTATATCATGGGTTTTTGCAGATGACTACAGTACTGTACACAATGGAAATGCAGTTCACCACTACCGTTTGTGCAAGCCACGTGAGAATGTACATGGCACACTATTGATTGATGAAAAGCAACCAATCACAGTGCTGTGTTCTGTATCCTGGGTGCTGATTGGCTCAGTGACTGTAGCACTGTTGGCATGGTTTGCCAATGTGAGATTGTACATGGCACACTATTGGTTGATGAAAAGCAACCAATCACAGTGCTGTGTTCTGTATCCTGGGTGCTGATTGGCTCAGTGACTGTAGCATCGTTCTGTTTGCTCTCCCACACTGTGCCTCTCTCCTTGTCCACTTCATATCGACATCTGATCTCTGCTTGTCGTGTTGCTCTGCAGTGTTGTGTTTTTGTGAAGTTTTTGTAAAAATCTGAATTTATTTCAAGCACTATGCCACCCAAACGTTCCGCGCCTTCTAAGGCTTTTGGCAGTGAAAGCAAGTGCCCCAGGAAGATGCTTACCATCAAAGAATAAAATAAATATAATGCTGCTGCTTTGAGGATTTTTACCTATTGTGGGGGGGTCTCTGGTACATAACCACTGCCATAGGTGAGGGATCACTGTATGTTCGTTCTGAATGGTCACAGCTAAGTCAGGTCTTGGTATAAAGAGTGATTTCTTCTGGCCATTTAATGGCTCATCCTTTCAATTCTTAATTTTCTATAATAGATTATTTTCCTAAAGGTCACAAATTCCCAAATTCAAAACATTTCCCCATATCCTGGCTAGAATTTGATGAATAAAAAAACTGATTGCATTGTGACATCGGTATTACTAAAAGGGTCCATCACATAAACACACACATATTAAGAATCTTTGTAGGGGGCAGCTAGATGGCTCAGTGGATTGAGAGCCAGGCCTAGAGACTGAAGGTCCTAGGTTCAAATCTGGCCTCAGACACTTCCTAGCTGTGTGACCCTGGGCAAGTCGCTTAACCCCCATTGCCTAGCCCAAATAACAAACAAAATTAATATAGAAGGATACATATAAAAGATATTAGGGTTTAAAAATTAAAAAAATAATCTTTATCTTAGAGAGTGAAACAGAATGGAGAAGAGACCTAAAGGAAGAAGGATATTGTAATGAGTGGGTAGTAATGAGGACTGCTATTAGGATAAAAGAGGGATAGAAAGAAAATGTAATTGATAAAGTCTTTCAGAGAAGAGACTTGTGATTTTGTCTTTGAATCCCTGGCATCTTGTTCAGAGCTTTTTTTGACTGGAATTATAATTTTGTTGGTCTTGGGGTAAAAGGTTCCCCTTTGCCCCAAGAGGAAGGAGTAAAGAATTGACTTTACCAGTGAAGATCAGCTTCTATGCTACAATATGTCTTATTTACTTGGGACAATAAGATGTTAAGTGATATGCCCAGGGTTAGTCATCCAACAAGCATTTATTAAGCACCTACCATGTGCTTTGTGTTAAAGTGTTGAGAATACAAAATAGGGAGGGAAAAAGCTTCTCCAAACTAGTCAGCAAGTATCAGAGATGAGACTTGAATCCAAGTATTTCTGGCTCCTAGACTATCTTTTTTACCAATCCATACACAAAATGGGTCTTAAATAAACGCTTGTTCATTGAGTGAGTGAGGAATATAATAGATTTTAGAGAAAGAACTGATGGCACTGATAGCTAAATGAATATAAGAAATAAGAAATGAAGATGATTCAAGTTTAAAGGAGACTGGGCATAGTTTGGTACTTCTGAAACAATGAAGTCAGGAGAAGGCACAGAATTAGGATGCAGGTGACAGGTTGGCTGGGTGCATGGATGGGTTGAGTTTGAGGCACTGCTCCATCTAGGTGGAGCTGTGGGTCTGCAGTTTGGAAGAAAGATCTGTGCTGGAAATCTACATTTAAGAGGGATCTGTGCCTGCGCAATGGTTTAGTGTCAATATTAAATGTCCTTGAGTTTATGCAATAGTCAGCCTGGAATTTAAAAGTATAATACTACCACCTACAAACCAAGGTCATTTTTAAAAGGAAAGGAATGCTTGATCTTCTCTTGGCCATTTTTTAATTCCAGAATATGGTTTTTTTATTTTAAACAATAAATAAACATTTAATGAAATCATCTAAAAATTACTTAATGGTTCTTGTTGGTTTTTTCTTTTTTTCCCGTTAGTCCTCAAGGCAGGTAGATTCCCTGGGATTGTCTCTGATCTCCCTGACTGACCCAACTTAACTCCAAACATTTTCTGGCACTAGAAGGAAAGGTGAGTATTTTTTTAATGTCCTAGAGAAAATGGCATCATTGGTGAGTTGTTTCAGCCATGTCTGACTCTCTGTGATTACCTTTGGGGTTTTCCTGGCAAAGATACTGGAATGAAAATTTGCCATTTCCTTCTCCAGCTCATCTTACAGATAAGGAGGCTGAGACAAATAGTTAAGTGACTTGTCCAGAGTCACACAGTTAGCTTCTGAAGCCACTTTTGAATTCAGGTCTTCTGGACTTCAGTTCATTATTTCACCATAAATTAAGAGAAAAGAGGAAATACTATATGAATTAAAAAAAAGACTCAGACCATATAGTTTTTGCTGATTTATTTGCTCCTTTCAAAAGCAAATAGAGGAGGGGCCCATAAAATAGCAATACTTTGCCAAGAGAACTTGTGCTAATGTATAAAGGACATGACAGAGTACAGCAGACTGTCTTTTGAAGGTCACTAGGATTAATATCTAAAGCAACTTTTGGAGAAAAAAATGCAAAAAAATTTCTGAGGGGAAATTAAGCTTGTCTAATACATCAGGATACTTTGAGGGAGGAAATAAGTTTGTGGATAAAGTGAGAAGCAGTGATTTCATTGAAAAAGGAGAACTCCCAGGTGAGGAAATTGCCTTTACCAATAAAAGTTGGTACCTCCTCTACAATTTATATAATCTTAGAAAGTTGCCTAGACCAGAGACGGACAGACTTTCTAAAGAGGGGGCTGAAGGAAAGGAAATGCTCATCTGTCAGTCTGTTTCTAAGGCAACTCTTTCTAAGTTTCATTGTATTGTATCCTACTCATTGTATTCATCAGATTAGGAATAATGTCTCAAATCTGGATAGAACATTTCAGGGGGCTACATCTGGCCTGTGGGTCATAGTTTGCCCATCACTGGCCTAGACCATTGGGAAAGAGTGATCACACAGCTAGTGTATATCAGAGGTGGGACTTAAACTCAGATCTTCTTGGTTTTAAGACTTGCTCTATCTGCTACACCAGGGCTATCTCCTGAGAGTTGGTGAATATAATTTAATTAAACTTGGGCTTTCACAATGTCTTTGACAGGGTTCTTGCTAGCAAAGGCCATTCAAAGTTTGAATTTTAAAGGACTGATTATAACTTTCTGTCCTGGAGAAGACCATAGCTTAGCCACAGAAAACAAAGAGAAGGGACGACCAAACTCTGACAAACACAGGCAAGGTGGCTATCCAGAAGGTAGCTGGTGATGTAGGACTAAAGCTTACAACAGAAAGAGGTGAGGGCTGGATATACAGGGTGTCCCAAAAGTCTGAGTGCATTCTTGAGCTAGTAAAGCTTAACATAAATAATAATAACATAATTATAATAGAAAGAACTATGTAACAAATCATTATATTATATAGAAATTATTATAATATATACAAATCATGTGATGATATATAATAAATTATAAATAACATAAATAATAATTTTAAAAACTATTTCATTAAACCCTGTATAGCTTTGAGAGTTGTCTGAATAAAGATGATACTTGAACCTACTAGAGTTGACAAGATCAGGAAGGCCTGAGATCCACAAAGAAGAAGAGGAGATGGAAGAGGTAAAAAGAATTTAAAGGCACAGCTAGTGACTATCAAAGGCAGGATTTGAATGCAATGCTTTCTTTTGGACTATTTTGCCCAGCTCTGGAGAAAATATTTATCTGACCACTGGGATAGTTATAAAAACTATCCCAGTGGTCAGATTTTTACTTAAAGCTTTTACTTAAAGCAGTCAGCCTACAGTGGCACTGATTAATCTCAATCAGGATAAAATCTAGTGAGGAAGGGAAGATGAGTTTAAGTGTGCTGATTATCCCACTATCTGCGTTTCTTTCCAGACATGACAGACTTAAAAAAACAGACAAACTGGGGGCAGCTGGGTGGCTCAGTGGATCGAGAGCCAGGCCCAGAAACCTGGGTTCAAATATGGCCTCAGACACTTTCTAGCTGTGTGACCCTGGGGAAGTCACTTAACCCCCATTGCCTAACATTTACCACTCTTCTAAGATGGAAGGTAAGGGCTTAAAAAAAAAACCCGACAAACTATATTACATTTCTGTTGGGGTTTCTGGCAAGTATTCGGTTGGTAATACTTACGATTCCATTCTGGACACTGAAACCCAGCTGGTATCGGAGATCTGGTCTTCTGATCAATACGGTGGTTACTGGGGGGCATCTCACAATGTTCAGCTTCACTCGAGACTGATTCTTTAAACCCTGGGAGAAACCCACTAACATGGTGAGGACGAGAGCCAAGCAGCAGGGGAGACAATAATAAAGCAAAAAACAAATCCCAACAGGCATAATTTTTTTTAACAATGTTCCCCTTCCTTCTCTCCACATTCCTGCCAACCTGTTTCTCATACACAACATCCTCTCTCCCATCTCAGTGTCTCTGATGCTCAGAATGTCCTCCCTCCTCGCCATGGCTCTGGCAAATCTCTTCCTTCAAGCCTGGGTTCCAGCGCCACCTTCTATATTCCTCTTTTCCAAAGGCTCTATTGGGGGACGGGGAGGCTCCTTCTATTTGATTTCTATTTATTCTGCATGTATATGTACAGAAGGTAAATTCCTTGAGAATGGGGATTGTCTCATTCTTTGTCTTTCTATCCCCACGACAGTAGCAAAGTATGCAAAGTACGTGGCACAAAGTAAACCCTTACTCAATGCTTGCTGCTCATCTAAGAATTGTTTTTGTTCTGCCTCTCCTCCCCTCCAGTCCTCTGGTAGAATATAAGCTCCACAAGAGCAGGTTTTATTTTTTCTTTGTATTTGTAACCTTTCTACCCCAAGCCCTGTGCCTGCTACATAGTAGGTGTTTAATAAATGGTTCTGAATTGAGCAGTTGGTTTTTCATGAATAACAGCAGCAAGCAGTATGATACTGATTATGCATGTGAAGTTGTGGGTAATTTCTTTGGAAAAATGGACGGTTTTCTAGGAAAACATGAAAACACTGTTGTCTCTTGTCATTCTATAGACAACCGTCATGTGAACTCTTCTAGAAAGACAAAATATTGGCTAAACACAATTTGCCAAAGGCTCCTTGAAATGGGGGAGTGAGGGGGACGGGGAGGGGATGCTTTTGGGGGTGAAAATTCAAACTCTACATTTTCCTCTTTTGCAAAGCAGGTGCATCAGACTGGCACGACCAACTCCCAGTTACCATCTGTGGCTAATTCAGAACCCCTGGCTTCTGCTCCTCCCAGCTGCTGCGTGCTAGTTTGGCATTTTATATTGCTTACTGGCACATACACATGAAGGGATGGGGAAAAACGGGGAAGGGAGGTGAAACCTGACTTGGCTAATTCTACCCCTTGCAAGAAGGTAAGAGGTTTCATGGTGAGGGCAGCCTGTTGTTGAGACAAATGAGTGAACTGAAATCTGGAGGCAACCATGGCTTTCCATTGTCTACTCTATTGCTGCCCAATCCTTACCTTATTAGAGTAAATTCTTCTGTAACAAAACCAAACCAAAACAAAATATTCACAACCTAGAGGATTAACAGTCTCCCTTTGAGGCCTCATTAAAACAATCTCTCCTTTCTCGTTCTAGCTTGAGACCCCTTTCCTTTTTGTGTAGCTGGAAGAACTAGTCTATGGAAGAATCTAGCCATCACTGCACAATTTATCCCTTTTAGGAAAGCCCCAAAGCTGATTTACTTTTATTAGACAATGCATAGAGAACCAAGGGAAACATTTTTAAATCATAAAAGAGGAAAGAATTGGGTTTTCTCTTCATTGTCTTTTGGATCATCTATAATTTGCAGTCTTCAGAAGCTGTTTTCATTATTTTATGTCATAAAGCAAAATCATTTTTCATTCTGATTTTCTTTTCTTTTTTTTGTAGGAGCCAGTGGAATTTCTTTTGGAGGGTAGTAATGTTTTATTTTTTTCCAATTATATGTATAAACACTTTTTAACACTGATTTTTTTTAAAAGTTGGGTTAAAAATTCTTTTCTTTCCTCCATCTTGATTTCTACTATGATAAATGGAAAAACCAAGAATTACTTTTTTCATAATGACTACTAAAATTGATGAACTCTCAGTTAACGACAACAAAAAAGAGAAATACATTATCAAAATGGAGATGATGATGAATTTTCAAGTAAGGAAATCTATGTGGGAATATTATATTTACACAAGTGTCTATGTCATGGTAATAGTTTTGTTTACACAGCTTATGTGTCATGCTAGTAGTTGAAAGTGGTAAAAATGGTGATAATAGGCCCAAATTGATTTATAAATGTAATTAACTATTATTTAAAATGCCAGTGAAGCTACTTTATAGAAGTAGATAAAATTATAACCAACTTTATAATTGAAGAACAAAGAAATAAGAATATCAAGGAATACATCGACTAAAACAGATGAAATAATATTTGAACTACTGACTTAGAAATGAATCAAGCAGTAATTGTCAAAAACTATTTGGTATTGGACAAAAACATGCTCAATGAGCAGAATGGAGATTCTATAAATTGTTATTTATAAAAGGTTAGAGTGCTTAATAAATAACATTAATATTTGTAAGATATTTTTCTCACAATAACTCTTTTTAAAAAAAACTTTTACCTTCTGTCTTAGAGTCAATACTAAGTATTATTCCAAGGCAGAAGAGCAGTAAGGGCTAGGCAATTTGAGGTTAAATGACTTGCCCAGGGTCATACAGCTATCTGAGGCCAGATTTGAAACTAGGACTTCCTGTCTCCAGGCATAGCTCTCTATTTACTAAGCCACCTAACTGCCTTTCACAATAACTTTTTTTCCCTTACTTTTTTATTGTTATTTATTTCTTTTATTTCAATTACTGTCCATTCATTAGGCCAGTAATGGGCAAACTTTTTATTTATTTTTTATTTTTAAATTTTCATTTTGAATATTTTCCCATAGTTACATATTTCATGTTCTTTCCCTCTCCCCCAAGCCCCCCTAACCCCCCTTAGCTAACGCACAATTGCACTGGGTTTTACATGTATCATTGATCAAGACCTAATTCCATATTACTGATAGTTGGACTAGAGTTATCATTTAGTGTCTACATCCCCAATAATATCCCCATCAGACCATATGTTCAAGCAGTTGTTTTTCTTTTGTGTTTCTCCTCCCACAGTTTTTCCTCTGAGTGTGGCTAGTTTTCTTTCTCATAAGTCCCTCAGCCTTGTTCTGGATCCTTGCATTGCTGCTAGTAGAGAAGTCCATTATGTTCGATTCTAACACAGTGTTATCAGTCTCTGTGTACAATGTTCTCCTGGATCTGCTTCTTTCACTCTGCATCAATTCCTGGAGGTCTTTCCAGTTCACATGGAATTCCTTCAGTTCATTATTCCTTTTAGCACAATAGTATTCCATAACCAACAGATACCACAATTTGTTTAGCCATTCCCCAATCGAAGAACATTCCCTCATTTTCCAATTTTTTGCCACCACAAAGAGTGCAGCTATAAATATTTTTGTACAAATCTTTTTCCTTATTATCTCTTTGGGGTATAATCCAAGTAGTGCTATGGCTGGATCAAAAGGCAGATAGTTTTTTTTTTTAATTTTAAACCCTTAACTTCTGTGTATTGACTTATAGGTGGAAGATTGGTAAGAGTAGGCAATGGGGGTCAAGTGACTTGCCCAGGGTCACACAGCTGGGAAGTGTCTGAGGCCAGATTTGAACCTAGGACCTCCCGTCTCTAGGCCTGGCTCTCACTCCACTGAGCCACCCAGCTGCCCCGCAGATAGTTTTTTAAAGCCCTTTGGGCATAGTTCCAAATTGCCTTCCAACTTTTTAAAAAAATTGATTAATTAAGAAAATTTTTTTGTGGTTACATGATCACAATAACTCTTAATGTTATGGTGGGAATAGGTTTGAGGAGTATTTACACTGGATAAACAAAAGTAGAATAAAAGTGCATTTTGGCCAAAAAAAAAAAAAAGAGAAAAGACCTGAGTATAATTGTTAGTCCTGAATATGGCATTATATGAGCCACAGTCACTAAAGGGAAGTGATAATAGAGTTCTTCTCTGATCAGAGAAGTGAACACAGTATGGTCACCTAGAGAGAAAGCAGTGTAATGGCTCAAGTGCTGTATGAGGCATGAAAAAGACAGGGTTAATGGATGATTTCCTGAAGAACTGGAAAGACCTCCATGAACTGAAGCAGGACAAAATAAGTAGAACCAGGAGAACACTGTACGCAGAAACTGAAACACTGTGGGACGATCAAATGTAATTGGCTCTGCTACTAATAGCAATGCGATGATCCAGGACAACCCTGAGGGTCTTATGGCAAAGAACGCTATCCACATTGAGGGAAGGAGCTGTGGGAGCAAAAATACAGAAGAAAAACATATGATTTATCACTTGTTTGTATGGGTATATGATGTGGGGTTTGGGTTTTAAAAGATCACTCTACTACAAAAATGAATAATGTACAAATAGAATTTGAGTGATAATATATGTATAACCTAGTGAAATTGCTTGTCAGCTCCAAGAGAGGGGAGGAAAAAGGGGAGGGAGAGAACATGAATCATGAAACCTTGGAAAAATTATGTGTAAATTTGTTCCTGGAATAAAGTAAAGGAAAAAAAAGACAAGGTTTAAATATAGCTCTAACATTTAGAAGCCGTGTGACTTGTGGGAAAGTCAACTGACCTCTGAGCCTCAGTTTCCTTATCTGTAAAATGAAGGTCAGGACTAGAAGGAGTCTGACATCCCTTCCAGACCTAAATATATGATTAATGTAAGAACTGATTTTATTGATCATTTTAACAAAGAGGGAGTATGTAAGAAGGGAAAGGGAATAAACATTTATTCAAGCACCTTACAGAGTGCTAGTGGCTTTACCAACACGAATTCAAATGATACTTACAAGAACGTTAGGAGAGTGGTGCTATTATCATCCCAATTTTTTATAGTTAAGAAAATATGGCAGTTGGAGATTGACTTGTTACAGGTTACACAGCTAGTGTCTGAGATTGGATTTGAATTTAGGACACTAGCATCTTCTAGGTAGTGAAAAATTCTAAGTGGATGGGGAAAGAATGAAGGAAAACCTCTCAAGGTTGTGCAAATGGACAGAAAATTGACAGGCAAACTCATGGTAATATGTTTAGGGGAAAACACTCCAAATCATATTTAAGGATCAATGGTAATCTGAACTCTGTTTTCTGCAGTGCTTTAGAGTGGAAGGTTTTGTGGGGAATAGAATGAGCTCCACTTTGAACATAAATTGGAGCTATCTCTGATCAGATGAATGTTTGGTTTTTCTCATGAAAATGAGAAATGAAAATGGGCTTGTGAAAGCCCATTGTTAAACATTAAATAGGAGCAATCATGCCTTAGAAATCCACAATTGTCACAAATCAAGGCTTTATTTATTGTTTTGCTGTCAATAGCTGTGATAAATTTTTATTTATTTATATTAAATTTTATTTTTTAAAGTATTTATTAAGCACCTACTCTGTGCCAGACACTGTGCTGATCTCTGGGGATCCAAAAAAAGGGCAAAAGACAATCCCTGCTCTCCAAGGATCACAGTCACATAGGGGAGACAACAGATCTGAACACAAGCTGAAATGTGGTAAAGAAGGAGGGAGGGTAGGCACTATAGGGGCATTATGAAGTTCAAGGAGTATAGCTTTAAGAAAGCATTAATAATGCAGAATAAACTTAGAAGTGTGTGTGTAGACTTCTATCCCCGCCATACCCACCTGAACCCCACCAGCCCAAAAGGTTAAGCATCTTACCAGTACACCCCTGAATTGCCCTACAAACATGGCTTAAGGTTGGTGGAAGGCTCCAGGAATGAAGTCATCACCAGTTTGAAGGCCTGGGGATATAGGCTAATAATAATAATAATAATAATAATAAGTTGGCATTTATAGAGCACTTTAGGATTTTCAAAATACTTTACCTTACTTATTCTCTCTCTCTGTTAGTTAATGGAATTCATATATTAAAGCAGACTGGCATATTAGGGAAAGAGTGTAGGATTTGGAGTCCCAGGACCTGGATTCAAATCTGTCCTCTACTATTAACTAGCTGTGTGACCAATGGGATAGAATGTGATGAATGAAAAAGCATTTCCTAGGGCTCAATGGAAAGAAAACCAGGACTGGAGATGGGAGGTCCTGGGTTCAAAAGTAACCTCAGACCCTCTCTAACTATATGACCATGTTCTTAATCCCAATTGCTTAGCCCTTACTATTCTTCTGCTTTGGAACTGATACTCAGTATTGATTATAAGACAGAATTTTTTTAGTACTTATTTTTTTAAGTATTTATTTTTATTTTACTTTTTAAAAGTATCTATTTAGTGTACTGTTTTAGCTGGGGAACACAACCAGAAAATCAAGATAGTCTCTTATCCTAAGGAGATTACATTCTAAAAAGGGGAGACAACAACCCAGGCAGTTTGAGCTGCAAGCCAGCAAGAAGAAAAGAAGCTTTCCATAGGGAAAGCAGATGGCAAAGGATCTTTCTAATGTCATTTCCACTGATAAACCTAAATGTTTCTGACACTGAACCACATGATAGCACCAAGTACTTTCCTGGTGGAAAGACCTTTCTGGGCCTTCAGTTAGCTGCCTAAGTGTTGCCTCATTGATAGAATTAAAAAAATAAAACAGTGGTTCAGGAATTGGAGAACCTGAGCTCAAATCTCACCTCTGAACTTACTTCCTGTGTAAGATACTGGCCAAACCAACTGTTCTCAATGGACAATAGTAAAATGAAGACGGTGGAACTAAATGGGCATGGGGGTCCCTTTTAGTTTTAGAGCAGGGGCTTGTAACCTTTTTTTGTGTCATGGATCTCTTTGGCAGAACCTATGGACCCCTTCTCAGAATAATATTTTTTAATGCATAAAGTATATGTGATTTCAAAAGAAACTAAAATAATTTAAATATTTTAATAATTTAAATATCAGTTATATTTATATTAAAATATTTAAATTATTTAAATTATTGTTTATAATATTTATTTTAAAAAGAAAAGTTCATTAACTTCAGTTCCAGATTCCAGAAAACCCCAGCTCTCTAAGATTTCTGATTCCTTTGCCATTTAATTTCACTAGGGCTCAGTTTTCTCTTCTGTAAAATGAGTCAGTTACCTAAGGAGAACTCTAGGATTCCTCTAAATTGATAATCCTATGACCACCATATTCCTTCTCTCTCCCATAAATCTTTCCTCTACTCTCTGTTTATGAAAGTACCCTTGCTAGAAAGATTAGTCTCAAGCAACTGAATGAATGAAAAATGAAAAATGAAAAATCTGCTTCGGAAATGCTTCCCTCTTCCTCTCCCTGCCTTTTGTGCCTGTGCCAAAGAAGATTGGCAATTTTCTCCTAAGCAAATGAAGCCATGTTTACTTTGAAGAGGTAGGTAGAGCTGGGTTGTTTCAGGAGGGAATGTTCCAGCTCTCTGCTCTCTGGCTTTATGCTGATTCAGAGTGAAAAGATCACTATTTTGGAGTAAACTGCTTTGTGGAATACTTTAGTCCTGGCTAGGTCAGTTTACCACTTGTGCTCATTTCCAAACTTCTAATTCATTCAATTGGGTTAGACCAGGGAGTTAAGGAGGTTGAAGTTGTTGGTTTAACCCATGTTAGCCAGTTGGTTTTCCTCTGTGGTGAACATAATACCTTCCACTTATCCTTAGCCAGTCATTTCTCAAATGTATGTTATTGGCATAAGGGGACTAGGAAGGAGAAGAATTTCTATCCTATAATGATAAAATTTATCTATAAAATTTCTACCCTATAATGATAATATAATGATAAAAATTATCTAAAAATTTGGAATCTATTGTAATGGACTAGCGATGTGACCCCTGGACAAGTCACACATACTCCAGTTTGCTTCAGTTTCCTCATCTGTAAAAATGGCTAGAGAAGGAAATGGCAAACCATTCCAGTATATTTGCCAAGAAAATCCCAAAATGGTCACAAAGAGTTGGACATGACCAAAATGACTCACCACCAACGATATAAGATACATAGAGTAGATAATATCTGAGGTCCTTGGCCAAACCAGGAATTCTTGTTTAGCGTCATGGATCTCTGGCAGTCTGGTGACGTCTATGTAGACTCCCTTTTCAGAATAATGTTTTTGTTTTTAAAACCTTACTTTCCGTCTTAGAATCAATTCTATATGTTAGTTCTAAGGCAGAAGAGCAATAAAGACTAGGCAAGGGAGGTTAAGGGATTTGTTCAGGGTTAAATAGTAAGTGTCTGAGGCCAGATTTGAACCCACATCCTCCAGGCTCCAGGGTTGGCTCTCTATATACCAAATCACCCAGCTGCCCCCTCAGAATAATACTTTAAAATGCATAAAATAAAATATATATAGGATTACAAAGGAAATGGAATACATTTAAATAGAGTTATTCAAAGAAATTTTTTTAAATTCCTAGGTTAAGAACTCCTGGACTAGTCCAACCCCTTCATTTTACAGAGGAAAAAAATTGAAACCTAAAGAATTTAAGTGATTTGACCAATGTCACACCATTACTAGGTGTTTGGGACAGGAGTAACTGTTCATTCTATTAGACCATCATTTCCAAGGTTTATTCATAGATAAATTTTCCTTGGCCATTCCCAGGATCCAGTCGGGCAAAAACTAACACAAGATGAAAAGACTAGTATTCAAAATCCATCTCTTTCAGGGTCTAGTACGCTATGGCTAGCTTTTCAATTGATTTTTTTATATGCCAAGAGCTGTTTAGGGTTCCTGTTCTCAGATTTCATTCATGGGCATCTCTACTGCTTAAAAAATATTAATTTGAGTTAGTTTCTCTCAGTATGGGAGCTTTGATTCTGTTTAATTTTAATTCCACCATTGCCAATATCCTTGTCTGTTTCCTCGTTATTTGGGGCTCATCTGTTTTCTTAAGAGATTCAAGTCTTCTATCACTATAATTTAGTTAATGGTCTCTGGTTTGCTTAATTTCGTGGAGATACTGATGAGAGTCTCCCAGATTCTCCCAAGGCTCTCAAGTATCCCTGTAAAAACTTCTGTGTAAGCAAACTCTGTGATACTTCTTAGTGGTACAATGGGATGAGATTCTGTCTGGGTAAATGTCATCAGAAGAGCTTGGCATTATGCATGGCAGAGTATCCTCTAATTCTCCTCTATTTACAGAGATGAGGACACACCCCTCTGGACCAGTTCCATTTCTGGAATGCTGCCAATTGGCATAGGGGTCCCAAACTAACTCCCCTCTTTTCTCTGGTCCTTCCTCAGGACAACCTCTGCCTTTTAACCACTATTTCAGTGAAGGAATGGGGACTGGACCTGGTATAGAGAACACCTGACAAAGGAAGTGACATGCCTAGAATCACACAGCCAATTTGGATCAGGAGTGGGATTTGAACCCATATCTCCTATGTTTTCCTGATTCTGATCTAGCTCTCTACCCATTATGCTTAGCTACCTCTTATTTCTAAGTGCCAGGCCTGGAGTCAGGAAGATAACATCTTTTTGAGTTCAAATCCAACCTATATACTTCCTAGCTGTGTGACCCTGGGCAAGTCACTTAACCCTGTTTGCCTCAGTTTCTTTGTCTATGAAATGAGCTAGAGAAGGAAATGGCAAACCACTCTAGTACCTTTGCCAAGAAAACTCTAAATGGAGTAATGAAGTCAGACATGACTAAAATGCCTGAACAGCAAAGATAAAACATAAAACTGTTCTGAGACCTTTGAGACATCTTGTATAACCTAAATTTATAATGTAGAGGCAGAAAGGTACAGTAGAAAGGTCTCTAGATTTGGAATCAGAAGACGTGGGTTCAAATCTTGGTTTTGCTTATTACCTTTTATCCCTATGCCAAAATACTCTCTAGGCCTCAGTTTTTGCTTATGTTAAAAACAAGAGGGTGGAACTTGATGGCCTTCCAACTCTTAATCTATGATCCTTATGCTCTCTCATTTAGAGGTGGCTCAGTATAGTGACTTGGGAATCAGGGAGTCCTGGGTTCAAATCTTAGCTCAGAAACCATCATGAGGGAAAAGCTATCTTTTTCAAAAGCAAAGCACTTTGCCAGCTAATTCTCTGCCTGAATATACAATTACAGACCACAAAATTTAGATTGTATGAGTGTGGAGTTTTAGCATTACTGCAGCTGGTAAGTTTGCTGGCACTTACATCTTCTAAGGAGGGCAGGCTCACTTCAGAATATTTTGAGCTGAACACACATAAATGTGTTTATTTGGAGCTTAAAAACAGGAAACATTAGAACCCTTCTCTATTTTGATGAAAAGAATTATCAATAGAACAGGAATTATTTTAGTAAAATTTACAATCCAGGTCTAAATGTTATCAGAATGTTTGCATAATTTTTAAAAATACCATTTTATTTATACTTTTGCTTTTGTATTACCTACATTTCCCAGTGTACCCTATCCACTTCTCCTACAATGGCAGTCGCCCCTTATAATAAAGAACAATCTGTAAAACTAACCAATATAATTAAAAAAATCTGAAGTGAAATAGCTCCCATACTTCTGCAAAAGTGGGTTTATAATAAACGCCTTCACATATATGTGTATATAAATACTTGCCTTCTTTATATTAGAATGAATACTAAGGGTCATAAGGGCTAGGCAATAGGGGTTAAGTGACCTGGCCAGGGTCACACAGCTAGGAAGTGTCTGAGGCCATATTTGAACCCAGAACCTCCTGACTGCAGGCCTGGTCCTCTATCCACTGAGCCACCCAGTTGCCCTGCCTTCTTACACTTCTTTGAAACATTTTCATTCTAAAAACAGGCTTTTCCCCATACCTGAGGGATTTTCAATCATATTCTCTCATGCTATAAGTTAGCAAGCTTTACAGCAAATTAGAATCATTGTTTGTCTTTGTTAAATTCATGATAAGAAGGAGCCCAGGGTAGAGAAATCTCATTTTTCTATGTAGCTAGATGGGGCAGGGGATAAAGGGCTGGTCTAGAGCCAGTTAATAATGAGAGCTAATAGCTGACATTGACTCGTTGCTTACTACATGCTAGAAGCTTTATAATTATTTTCTCATTGGATAATGAGATGCCCCAGGAGGTAGGCTCTATTATTATTCTCACTTTGTTGTCATTCACTTATTCAGTCAAGTCTGATTCTATGACTTATGACCCCGTAAGTCATAGCACTCCAGGCCCTTCTGTCCTTCACTGTCTCTACAAATCTGTCCAACATGGTCATGTTTGTTGTTTCCATGACACTATCCACCTCATCCTTTGCCAGCCCCTTCTGCTTTTGTCTTCAATCTTTCCCAACATCAGAGTCTTTGCCAATGACTTCTTCAGTTTTGTCTTATCAAGATGTGGCCAAAATATTTAAGTTTCAGCTTCGTTATTCGACTTCCAGTAAATATTCTGAATTAATTTCTTTAAGTATTGACTGATTTTAATCTTACTTTGCAAATGAGGAAACTGAGGCAAAAAGGAGGTTAAACAACTTGCTTAGGATCTCATTGCTAGTATCTGAAGCTGGATTTAAACTCAGATCTTCATGATTCCAGGCCCTGCAGTCTATCCACTGAGCCACCCAGCAGACCTTAGTTCAAATTTGCCCTCAGATAATTACTAGCCATGTGACCTCTGGACAAATCACTTCCCTGTGTCTCAGTTTCCTCATCTATAAAATAAAGATAATAATTACTTCCACCTCTTAAGTTTGTTGTAAGGATCAAATGAAGTAATATTTGTAAAGCACTTTGCAGATCCTAATGTGTCATATAATGCTAGCCACTATTATTATTATTGTTTTCATTTTCATTATCTTTCCAGGAAATAGTTACTTTATTTGGCCTGTTCTTAACCCTCTTATAAGTCTCAGCCATTGACTTAGATATGGGTGGGAGTTGCTTTAAAAAAATTAATTTGTCGGCTAAATAAATGGTCAGTAGTCCCCATGACAACTATGGATTGGTACCAGCAAAATAAGAAAGATGGTGGGAAGAGAGAGAGAGGTGTAGAGGTGCCACAATGGTTTCTATAGTAACAGAAGAGCAGAGATGCTCCAGTAGGGAAGGGGAGGCTGAGCTCTGGACCCTTCCTCCCCCTGAAGATGAATCTTTGGAAGGACTGCATGGGAGGTGGATAGAGGCAACAGAGGGAGGGGGTGGTGGATGGGAACCAGAAAAAAAAGCAAATACCAAATTGTTTTCAAAAATAATCACAAATATCAATGTTCAACAGAAGCATTCCATGGTAACATCTACAGTATTCTCCTTTGGCATCATAGCCTCAAATTTCTTGTGTAAAATGTTAGTGGGTGCTAGGGCCAAAATGGGGGACTCTGGGATGAAGTGTTCACAGCCCACGTCCAACGTGGGCAAGGGACTCCCCCTCTGGAAGCCTCAGTTTCCTCTAGTTTTAGCCCAGACCTCTGATTTCATCAATGTGAGGGACTCTCCGTAAGGAAATTCTATCAATGTAGCCATTGAGAGTTCTGGAGAATTGGTGGTGTTAAGAATCACACAGGCAATATGCACCAGAGGTAGGATTTGAAGCAAGGTCTTTCTTCCTCCAAGGCAGGGAAAGCTCTCTATTTACTCCTCCATACTGCCTCTCACTACAGCCCTTGTTGTTGTTGAGTCAGACTCTTCGTGATCTCATTTGGAGTTTTCTTGGTACATGGTGGAGTGATCTGCCATTTCCTTCTCCTGCTCATTTTGCAGATGAGGAAACTGAGGCAAACAGGGTTAAGTGCCTTGTCCAAGATCACACAGCTACTAGGTGTGTGAGGCCAGCTGTGAACTTGGGTCTTGCTGACTCCACATCCAGGACCACCTCGCTGCCCAAAATCCTCATGGAGGTTGAGGACACTGATTCCACTACAGCTTGAATGTTAAGTGGGCACTCTACCCTTTGAGTGAATCCCAAATCTGCTCCCCTTGCTCTAATGATAAAATAAAGACAATAATACTTGGCACTACCAAGCTCTCTCCCAGGATTGGTGTGTAAAAAGTGACCTACAAACCTTAATATTTCACATTTCATAGGGCTTTAAAAACACCTATTCTCACATTAAACACACACGTATGTATATGGGAAACAGAAAATTCACCCTATAGTAAAAGCGCAAATTTTCATACCAGGAATATTTAAGAAGTGAGCAACATCTGATCGCTATTCATCCTCTATTCTAAAGAGAATCCTTCAGAAACTCTTAGGTATGGAGCAGAGATGTCACGCTTATAGCCAGCAATCCTGTGTGCTGCCCAGTTCAGATTGAAATGTAATTTGCTTAGATTTTACCACTCTTCTGCCTTGGAATGGATACTGAGCAGCAATGATAGAAGATAAGGGTTTAAAAAATGTAATTGGGAAATATTTAACAAAGCAAATACAAAGAAGATAAGGTAAATTTGTGGTTTTCTAAGGCAATATGTGCTCTAAAAGAATCTATTGCTATTTTACTGAGGCTGCTTGATGTGTTTAGTGTCGAGCAGAGGTTCTCCATCTGGGTCTGTAAACTTGTTTTCTCAGTATTTTGAAAACTGTCAGTGGGTTTGGTTTTCTTTGCAATCCTATGTATTCTATTTTATATTATGAGAATTGGTACCTGGGCTTCATCAGATGGCCAAAGGGGGTCCATGACCAGCCAAAGGTCTGCTTTCAGGTAGAGTATAGGTTCTGCAATAAACCTGCTACAGATCTTCGAAAATGGGTACCAGAGGCATTATTTTAACATGATTTTGTCCCTCCTTCCCCCCCAACCCTGACTTTAAGTTTCCTTTATGTGTTATGTTCCCCCATTAGAATGGAAACTCCTTGAAGACCATGATGGCCTTTTTTAAACTTGTATCTGTTTACCCAGCACTTGGCTTAATAAATGTGTGTTGACTGACTTCTAAAAATATTCACATTCAGTTTTCCCTCATGTTTTTCTGTTTATACAAGTAGTTAGGGCTCTGTATTAAGGGGCTATGCGAACTGCCCCAGGGCACCCCTTGAGCCATACCAAGTAGGTAGCAGCAGCAAAGTGGTGATCTTCCCTGGCTGAAGTTGTGATAACCTTGAAGATCAAAAGTATTCCATCATCTCAAGCATTATGAATACCTAACAACTGTTTCTTTGAACCTGGCTTTGGCTTCTGAATTATACTTTTCATCAGGCTTTCCCTCTTTGGTTCTGTTTTAGGTCATTTAATGTATGATATAGAACCCCATCTCCTAACCCTCCAGGGATGATTAAGATACCTTAATAATGCTCTGACAAGTGGAAAGAGGGAGCCCAACAAGGCTGGTGCCATTAATGGACATGATTTGGTCCCCGATATTTAGCTTTCCCGATTTCTCAGCTGGTCCTCCATGCATCATGTTGGCTATGATCACTGTCGGCAGGATGGATCCCCAGCCAGATTCCACAATCACCACACCTAGGATTTCACCCTTTTGTTTTTCTATAAAAACCTGAAAGGAGGAAACACATAAAGCTTAAATTAGACACTATCTGTGATAGGAAACTATAAGGTCCTTCTTTACCTTCTTCACTTTAAAAAATTATTTCCAAATTGCTTGCTCCCTTTTCTGACATCCTATTATAGACTTAGTTCCAAATGATGTCAATTAATAACATTCATTTCTGCTCCCTTCTTTCTTTCCTTCCTCCCCTCACTCCCTTCTTGCCTTCCTCTCTTCCTTTCATAACTCTCCCTTTTTTGACAATGATGTCAATAACATTAATTTCTGCTCCCTTCTTTCTTTCTTTCCTTCCTTCCTTCCTCCCTTCATTCCCTTCCTGCCTTCCTCCCTTCCTTTCATAACTCTTCCTTTTCTGACATCCTACAGATTTAGTTTGTTTCAAATGGTTTATCACTTAATAATATTCCTTTCTTCTCCCTTCCTTTTCTTCCTTCCTTCCTTCCAGAAAAAAAAATATTCCCCTCTGTGTTAATTTATATATTATTTACTAGAAAGAGTTTGAGAAACTCTTACATCTGTCCCCACTTACCTAGTAAATGCCAGATACTTTTCTAAATGTTTTATCTGACATTCAATAAATGGTTACAAATGGCAACATGAGTTGGTTGAAAGAATGTTAGGGGGCAGCTAGGTGGCTCAGTAACTAGAGAACTTGGCTTGGAGTTGGGAGGATCTGGGTTCAAATTTGACCTCAGACACTTTCCTAACTAAGTGACCCTGGGCAAGTCATTTAAACTCACCTGCCTGATATTTATTGCTCTTATGTCTTGGAACTGATAGTATCAATCCTAAGCCAGAAGGTAAGGATTTCAAGTAAAATATAATAACAAAAAAGAAAGAATGCCAAATCTGGCCTTAAGAGAGACTTGTGTTTGAATGTGGCTCTCACGTTTACTAGTGGTATCTCTGTTCCCTCATTTGCAAAGTGAAAGAGAGTACAAGAAAATAGAGGCTCTGACTCTTGACATGTACAGGCTCTGTGACCCTGGATGAGTCATTTAATTTTTAGGGACTCTATAGCAAGACTGTGATTTGTAGAACAGCTGCTCCTTTTGCATTGGCCTAGAGAGCTTCCTATAAAATGAAATTAAAGTGTGGGCCCTAAAATAAGAGGACATAATAATGCTTGCACTGGGTGGTGTAAGGGATAGAGTACTGTACTTAAATTCAAAAAGGCCTGAATATGGCCTTAGACACTCACTAGTTGTGTGACCTTGGGCATGTGATTTAAACTTTCTTGGATTCATATTCTTCATTTGTAAAATGGAAATAACAATAGTACCTACCTCTCAGGGCTGCTGTGAAGATCAAATGGGGTAATATTTGTAAATAAAGCGCTTTGCAAACCTTAAAGTGCTTTATACATGCTAGCTGTTATTACTGTCTTATTATTGTGAAGAAAATGCTTTGCAAATCTTAAAGATTACCACATAAATGTGAGTTGCTGTTGACTCATCAAATGTCCACTGTGCATAACACTATGCTAAATGCTTAAGCAATATCTGAGGTAACGCCACATGGTAACTGCCGACTATTTCTGAAATTCTTAAACTTTCCAACAAATTGTTTAATCCGTGTCAACTTTTGTAGTGAGAGGCAGTGACACATGATGATTATAGAGCTGGTTAGTTGGGAAGACCTAGGTTCAGATCCTGTCCTGATCCATATCGGTTTAAATTAACTTCTCAGTCAACTCTCTAAGAGCTCAATTGGAAGATCGGGTGTAGACCTCCATTACTAGAGGGATGTTCCCAATTTGCATCTCTCTATACTAAAGAAATCACAGGTCTATTTCCCCCATTTCCCCTTTAATCCCCCAATAAATTATCCCAATTCCAAAAAAAAAAAAAACAACTAGGAATCATTAGTTTATCATCTAGAATAGGGATGGCTAATAGAGACGCCACAATCTAAATATGGGCTTAAAAACTGGGAAGAGGAGTGAACAAAGGGAGAAGGGACATCATAATGACTTTTCTGGGGTCAGGGAAAAGGGGTTGGGAGTCAACTTTGGTTACCCAAAGCCCACACTGTCAAGGAAGATTCCGACAAAAAATCATGACAAGTTTTCCCTAAATCTGGACTTGATCTTTCTGGCCTCTCTTCATTTGCATGGACTTTCTCTAGGCAAAATGGTCTTACTTGCTGCTCCCTAAACACACCTTGTGCTTTCTGACCTTCTAGGCTTTTGCTCACAGGGTTTCTCTGCCTGATATACCAATCCCATTCATTCTTCATTTTTCTACATTCTACTCATCTTTGAAGACCTAGCTCAAATTTCATCACCACTTTAAGGCTTTCCTTAATCACCTTACCTTGAAGTGATTTAACCTCTTGCTAGCACTTTTGATCTATTTGTACCATTCATCTAATAATGACCCATTGTCTTCAACAACTACAGGCTGTTCTACAAATCTTGGGGCAGGTTTTACAACTGCCCAAAGACTTTTAGGACACTGTCTTTTAGGCAACCCAGCTGTTCATACTTCATTTATCTAATTGATGAGAAAAAAGGAGACATGGTCTTATTTTATACTCTTTTGTATCAACCCAGTAAATCGAGCTTAGGGCTTTAAGGTGTTCTTTGGATCCTAGATTAAAAAAAAAAAAAGGTAGGCCTCATTCTGGGTACCCATTGGATCTAGGTTTAAAAAACAAACATATGCCCCATTCTGTGTCCCCATTGGACACTCCACTCCCTTTTCTCCCCACTCCTGAGGAGTGGAACATCATTTTGTCCTCCATTTCCCACCCAGTTTTCATGGTGCTCAGGCTGGAGGTGGAAGGGATACCTACATCTTTGCAATTTTCAGACTTTGAGAAGTGGATCAGGTCGTCGTTATACATGTCTTGAGTATTGAGCAAGTCGCTGTATTCCTTCTGGCTGAGATCTTCCGGGTTGATTCCATTTGCTCTCAGGAATTCCTGGTAGGCCACACTAAAGGCTTGACCAATAGACTGCGCAATCAGCTGAGCCTAGGAGTAGCCAAAGAAAGAGAAGAAAAGCCACAAAGGTCAAGCACTTGCCAATGCAATGACTGGCCTGACTGATCAGGGAGAGAGAGCTTCTAGAACTTTTCCCCATAGGCATGACTTTTAGATGTTCTTTGCATTTGTTTTCAATCTTCTGGGTCTTAAGGATCATAGGTCAAAAACCAGAGACCCCTCCCCACCCAAGTCCAACCAGTGATTTGCCTAAAGTCATACAGACATAGTCATCCTAGGTGGAATCTGAACCCAAGTCCTCTAGTTCCAGAGTTGTTATTTAATCCTATGGTATCACTGCTGATTTGTAATAATTAAAAAGCAGCATAGTAGAAGGAAAAAACATTGGTTCTGGATTCAGAACCTAATTCCTAGTATCCATGTAGCCTTAGATCAAGCCTCTTATTTATCCTACGCCTCAATTTCCTCATTTTTAAAATGAATGTGTTGGACGAAATGGCTTCTGAAGTTCTTTTTAGCTCCAGATCTACGATTCCCCCATAATTTCCATCCTTTCCTTCCCTACCACCCTCTGACCTCTAGTCACAAGAGCTAGAAGACATTGTGCCTCTCTCATCTCTCACTTAGAGAAACAAGATTCCAGGATATGATGAACAAATGCCCTTGCTTATGTAAGGGTTCAGATGGGCATTTTAAGGGTCTCATTTCATTGGTTAAAGAAATGTGTCTTGGAGCACAAATACATCCCCTGGGGGAGCTTTTCTGATTGTCATGAATGGAAATAGCCAGCCAGCTCACCCCCTGGGCCTCCTGAAAGCATGGGGGTGATATTTACTCTATCACCTACTGTTTTCTTCATTTTCCTTGCTCCTTTCTCATAAGAATACAGGAAGGAAATGAAACACATTAAAAAAAACCAACAAAACAAACATAAGCCTGGAGCAAGGTAAAGGTGAGTAGATTTTAAATGAAAAAAAGACAGGAAACAGAAGATCCAGACCCTCATGCAAAGGCTTCCTTTCACAGAAATTTGACAGTGAATGCAATCATTAAGCCAGCATGTAGACTTAAGCTGAGGAACTCAAGGTCCTGAATTTTAATTATTTTCTGTCTCTAGCTATTTCATCAGTCTTCTCCTAGTATATTTTCTTTACAAATGAACCAGGGGCAAGGAGAAGAACTTTCACCTGAGGCCTACCTAATCCCATCATCTTGGTGGTGTTTTAGGTGAAGAGAGAGGGGAAGGGAGCATCTAGGTGGCCCAGAGCATGAAGCCTGTAGTGGAGAGAACTTGGGTTCAAATCTAGCCTTAGATATTTCCTAGCTGCATGACCCAATCCCTTAACCTCATTTGCCTAGTGTTTGTACCTCCTGTCTTAGAATAGTCACTGATAGAAAGTAAAGGTTTAAAAAGAAAAGAGATTAAGTGGGAGGCAGTGAAGAAGGTAGTGGAACATATTAGATGAATCCCTAGACTTTAAGTTGGGAAGTCCTAATTTTGAATGTTGCCTGAGATCCTTATTAGCTTTGTGATCCTGAGCAAGTCACTTTAATTTCTCTGAGTTTCAGGTTCCTTGTCTCTAAAATGAGGGGGGTTGGACTAATGGTCATCTGGGGTCTCCTCCAGCTAAATTTATGCTTATATGATCCTGTGAGAGCCCTAGTAATAAAAATCATGATAAAGATGCTAACTAATGCTAAGGTTTCCGGTAACTCTGGTCCCCTTTCAAAAAATAACCTTTTCTAGTTAGGAGTACTAAACACCTGGAAAGAAGCTTTGTTTCCCCACGAGAAGAACATTTATTGGAAAAGAAACCTATTCTTTTTTCAGAAAGTCAAGCAAGTAGGCCACCAGAGTTAATTTTCCTGTGCTTCCCCCCCTCTACAGGTTGCACGGTTTATACATTGCATGATGCACTTAAAAACCCAACATTTTCCCATCATTAACAGCACTGACATAACTCTTCCTGATTTGTTCCAGAGCTGTGAAATCCAAATCCATTTCATGGATATGAAAGCCTCATCTGAAAGATAAAACCAGAGACAGGAGGCCTGCCTCAGAGCCACTAAGGATTTAGAAATGGCTCCTGTTACTCCATTATCATACTGTCCAATGCATGGAGAAACAGTTAAACTTAAGAAACATTTATCAAGGGATGAGCGGTGGGTATCTAAAGATAAAAAATGATGAAGGATAAGCAACCTGGTCAAAGTTTCCATCCAAAGCCATACAAATTCTTCTCTCAGAAGGGAACTTTAAAAGGAGGGAAAGAAGCACATAAAATAAAGAAATGGGTGCCATTCCTTCTTGTTTTCTTTTCTTCTCCTTCTCCAAACTCAGGCTTCCCAGACACCATTTGGAGAGAGACATGACTTTCTAGTTGTGTCACCCTGGGCAAGGCACTTAACCCAAAATACCTAACCCTTATTGCTCTTCTGTCTTAGAATTGATATTTGTACGTAAGGGTTTAAAAAAAAAGAAGAGAGATATGACTTACTCAGATTGCTTATATGAGCTGGGAATCCTATTCTAAAACCTATTCCAAATCTTCCAGTGAGAGAGAGAACCATCTGCCAGGTCTTAGTATTTTCTGTTCTGGCGAATCCTAAAGACCTCTAATGATCATCCCATCCTGATTCTATGGCTTGCACAGCCCAGGCCACTGCCATCTGACTTGCTGGTGTCCACTTAGCATTTGTAGGCATTGCCATCTGCCTTGCTTTGGTACCTTTGGGATTTATGAGCTTCTCCATCTACCCTGCAGCTGAACTGTCTTTTATGTGTTGTCTTCCCCAACTAGAGAATGAGCTTGAAAGCAGAGGCCATCTCTATTTTTTTTTTGTATCCTCACTGCTTAATAAAGGTTTTTTCATTCATTCTAATCTCTGCTACAAATGAGATAAGAAAAGGGACTGGACCTGTGCTTTTACTAGTAATAGGGAATTCCCAGATAAGGAAACTCCCTCTACCAATGGACCTTCTCTGCAACTAATAGTCTAAAAGAACTACTAAGGGTTGTCCCAAGTCTTGGGGAAGCTTTAAAAATTGCTCCAAGACTTTGGGGACACTCTATGTTTTAAGCTTGTATTATTACTCAGCCGTTCATACTTTTTTATCTTTTCAATTAGATTTTAAGTTCCCTAAAGACAAGGTCTTGTTTCATATTCCTTTGCATCCATAGTGAGACTAGCTTAGAGATTTAGAGGTGTTCAGTAAATAATATTTGGATCCCAGGTTAAAAAAAAGGACATGCCCCATTCTGTGTACACATTCTTCCCTAGGATGCTCTACCCCATTTTCTCCCCACTCCCCAAGAGTGGTATCACATTTTGTCCTCTACTTCCCACCCAATTTTCATGGTACTTAGCCTGGCGGTTAGAGATGTGCCTACATCTCTGCCATTCTCAGATTTGGAGAAGCGGAGAACAGTGGAGTCAAACTCAAATAGAAATGGAGGCCATTAAATGGTACTTAGGGCAGCTAGGTGGTGTACTGGATAGAGCAACTGGCCTGGAGTCAGGAGAACATGAGTTCAAATCCAGCCTAGCTATGTGGCCCTAGGCAAATCACTTAAGCCTGTTTATCTCAGTTTATCATCTGTAAAATGGGAATATACTGGAGAAGGAAATGGCAAACCACTCCAGTATCTTTGCCAAGAAAAGTCCACGGACTTTTGGTCAGACATGATGAAACAACAACAAACTGTGGATAAGGATTTCAGTGAACAGTATATTGACTTAGAAAGCTACATATTAACATTATCTATGTTCCATTGTATCTTTATTTATTTTGTCACATATATCCCCATTCCATTTCTAGGTATGTTCGACACCTCTGACCTAACAGCCCTGAGAGGTCAGGGTCACAAAGCCAGTATGTTTCAGAAGCAAAATTCAAATGTAAGTCTTCTTGACTCTGAGGCCAGCTCTTTATCCACTAAGCTTCACCATGTCAATTCCACGTTTCCTAAAAAAGTATGGAGAGCCTGGGATTTCATCCGGAGGTAAGAAGTGTACATTTTTGTGAAGGGAAAGAAAACTAGATGTCAATAGGAAGGAGAGAGAGCACGTTTAATGGGGAGAGCACCTGGCTTAGAAGCTGGTGATTCCTGACTTCTGTTGGCTTGATTCCAAGATTTACCACTGATTACCTCTGTTGTTGCTGATTGTCCTTTGCTTTTGAAAAAGAGCAAGGATTTCTTGGGGTGATAGCTTGACTTGCATGTGAATTGGACTTAGGTGAGGCAGAACTGCTCCCTCTGTTAACCCTTGAGCAAGACACTTAGCTCCCAGAGCCCAAATTTTCTCAGATGAAGGACCAAAATGAGATGATTTTTTAAAACCCTTTCCTCATTTGAAATTCTGTGGCTCTAGAGAAACAAATTGGGATGTGTGGGAACCAGCAGAGAGCTGATTGTTAAATTTTAGCTGTGAGCATTTACATCTCAGAAATCAGCAAATGCTGTTTCATTGGTTATCTAGAATAGATAAAAGGAAGTGATGGAGAAAATGTTAATAATGCAGAATAAATTTAAAAGTGTGTTGTGAATATTTTTTAGGGGGTGGTGCCCTAAATTTTAGTAAACATTTACTAAAACATCCCTGAAATAAATACTCTTTCCTTTCATCTCAGTTCAACATCACTAGAAGAGGAAATTCTTTGCCCAACTATACCACTAGCCCCCTAGAATCAAAAATCAAATCAGTCCTTACATCTTCAGATTCAAAAACATGGCAGATCATTTTGTATTGCCTCTTCCCATCCTGAGATGGATGAGAGGCTTCCACATTGTCTTGGGAATTGGAACGGGGCATTCGCCTACGGGCCATCAGCACAACAATATTCCCAATGTCTGCAATGTAGGAAATGGTCCTCAGAGGGTGATCCATCATTGTTTCCTAGAAGCAAAGTGGGGAGAGAAGAAAAAGGCTATGATCAGGGACCAGAACATGGAGGATACAGGCTCTATCTAATTGCACCTGTCTCAGATTTGTGCTTTTCTAAAATTTCACACATGAAGGTTTGTGAATAACAGCTTTAAAATAACACTCAGTATAGGGAGAGTTGTGTTGAACATAAAGACCTAGTTTCAGATTTATGTACACCCTTTCCTTGCATTCTGAATACTCCCTTAGCTTCTCCCCAAGAGTGGGGGACCAATTTATGGCAGATGAAAAGAAAAATGAATTTAATTCATTTTTACAACCAATGTAACCTATGTGGGAGATTTTAAAAAATAAACAAAAAAAGTAGCCAAGTTGAGCTGCTTGAATCTATGGATATGAATTTAGATATTTTAAGTGAAGGAGTTCTCAAACTTTTCTGTGTCAGGGACTTCCTTTGGCAGCTATTGACCCAATATAGGCAGAATAATATTCTTAAATCTATAAAATATACTGAGGATTACAAATAAAACAATTATATCTAAATATAGATATTAATTTTTTAAATTCATAGATAACAGGTCTTAAAAACCTTTACTTTAAGCTTTGGGATGAATATTTGACATGCTTTCTGTGCTTTTAAAATATTTCCTTAGTTCTTAAAAAAGGTCCAAAACCTTTTTTGGTGTGATAGCCCAAAAACTTAATTCCAGTAGAATGGAGAATTTCCGTCTAAGATATTTGCAGGAACCCTATGCCAAGAGTAGGCTAAGTTTTGCAAGTCACAATTCTGCCAATTGTGCTCCATGAAAAGGTATTGCCTATCTATACCTGTGTGTCTGCATTCAAGACTTTTATTCTCTGGGTAGAGATGAAGAGATCCACTTCTGTCATGGGTTGGGATTCTCCTTCAGGAGCCTGAAAGAAGCACCAAGAGGCATATTAACTCACCTTTGCAATCATGCATCTCTAAGAAATAGATTGGTCACAAACAGGGGAACCAAGACACAGTCACCAGAACAGCAATGCGGAAAATATATTAGAGCTTGCAAAAGCAGAAAGGGAGACAAAGGTATGGAAGCTGAGGCTGTAGGCATGAAAGTGAGTTAGAATCATCATATTATATGACTGTTGTTTTTAGAGTTAATTCCCCTTGTTCTTCCCCCAATAGAACAGTGTGACCCACTGCAGCCAGAATGAATTATATAAGCATTCTATAGAAAAAAGAAATGATTCCAATCCTCATTTGAATGAGAAGGGCACTTTCAGCCAGGCTACCTTGACACCAGCAGCCCAGGGGAACTTCAGGTTGATTCCAAGCCTGGGCTGCTGGAGAAAATGTTGACAGGAGGTGCAAATCAAGATGTTTCAATGCAGTTCTGGTAAGAAGGTCTTCAGGATCATACAACGGCAACAAAAATCATTCTAGCAACAACCCACTCCAGAAGTTATACAATTTATAAAGATATAGACCAAAATGCCTGTGCTGTTGAGATTAGGCAAGTAGTTAATAGGCACTAGAAGCTTCATACACAGAACTCCTCAATTGGGATTATCTCTGGTCTTAGTCATGAATGTTTTGTGCATGTGTGGGCATCTATGGGTACTGGCAAATTTTTTTTTGCATCCAGCAATTTGACATATCCACAATTTGAACTAAACCTCCATATGCTGAAATGTGAAGGGAAACTTTTTTGGGGAGGGCTAAGCTGTCGAATAGAATCAAGTCCTTTTCATACCAATCCTGTTTAATAAGTAGAAAACAAGGGGGCTACTACTGCCTGATCCAATGAGTATTTCCAATCTTTGCCCTGTCATTCATTCTTGACTCTAACGTGAAATGACAAATGACAAGCAACTGAAAATGGCCAGTTTAGGCAACTGATTTTATTTTTTTGGTAGAAATGCTGGTTTTATATGGAGACTGAAAAGTAAATCTGAACAGAAACTTGCTGGATGCAGAAAATAAAAACAAAATAACACAAAAGAGGAAGAAAAGCAAAATTAAGAAAATGAAAAAGACAGGCATAACACCAAGCTGATGAGTTTGTAGTACTGCACCTTCTTTCTGCTTTTGGCTAATTTCTGGGCCATCTGCTTAGCATGGAACAAACAGAGACAGGAGAATGGTTAGAGAAGGATTTGTAGAGACTCAAATTCAAAGAGGGAGATTTGCAAACTAACAACAGGGACTTGGCCTATCATCCTGTCTACTTGGATTTGAGGAAGATAAGGCTAGCCTCAAAACATTTAATTCAGAAGAGAGTCTGTTTTCTAAGGTTGGAATCAGTAGCAAACACTGAAGCAATCGCTCAGGTTCTTCCTCATGTCACTAGCCATAACATATCCAGGATTAGTTAATATTTTTTTCTTCCTTATAAGAAACATGTTGTAAAGGGCTCTCTTTGATATTTTATAACTCTGTATATACCAGTCCTGCACAAATGATTACCAAATTAACAAAAAATCTGAAGACACTGCTGCCTCAAAGTGATGGGACTGCCATCTTGGTTTGGTACTCACCTGGTAGGAGAGCTCATTTTAGTTCCAGCAGGAAATCTCTGCTTCATTAATTAATTAATGGTTTGCTGGGCTGCCTTATATGGAGAGACATGATAAGTAAGGCATCATATACCACTTCCTAGGCATTGGAAGGCCTGAAAAACTAGCAGACCCCATATCCTGTCCTTGCTAAACAGTTTTCATTAATGCTTTTAAGTAAGTTCATGATGAATGTTTTGCTCTGAAAGAGTTTGAAGGCAGCAGCTGTAAGGTTACCCCCTAAATGCTATTTAATTATGGTGTAATCATTTTTGTATCTAGTGAGTAATTTTCCTCAGGTTGTGTATCACATTACAACTTGGTGACCCTAGGATAATTGCTAGGGAAAGTCTCACCCTGTGCCTGCTAAGATTCTCACATTAAGTCACTATTCCTGGAATTTGGTAGGGAGTTTTCTTCTTTTTAACTCTGCAGTGGTTGTGATAATCCAGGACTGATTGCCCAATGCCCTACAACAATTCACCAATTTCCTTTGACATAAAAACTTATTTGATGTCCTGAAGAAGCAGATGCCAGTAAAGTTCCATGAAGTGAGATATGCAATCACAGCAGGAGTGTCCAAAAAACATTGGGGGGGGGTTCTCCTCAGAACAGATCAGAAGGAAAGTGGATCAAATGTACAAATGAATTAAGCAAAAGGTACTTTCAAATAATTCACATAAGGTTTATTTTATTTTATACAGTTAGAATAATACCATCTCCAGATCAGGTTTGAAATCCTAGTGATTTAGAACAAACTTACATTTATGATTTGGATAGAATATTGTAAAAGATAAGCTGGCCTGAAGCCTGAATTATAAACTGGATTAAAGGAAGTAGTCCATAGAAAGCATAATGAGAACATGCATTATAAAATAAGAAAAAGCAGCATCCATTTAAATCCTTATGTTTTATGTGATTAATTAGGGCCTATTACCCAGCTGGTTCTTGAGTCACCTAAGTAAAATGGAAAATTACATATTTAACCACAGCCACACTGACTTCCATTCTGCAAACAAACTGCAGATCTTAGGAGAAAGTTTTTCTTTTCTTTTTTTTAAACTTAAGTCACATACTTAAGGATGGAAAAATGTCAGACCTTTTCAATAAATGATGAAAGGCAGGTATATCAAAAGTATCTGGTTGAGTAACTAACCATGCAGTTGTCAAAAGGATGCCTTCTAAAATGTGTAGACCAAAGAAAGCCAAGATATAAGCCATGAACTTAGACCAGGGTCTTTTAATTTATGCTTCATGTTATTAGAAAGAATGGAGAAATATAGATTGTCATCAACATAGGGCAAGAGGTATTATCAAACCTGAACCAATCTGCAGAAAAGATGGCTCCTCTTTTTTTCCTTTTTTTTTCTTTTGAAGGGGAGAGAAAAACCTTACCTACTGTTTCCCAGCTTGGTGGGAATATGGACAGATAAAAACAAGAATGTGCAGAAAAGCAACATTGATCAAGAGGAAGAGAGGGCAAGGAGGGAGAGTATGAATAAAAAAAAAGTCATAGTGGAGGAAAAGACACCATGGTTGTACCTTTGTCTCTGAGTTGAAAAATGGTTTACAGTGTGGAGAAGGCTACTTGGGATCAAGGAGAAACACGGCTACCCTTCATCACTTCATAAATAACATTGCTATTGGTTTTTTCCCCTCCTTAACCCAAGAAAAGAGGTTCCTCTTGGTGATTCTTCCTGAAAGCATCTAAGTGATTCTCAAAGAAAATGATCCCTTCTCAAACCAAGCCAAGGGAATACCTATGGCAGAAAAAGGCTAATAACATCCAGAAAGCCTGACCCTGGAAGGTGGTAAGAGCATTCTCTCATTCCCACACAGCTAAGATACTGCTCATTCATGTCTCTGAAATGGTCATACTTGGGCAAGGAAAGAAATGAGCTTCATTAGATTGGTCCCTTTTTTTCCTCTGCTTTGATTATGTCAAAAGATGCAGTGGAAGAAAGTCCACTAGACTTGGAATCTGGAGACCTAAGCTTGAAACCAGGCTCCACTTCATGTAAGCAAGCTGAGGGACCTTGGTACAGGTCACCTAACCCCTCTCAGCCTCAGTTTCCTCATCTAGAAAAAAATGAGGGGAAATAATATTTGTCTTATATGATACCTTATAGGGCAAGCACTTTGTAAACCTTAATATATTATAATATTTTATATTTAATCATATTGAATTATATTTAAGTGAGCTGTCAGTAGACATAATATCATATGATAGGGTCTGAACCTATCATTTCATTGATACAGAATGAGAAAACTCCTCCCTAATTTAGGTCAGAACCCAAAAGGCAGCTAAGTGGTATAGTGGAGAGAGTGCTGGACCTGGAGTCATAGAGTCCTGAGTACAAATCCATTCTCAAACACTTCCTAACTATGTGATCCTGGGCAAGTCACACACCTTCTGTCTTCCTCAGTTTCCTCTACTATAAAATGACAATAATAATAGCACTTATCTCCCAGGGTTTTTGTAAAGATCAGATGAGATAATATATGTAAAGCATGGCATCTAGTACATAATTGGAACTTAATAAGGGCTTGTTCCTTTTTTTGAAACTTATGAAACTTAATCTTAAAGTTGTCTAGAGTATCTGACTTGCTCAGGATCACAAAGACAGTATGTGCCAGAGGTAGAACTTGAACCCAGATCTTCTTGGCTTTGAGGCTGGCCCTCTGTCTACTACACCATAATAACTCTCAGTATTATTAGTAGCAATAATATTTTATTATATTATTATTCATCATCATTAATTTTCTATTAACAGATTTGTAAGAAAAAAGATTTTCTTAGTAACAATAACATAAATACAAAAATTGATTTCCACTAGTGAGTTGCCATTTAATTTGGCCAGTGCTACATGAGTGTAATGTGGAGATAAGAGTAATAATAAGGATGAAAATCTGTTTCAAGGTCAAAATCTCCACTCTGATGGAGTGTGTTTGTTCTAGCTGATAGATCAGGGATATCCAGGTCACAGCATGAAGCAGAGCAAAGCAGCTCCTGAATCACACTAAGGTTAACCAGGTAATTGTAATTAGCTGCAGGATAAACAGCTTCCTGCAATCTGAGGCAACATGGAAGGGTGTATTGGCTGGCTGGGAGGGAAAAAAAAAGAGGGTAACTTAGAAAATATTCTGGGGTTTGTTTTTTATTTTTCAGAGATTTTTTGTCATCAGTTCAGCCAATTAATTAAGACTACTGATGAATGGATTTTTAAAAAAAGTCAATAGTCTTTCCTCTCACTTTACGTAAGTTCTACCGTTTAAGTCCTAGGGCACAAATGCTTCCTGCTGGTGCTTCTATCCAAGCAGTCTGAATGGCTCTTAAACACTCATTACTGAAATGTCAACTGGGAAGTACAACCCCTTCCTGAGAGACTGGTGCCTTTGAGGTGTGTCTGTGTATGCCAATGCAGGATTTCCCTTGGATATGTGGCAACTTCAAACATCCCAAGGTCCAAATGTACATATTTTCATATGTTGATATTCTCGATGGCTCCAAAAATCTACTCAATTATAAAGTAGGCATTTTTGGATATACTAGTCTTCAAGTTAGAAAAACTAAAGGCTGGGAGTAAGCTCTTTTAATCTTAAAAAAAAAAAAAGAATTTAAATGGATGTAAAAGGAATGAGGTAGAAAATACTTAATGGAAGGCAATGCTTTTATATAAACAATATGATATTTCTGTGTCATTAATGAATTAAATTTACCATTCTACAAATAAGTAATTAGTCTAGAGAAAATTGCTCTAAGCAAATACAACTAGATCCTGGTAAGTGTGAATTCTCTGAAGTGGTCACATTATGCAAATTCACAGCGGATATTCCATTAGGGTGGAATCGGTGATCATATTTTACATAATTATTGCTTTGAATAATGTGGATCAGAATACAGATGACCCCTTGGAGGGTGGAATTCCTGTCTGGCACAAATCAAGACCTAGCTGTATTCCCACCCTCCAACTCCCTGAAAATTCTGAATCCTAAATAGGTCGAAAATATCTTTTTAACCAGATGCTCTTCATTGCTGTGTTTCTGGCTTGACAGGGCATTCATTCTACTTCATGTTCATGTGGCCCATGAAACTTTGGGATGTCAACCCTGTGAAAATGTAAAGTAAATTTTCTGATCACGTGTTTAGTAGCTGAATGTAGTTCTTTTTAAAAAGGACAAAATTAATACTCCAATGAAGACCACTGAGGAAATAAGAAAAAAATAAAAAGAGAATATCTATTAAAGCTTGGGATCTATCTTCTGATACCATTGTAGTCCAATATTCTAAAGGTTCAAGTTATGTTTAACTTGTAGTCTAGGTAAAAGTCAGAAGGTGTTTATTTTATGCACATGAATACTTAGGACATCTGGAAAGTATAAAAAGGTTCTAACTTGAGGGAAGCAGTAAGTGATGCCTTCTCAATTCTGGTATAGTGCAAAGAGAACTGGATTTGAAGTTGGAAGACCTGGGTTCCAATCCCAGTTTTGCCACATAGTACCTGTATGACCCTGGACAAGTCACTTCAGTTAAGTCAGATGGCAAAGTAGCCACAGTACTATGTCTGGGGTCAGGAAGACCCAAGCTCAAATCCAGCTTCAGACACTTTAATAGTTATGTGACCCTGGCAAGCTACTTACCCTCTGTTTATTTCCATTTCCTCAACTATAAAATGGAGATAACAGTACCTACCTTGTGGGGCTGTTGGGAGGATTGAAACAATATTTGTAAACTGCTTAGCACAGTGCCTGGCACATAGGCATTACTATAGAAATGCTTATTCTCCTGCCCTCCCTCCCCATGACCTTAACTGCTCTGGCTCTCACTTTCTTCATTTATATAAAATAAGGGCAGTAGAGTAAATGACGCTAGGAAGAGAGCCAACAAGCCTAAAATCGTGATGGGTGCTCAGACCTAAAAGATGCCAGTTATACTTCTTTAAATCAGTAATCATAAATTAAGTACTTATGATATACGTAGTCATCTTCCTTACTTAACAGCACTTTGACCTGCTAATGATTCCCCCAGGAAATTTCCTTTTCAGTACATCCTCCACTTAGACGAAGGCAGGAGAACATTCTATCCCTTCTTCCTCTGGGATCATTTGGTCCTTATCACAGAATACCTTGCATAATTCCTAGGTCCCTTAAACTGTGTTTCTTTGTCTCCTCTTCCAGAACCTAAGTTCTGTGGGAACAGGGACCTTTTGTAATTTGGTGGGATGGTGCCTTGCACATTAAATGCTCATTTTAGGGGCATTAGTTCAGTGATGGTTTCAGCACTGTCTCTAACTCCTCAGTTACTGCCTTCTGTCTCTCCATCCTTCTCCTTCCAGAGTTACCATGCAAGTCCCATGGTGGGCCTTGAAGAATGTGTCTGAGGAAGAGAAAAGTAAGAAGGAGAAGATGGGTAGCCAAGTTTCCCGAGTGGCCTAAAAAATGCACCTCCAAGAGGAGAAAGCTTCAAGTTACCATTCTTCCCTGCAAGATTCAGGTCTAATGTTTTATTAAAATGAAAGATTAAACTCTTAGCAGTTACAAAGGTAGATATAAATGATTGTTCCTCTCGGATGTAGGGGATTATCTCAGGGATATCTTCCCTAATGAAATTAGTTTTTGGTTCTCATGGTTAAATGTTTTGGGCTATGATTTATTTCTCAAGGCTTAGATGAAAACAAAATTCATTACTAAATATGAGGAACCAAATCTACTCTGTGTAAATCACTCTGCTACTCACTACCCGAGTCTGATACCACCTGCAAAACCAAAATGCATAAGAACTCAACAAAAATTAAATTTTCAGGCACTGGTTACAATATTCCCTCAATCCACTTCTCTTCCAGATCCTCTCAGATTCAGTAATGAGGATCTGTCCTAAGGGACTGCAGGGTTATAACTGGCTCAGACCCTTGAGTTTGACTAGAAAAGGTACTTATGTTGCTGAAAACAAACGTCCCAAAGAAGGGATGAATCCCCCCCTACCCCTGGAACAACATACCACAGCCCCTCACCTTGATTCTGCTGACGGCTTCCTGTGCCTGCATCATTCGAACATTCTTGGAGGGGGTTTTGTCAGAAAGCAGCTGGGTGGAGCCAAGATAATTGGCTGCAAAAATGATGCCATCGATCAAGTCTTCGGGATCACAAGGTCCTGGAACTATAATACAGAAAACCACAGCTATGAGAAAAGTCACATTCTGATGGAAGCAGGCAGAACACAGACTGCTCAATTCTATATTCCTGTTCACTATCACTGACACATTCAGACAAGTTAATAGCACATCTAGGCTTCTCACTCAGCCTGCCTACACAACTGTGTATTCAGACAAATTTGTGAAGAGGTAATCTATTTTTTTTTTCTTTGTTCTCACTAATGGGTTATTTTCAAACAGAAGTGAAGACATTTTCCCCTTTTATAGTAACTTCTCTTCTCCCATACAATTTATGCAGAGAAATGATATGAAAATTATTTAGATGAGACATAAAGTATGGTGATTATGCTTGCTGAGTGAATGCAAAACATCATTCCCTAATTCTGTACCACATCCTTATATGACTGTCTTCATAGACTGGGAGACCAATTATCCCTGAAAGGGGCACATTGATTCCAAAGAATACAGTACCTCCTCAATGGTATTCTGCCTTGATTCTGTAGGTTAATTTCACCTTACCCACCATGATAGTTCCACAAACCAACATTCCCAACATGGAGCCAAAACAGAATAATAGGCCACTGGCATTACATTTTTAAAAGGAGTACAGTCTCTTAAAAAGAAGAGTTCAAACTCTACTAATCATGGTTTACAATTAGGCCCTAATTTAAACTAAAATGTATTTGGTAAAACTCCTTTTTTTAAAGTACATCCCTTTTATATTAAACAAAAAATTGTCTTCTTTCTCTAAAGTATTTTTCTTGTCCCATATAAATCACAGAATAGAAGAACTAGAAGGGTCCAATATCTGCATTTTACAGATGAGGAAACTGAGGCCTAAGTAACATGCCTAAGGTCACACAGCTAATTAGTGGCAAAGCCATAAATGTAACCCAAGCGGGCCTCCAATTCTTTCCCTACTACATAATAAACCAATCCATTTCGGATTTAATTAAGAGTATTCAGGCCTGCTGCACTGAATAATCATATAATCACAGACTCTAAAGTTACAAGGGATTTGAAGAGTTACCTAGTTCTGAGTCCTCTGTGAAGTATAAATCTCTCTCTACAACATCCTTGATGACTCCCTCATTTTATAAGTGAGAAAACTTGCTTGCTTCCTACTCCCTTGCAAGACTCAGCTTAAATCCCGCTTTCTAGAGGAGGGCTTGCCCCACATATCTTTCTCCCCAAACTAGTGTCTTCCCTCTAAGGTGACCTTCCATTTATACTGTATATATTTCATATATATAGTTATTTACATATGTCTCCTCCATTAGATATGAGAATCTTGAGAGCAAAGACTATGTTTTTTAAATTTCCTTTGTATTCCCAGTGCTTAGCATAGTGTCTGGCACATAGTAAGCAAATAATAATGTTTGTCGACTGCCTGACTGACTTACCCAGGGTTAAAGAGCTAAGTGTCTGGGGTAGGAGGTGAACCCAATTTTTCCTAGTTTTATTCCAATTCTGCCTCCTTCTAACTCCTGCAGAACAGGCTTAGTTTTGCTTATGGGGGTGGGGAAAATAGGACAACCTTTCAAATCCTTGAATTCTACTTCCCTCCAACAGCTTTTAAAATAGATGAACAGGGAATATTATTGGAAAAGATATTCTCTTTTCCATGAAAAATATCCCTTCAGTTCCTTCAACTGAGTCTCAATTTAGCCATCAAAGCAAATGGAATTTGTTTTGCATACCATGGCAACTGGCACATAGTAGGTGTTTAATTAAAATTCATAGTCTATCTGCTAAATCCTTGATTGTTTGAAATTGATCATTCTTACTTTTTGCAGAGTTATTCTCCAATGGATTTAATTTTTACCTGTAAATGTCAAACTCATCTTGAGCTCAAACAGCTGTTCCCCATAATGAGCTGCTTACCAAGGCAGGGAGAGAGAATAATCCATTCATTTTCCTCAAACTAAAGTACAGTGGTTGCACTAGAGAGCTGAGCAGTCTCCTAAGAAATCTTTAACAAAGCACTGGCTACTAATTAAATACGGGAATTTGTTATACAGCTTAGTTAGTGTTTTTACAAGAATGATAGCTGCAACCAACGTTGTAAGAAGTGTATATTCCTCTCCTCGACCATATGAGATCAACACTAGGTGCTCCATGGTGACTTATTGGGGGTGACAAACATGTTTTTCTCTCTTTCAGCCTTTATGGATATGACAAGGGTTCAAGGTGTTATCCACAATACACAAGCTAAAGGCTTAAGCATACTCCAGGGAAGAATATGCCTGACTGTAATATAAATAGGCATTTTTGAAGCTGTACTGCATGCTTTGTAATGCTGAAATTTAGAGGCTATAGCCATCCTATTGATGGAATTATTCTGCAGCTCAAATATGGGTGTTTATGAAAACATGATGCTTGAGAGGGTAAAAAAGAGAAAGATAATAAGGAATGCAAAAAGTCACAAGCATAAGAAGAAAAGAAAAATGAACTCTTCCCAGTAATGCCTAATTGTCCATATACGTTACATGGCCATCTACAACCCAGAACTAACTATCCTTTGAAAATGTTCCCTTTCCCTTCTGAAATAGTAAGTGTGGGCATGTACATGTACTCGAAAGAAATTCAATAATAATGAAATGCCTGGATAAATACTAAGCATCTGGGGGACCAAAATATTGGTCTTAAATAAATGATAGGTTTGATATATACCTTCATTTTATTTAACCTTCAATGAAATTGTATGTAATCAATTTCACTGTACTACATTCTGTCAGAAAGACCCCAATTCACCTCGGAGTTTAGTATTTACTCTAACCATATAAATTAAAAAGCAAATTAGATATTGGACCAATCATTTTTTAAAGGTCAGATTTGAATTTGGCATGCTCCAGCATTTTCTGTTAGCAATTTTATCTCTCTGCTCAATTCACTGTACTTAGTTTGATGTGGAGATGGACAAATACACACACACGATAGAACAAATATACAATCATATTAATGTTAGCTACTTGACAACCTCTAGACACTAGATAATGATACTGCTACTGATAGAATTCAAGGTTTTAAAAGCATTTTAAAATGCTTATTGATTTGACTGATTTTATTAACTCATAAAATATTCCTAATTATTAATAATAATAACCTAATAGAGGTTACCCTTTTCTTTCTTGGTTTTGTTCTGGTTATTTTTGTTTATTTTTAACTAGAATGCAGGAGATTTAAAAGATTTTTTTTAAAAAAACAAAAGCCAAACTCCATTACTCAGGGTATTGCTATTATTGTTATCCTGGGTTTTCAATGGTGCAGATGAACAACTTCAATTTTGTCCTTAATTTATACTTACAGAATCATAATGTTGGATGAGAACTCAAAAGGACAGTTGGTCCTTTTGACCACATTTGAGCCACCTCAGGGAAACTGGAACATATTTTATCTTTATAATAGAGTGGTCTCTATATATAGGTCATTTGAGTTTTCAATGACAACTTAGAGGTACTAGTAAATCATTCCTTATAGTTAATGTAAGTCTCTCCTTTTCCATTTGTTGCATTGTGGATGAAGACGTTTTTAAACTGATGTCCATTGGATTGGGAATCAGGGAATCTGAGTTCTAGTCAAAGCTTTCTCACGAACTAGTTGTATGGCCTTGGGTAAGTCACTTTACTCCCTCTGCCTCAGTTTCCTCATAAATAAAATGAGAAGGTTAGCCCTATGTGAACCAAGATTAAGCTCTTTCCATCTTGAAAATTCTATGATTTTATCATTCTAAATTGCTGAAGACTGCTAATATCTGACCTTGTGACTTTCCTTCTTCCTGGATGATAGATATACCCTCTTAATGTATTGCATTACGTATAGCTGAATAATGAAAGATTTATAAATCACTGCTTGATTTTTTTTTCTCACATCTTACCTTCAACGTATGTTGGGAATGAAGCCAAGCTTTTCCTTGACTGTAATTAAGACAAAGAGTGTTTCAAACAGGGCAAAGCATGCTCATATATGCATTAATAACCCATCCATGCAACATGAAAAATAAATACACCACCAAATAGCAGTTAATAACAAGGGAAAATAGACCATTATTGGTTAGAGAAAGTTGAAATGTGTATAAATATATGCATTTATCATTAGAGGTTACCATTAAGTGCTAAGTCATTAGCATTTTTCAGAATCAGGAAGTCCTAGCATCCATGTTCAGGAATCTTCAGATGGTTTTCAGTTTCTATGTTCTGTGGTTTGAAAAAAAATTCCATTTTCTGAGTGGCTCTAATTGCTAGATCTGGCCAGTATCAAAAACTCAAGGCAACTCATATTCTTAAAAATTGGAATTTCCATGTAATAAATGAGTGTAAATATGACTAGAACTGCAGAAATTAAGAATTTCCACAGGAAAACAGTTGTTTAAAAACCAAATAACCTCCCCTACTGTGCTAAGATGTTTTCTGGATTTCTTTTATTCTCTTCCTTGCTTCATTTATAAATTTACTTTATTTAGAAGTCATCCATTCTTTAAATCACTCTAGCATGCCACCTTAAAACGAAAACAGAACAGAGGAGTAAAGAATAAATACCCTTGAATCTTCCTAGACTAGGCAATGCTAAGCAACAGCCCAGCAGAAGACCTCTACTTAGAGGGTTTGCTCCTGCAAACTTGGAAAACTTGGAAAACCATCAAAACTTCCAGATCGCCATTGATATGCCAAATTGTCCTCTCTATGGTGATACTTACCTTTTGGTTTTTAAAAAACAATTGCGTTAAGGATAAACCTGGATGTTGGAGAAATAGAGAATTTGTCCTTAGAGATAGAATCTAGTCCTATGATTTCATTAGTACTGAGAACTGGCAGGTGAGGGAACTCCTTCTACTAAAAGAGATTTGATCCAGCACCTTCTCCATGACTTTTGGTTTTAGAGAGTTATCTAGAACCCAGTGGTTAAATGACTTGCTCAGGGGGTCACATAGCCAGACAGGACTTGAAGTCATATCTTCCTAGCTCAAGGATACATAATTCTCCACTCACTATGCCAAATAGCCTCTGAATCTGTCTTTGCTAAAAACATAACAGCAAAAAACCAGGCCTTGCATTACATAGTTCTGGGAAAAGATGCTAGGAACTCTGAGGGAAGATGGAGAATCATAATTTCAAGTTGGTGTTAATACTGTGTTCACAAAAGATGAAAAACATAGACCTTCTATATAGTTTGTATTTACTTGTGTTCATTTCCTCCTCAGTATAAGCTCCTTGAAGGCAGGGACTATTTCGTTTTGGCCATATCTTTATTACTGAACATATTATGTGGCTAAAAAAATGTTTGCTGAAATGAATGGAATTGTGAAAGTATTTTTAAACACAAGATCCTTGAGTGCAGGGATTATCTTTTGCCTCTTTGTATCCTCAGGTCTCAGTATAATTTTAAGCTGGCACTCTGTAGGGTAGGTGTTTAGTAAATATTTACTGATTAATTAAACCCATTAATCTTTCTATGCTGAGACTATGCCAGATATTAGATGTTCATCACTAAGTATTTTTCTTGTGAGAGATGTTCATCACCAAGTATTTTTCTTGTGAGATGTTCATCACTAAGTATTTTTCTTGTGAGAGAAAGAGCAGAACCCAGCATTCTGGGAATAAATGTTAGGACCTAGACTAACAACCTTCTTGCTGTGGGAAGGAGAGGGTGAGGATGCCAAGGGTACTCATTCAGAATTTCTTGGTAGAGTCTCCTCACCTGGAATATGAGAAAAAGTATTTATCTCACAAGGACAAAAGAAAGGATTAATTAGCTAACATCTGCATAGCACTTTAGAAATGAAAATGTTAAATGTTATCTAAACTACTCAGGACCAAGCTAATGACAAGTAATTTAACATAATTTAGAAGAGTAAAAGACCTTCAAGTTAATCTTGAAATGCATAACATCTGGCAACTCATTAAAGAGAACTTTTCATGGAGTGTGTTCATTGTAATGAAATGGCTCATTATACCAAATGTATAGTCTGAATATTCCTAAAATGCCTCTCTTGTTCAAAGAAGGGTAAACTGTGTTTCAACCCAAGGAATAAGCCCAAGGGGATGAGAAACTTGAAATGATGGCTATTGGCTATCAGTGCATATAGGAAGAAATGCAGCAAAAGGAGATCAAGAATGGAAACCTACAGAAAAGAGGGCCATCAAATCTCTAGAAGCCTGTTCCACTGATTGGCCTTTCATTTAAAATCAACAGAGAATAGAGTTAGTACAACAAATATGTTATTTGATTCTGTTGAGACTACACCAACAGAGCCAACATAATTCTGATTGACTTGACAGTCAGTTAAATAGCTCCAAAGAAGACAGTCCTTTTTGGCAAGGCTATAGACTTTTAAATGCAATTTATGCCCTTGAGCTGGGTGGCCTTCAGACTGAGATGTCCACTCAGTTCAATCAGACTGGCTCGGCTCAAGCTATATCCAATTACCCAGCCCAGATTCTGCTTGGATATTAACTGGGTAAATGAATACTTTATTGAAAGCTAAATTCAAGAAAAGCCTCCTGGGTACAGACCTGAATACAAAAAGAATAACTCTAATATAGTTTTTTTAATCTTTCATTTTAGAAATACAGAAAAGAGGATACTCACTGCTTTTCCTCTGTTTCTCTTTACAAGTTCATGACTAGGGAATGACTGGGTGCATTGGTTAGAGTGGGCCTGGAGTCAGGAAGCCCTGAATTAAAATCCAGCCTCTGACAATACCTGTGTGATCTTGGACAGGTCACTTAACTCATCTTTACCTTAGTTTCTTCAATTGTAAAATGGGGATAATAGCCCCAGTCTCCCAAAGGTGGCAGTGAGATAACTGTAAGCACTTAGCATAGTGCCTGTCATATTCTAGCCACTATATAAATATTACCTATGATGATGAGGACTATATTTTATAGACTCTGAAGCAGTGTGTCTTTTTAATTGATTTTTTAAGTGAACAAATATCTACTATCTCTTCCTCCACCCACTAGGAAAAGAAAAAGGAAAAAGAAAAACAAAACCTTTGTAAGACATATTCATGTCAAGCGATACAAACTGCTGTACTGGTCATGTCAAAAAAATCCAACTCATTCTGTATTCTGAGTCAGTCATTTCTGTCAGGCAGTAGGTAGCATGTCTCATCTGTGTATATTTTTAATGGGGAAATGATTTTCTTAAATTTAAAGAAATGGCTAATTACTGCATGCACAGAAGGTTTTAAAAATAATTTTTAAAAAGCTATGCAGAAACAAGCACCGATCCTCACAGAAACTGAAAAACCAACATTTGCTTCTATGGACGTGTAGAT
Organism: Gracilinanus agilis; assembly: GCF_016433145.1. Lineage (NCBI taxonomy): Eukaryota > Metazoa > Chordata > Mammalia > Didelphimorphia > Didelphidae > Gracilinanus > Gracilinanus agilis. The sequence continues at coordinate 191,466,393 of NC_058130.1, forward strand.
GTACATTGGTAAATGTTAAGATGTCTGGTTAGCACTTTGTTTTCTACTAGGTGGACAGAAAGAGACTAATGGGGTCACCCAACCCTTAGTAGTGAAGATTAAATTTAATAGAAGTAATACTCTCAGATCAAAGAAAGCCAAAGGCTACAGAGCAGTCCTCTTCCTAGGGAATTTCCTAAGGGCCACCTAAAGATGAATGGAGTTGCTAGGATGCCTGTAAGGGCATGCTCATCTGCATATTTGCACCTAATCAACACTTGCCACAAACACTTGCAGCCCTTTCAAGCAATTATCAAGTTTTGATTTTATTGCTACTGCTGGCGGGGCTGCCATTCCTGACTTTTTTCTCCATTTCCTTCTCACCCAGTCATGCATTATAAATTAAGTGTGAGGCAGAAAATGGGAAAAGCCAGAAAGTAGGCTGGTGAGAGTGCCATCAGACCCAATCCCAAGCTACCTCATCTACCTGTAGGTCATAGTTTGGTAAGTCCTGATGAACAGTGAAGCATTTATAAAGCATAATAGGAGGTATTATATTTTAAATGTCTTTCTGTTGATTAATTTAATTCCAATTGGTTTTTGAAAGCTACAATATTCCTCCTTGACTGATCTTCAGTAGAAAGTGGATTATCTTTTTGTATGGGATTTCCCTACAGATATTTGTTTTTAATTTTTATTTCATCAATATAGAGTGCTCTAGGTAAGAAATTCCCTATACCTAGCTAACTTTTGCATGAAACAGAAAATCTAAGAAAATTAATGCACCTAAGACAAGGGAAGCAGTTGAATGGGAAAAAAATCTTTTTATCATATTTCTCCAGAGGGCTTGATGTAGAAGATGTATTTTAGATTTATATAAATAAAATGACTAAAATACTTATATCCTTTGTCCTAAAGATGCAATTACTAGGCTTATAGGCCACTTTCCCTACATATCCTAAAATATTTATAACTGCACTTTTAGTGAGAGCAAAGAATTAAAAACAGTAGATGCCCACTGACTGGGTAATGGCTAAACAAATGGTAGTACAAGAACATAATGAAATAATATTATACTCCAAGAAATGACGAACGGGATTAGTCCAGAGAAGGATATAAAGATCTACATGAATTGATGCAGAGTGAAAAAAAGCAGAGCCCAGAAAACAACATATACCAAGACAGTATACAATGTAAACAGAAAGAAGTTATTCACTTATTAACTCTATTGAGAGTAGACCAACATAGCCAACATAATTCTGACTGGCTTGATAGTTAAGTAAATGTTTCAGGAAATCAATGTTGCAAAAATTATAAGAACAAGCATATCTCAAAAGAAGGGAAATAAAGACACCCATCCAATCACCTTGCTGAGGTGGGAGGTCCGTAAGTGTTGCATGTAATTCTTAGAATTTTTTGATGTACTGATCAGTTATGCAGGGTTTTTCCTCTCTTTTTTAAATCCTTAAAAATACTATCTGTTAAATGGGATGGCTCTCTGGGAGGGAAGGAAGGGGAGCAATGAGGAAAACAATGATGATATAAACAAACAAAACCAAAAAAAATTATTTAACCAAAAAAACAAAACAAAACAAAATCCCTATATCAATGCAGATTCTTAAAAATGCTTTGCAATTTAAGTCTCAGAAAGTTACCTGGTGCTATGAGAGGTTAAATGACTTTCTCCAACATCACAAGACTAGTATGTAGCAAAGACAGAATCTGAACCCAGATCTCTATCCCCTAGGTCATGATGCCTCTCATGAGTAACAGAGATTTGCTCCTGAAGGTAAATAAATGTAATTTATTGTACCATCTTGTTTTTAACCAGACAGGGTAAAAAAATGACATAATCATTCATTTTGTATTTAAATTTTTTAAACAAATATTCTCTGTGATAATTAGACAACTGCAGTATTTAGAGGTAACTGATCTCCCACACAGATGATATCAGAGCTCAGTATCAGGTTATTAATAGGTGTAAGTGGCAATTAGTGCTAGCATTTACTTATTTGCTAGCGTATAAAAGAGGTCACAGAGGAGATGAAAATTTTCCTTTACTGAAAAGTATTTTGTTTCAGCATTAGAAGGAGGATACATGTCAATGAGATCATAGAGCTTCCCACAGGAGTCTTGGGGGGAAAAATGGCTGCTGACTTGCATTGATCAGAGGGTTTCCCCTCCTGGGAATTAAACCAAAGAAATTACAAAAAAATTACAAAGTGCCTAACTCCCTGTTTTTCTAGAGTGACCTAGCTCTGGAGCCCTGTAGGGGGAAATAATGACCTATAATTCCAATCCAGTGGGGAATCCCCTAAGTGGGGGGGAGAGGTGGGTTGTAAACTATTCTTTCCCAATGCTTACCTGGATTTAAGAGTCTCCAAGGCAGCTGGGTGGTATAGTATATAGAATGCCTGGAGGCCTGGAGTGGGGAAGACTCACCTGTCTGTGTCCAATCTGGCCTCTGACATTTACTGGCTATGTGACCCTGAGCAAGTCAATTAACCCTGTTAGCCTCAATTTACTCATCTGTAAAATGAGCTGCAGAAAGAAATGGCAAATTGTTCTAGTATCTTTGCCAATAAAATCCCAAATAGGGTTACTACTGAAAAAAATAGCAGACCTAGAATTTTAAAGAGCTGCCTGGAAACAAGTGTTGGGACTTGCCTAAGGTCCCACACACAGCTAGTGTTAGAGGCAAGATGTCTTCTTGGTTCTAACTTTGGCCTACTACTCAAAACCACTATCCAAACACTATCCACAGCCCACTATGGCATACTGCCTCTCCTTAGCCTAGGCTGGTGATACCCAAAGTGGGCGCCACTGCCCCCTGGTGGGTGCTGCAGCGATCCAGGAGAGTGGTGATGGCCACAGGTGCATTTATCTTTCCTATTAATTGCTATTAAAATTTTTAAAAATTAATTTCCAGGGGGCTAAGTAATATTTTTTCTGGAAAGGGGGCGGTAGGCCAAAAAAGTTTGGGAACCACTGGCCTAGACCTTTAAAAGGGGGGGTGAGTTGAGCCAGTGGAGTCAATTTTCATAATAGTTTCCCTTAAAATGTCATAAATGTATACTGGGGAAAGACTAAATGTGGAGCACAATTTATTAATATCAGATATCAGAAGGCAAGACATATTGTCAGAAAAGTAGCAGGGTTGGGTCTTTTTGCCCTATTCCCCCCTCTCCAGACAATCCTTTAAGTTAGACTTTCAGTTTTGGAAGAGCTGCCCATCAGCTCTGGTGAAGAGGCTTTCCTGCCAGGAGAATTCAAACACTAATGAAATCACAAGAACAGAAAAACAACAACAAAAGGCATATATTGGAGAATACATTTAAAAGCCAGAATTTTTCCCCCCACTGTGAATTGGTCTTGTAATCTATAATAGAGGAAGGGGAAAGGGCAAAGAATCCTGAAAAGGAACTGGATTAGAAAGAGAGGGGCCCATGGCATCAACAATGACTACCTCTTTATTAGTGGAAGATTCCGGCAGGTCATCTTGCTGATGCTGTCTGCTCGATGATTCAGCACCCCGGGGAGAGGAAGAATCAGGAGATGGAGACTAGACACCGTAAGGAAACAAAATCAGGAAAACCTGAGTGACTAAGTGAACCTCTTAGTTTGGGGGGAAAGGAAGTAGAGAGCTCTAAGAAAGGCAGAACATAAAAGTGTAAATTTAAAAAAATAATTTTTTTTGGCATAATGATCATTTCTCTAATGTGGCTAGAGTGGCTAGAACTGCCCTTGGAGTCAGGAAGAATGAGATTCAAATCCTGTCAGTGCAAGCAAGTTCTGCCTCCAACATATACAACTTGTGCCTGTGATCAGATTTGTTGTTCAGTCATTTTTAGTTGTGTCCAATTTTTCATTAACCATTTGAGATTTTCTTGGAAAAGATATATTAGTGGTTTGCCATTTACTCCTCCAACTCATTTTACAGAAGATGGAAACTGAGGCAAACAGGATTAAGTGACTTGTCCAGGGTCACACAGCTTATAAGAGGCTAAAGTCAGATCTGAACTCAGGAAAATGAATCTTCCTAACTCCAGGCTAGGCACTCTATCCACTATGCCACCTATCTGCCCTCTCCGATCAGAAGCAAGTCACCCAATCTCTCCATGTTCCAAGGCAACTCCTGCAGTTCCAGAGGATTCATAATGAAAAATGCTATTTGCCTTCGGATAGGGAACTGATGAACTCGCAGCGCAAATTAAAGCATCTTTCTTTTTCCCCCTCCCTTCTCTCTTTCTCTCTTCCTTTCTTTCTTTCTTCCTTCCTTCCTTCATTTTTCCTCTCTTATTTTTATTTTTTTCTTGGTATTTTTTTTGTTGGAACCTGACAAATGTAGAAATTTGTTTTGCATGACTTCATATTTGTACTGGGTTTTATATTTTGTGACTTTGCAGTGGATTGGGGAGGAGTGGAAGGAGGGAGAGATTTTGAAACAGAAAATAAAATAAAATTGAATTAAAAACCCCAAAAATATAGTATTAAAGATCTTCACTAATAGAGGGTCTTATTTCACCTGGTACTCCCTTCAAAGATGGAATCACAGATCCAAGCCATCCAAACCAAACAAAAACCACAACAAAACAAATAATTTAAAAAACCCTTCCAAAAATGAATATATGAAACCTAATATTTTTCAGTTTTCTTTTCAATGCTTGTCATTTTCTTTCTAAGAAACTTTTGAGTTTTCTGGAGTGCTAAATAGTACTATAATGAAAGGGATGTGGAATTAGGTTTTAATCAATGATACATGTAAACCCAGTGGAACTGTGCGTCGTCTAAGGGGGTTGAGGGGGGTTTGGGGAGAGGGAAAGAACATAAAAAATGTAGCTATGGGAAAATATTCAAAATAAAAATAAAAATATAATTTAAAAAATAAAACATGAAAGGGGAAGCAAGGTTCCATAGTGGATAAAATGCCACACGTGCAGGCCTGGGGAACTGGGTTCAAATTTGGCCTCAGACACGTCCTGGCTATATGACCCTGGGCTAGTCACAACACCAGTTTCCTAGCCTTTGCTGCTCTTCTGTCTTAGAAATGATACTAACACAGAAGGTAAGACTTAAAAAAAAACTAAACAAATATGAATTTTGGAGCTCAAATTTAAAATTGGAGAAAATAAAGCTAAAAGATGGCACAAAAACATGGTACTTTATTTGCCTGTTGGCAACCAATAATTTAGATTCTCTGTGTCCTAGAAATCCCTCAGTCTGATCTTAGCTCAATGGAGTAATCAAAATGATGCTTAGAGAAACATTAGGGAAAGCATTGCCTGGAAAAGGGAATTTCCCACAAGGTATTGAGGAGGTATGAGGGGTTACTTGAGCTAAAGGGGGGGGGCTCATCAAGCAAAACTATAAAAGTAATATCTCTTTAACAGGCTGTCTCTCAGGAAAGAAGAAGGTACAAAATGGACAGGAAAGAGATGGGGAAAACATACAAATCACTCTATTCAACAAGCAGTCTGGCATAGTTCTCTGTCATGGGACCTGGTAGGTTTTTTTTCAACCTATATGCTCTACATGATTTCAGACACAGAGGTGATGACACGGTCAAGTTCTTAAATATTTACACAAAGGAAAGAGATCCATTGGAGTGCTATCACAGCTTGTATGGAGAGATGACAGACATGACAGACCAGGAAAAAGAGAACAATCTACTGTATATCTTGGTTTGAACTATAGTCAAGAGGCCTCAGATGACCTTTGAGGAATCAGTTGTGTTTTTTTTAATGTAATGTGTATTTGAAATAATATAGTATATATTCTCTTATATTAATTTTCAATTGATAGCTCTGTGTGTGTATTTAAAGTTCAGGACAATGGTTTCATCAGTGAGAGGAATTCTCAATGTGGAAAAACTCTCCTTGCCTCTACCCAGGGGATTACAGATTACACATTTAGAGATAGAAGGAACCGTAGAGGTCATGTTGTAAAACCCTCTTATTTTACAGATGAGGAAACTGAGGCAGATAGACATGAACTGACTTGCCTGGGCAGGATTTGAACTCAAATATTCCTGATTCCAAATCTGGTACCCTATCTACCATGTAGCCTAGCTGCCTGTTCAGAATATTGCAACAGGTTCCATTTCCTCATCTAGTTCTTATTTATTTTTCATGCCTTTGAAAAAAATAGCTAGCATAGCTATCACTTATATAGCACTTTAAAGTTTTCAAAGAATTTTACAAATATCACATTTTAATCCTTACAACAAGCTTGGAAGATAGGTACTCTTATTATTATTTTATAAATAAAGAAACTGAGGCAGGAAGGTTAAGCAATTTGCCCAGGATTGCACAGCTAAGTGTCTGACTTGAATTTAGGTCCTCCTAATTCCTAGTTGAGCAACTAAATCATATGCCTCCCAGTTAACCAATTATATTATTTGTAAATTTGCTGGTTTTTGCAATGAGAAAGATTCCTGTCTAAAGGCAGTTGGGGGGGGCAGGGGGAAGAAGGAGGTAGAAGAAGTGGGAAATCGGGGCCCACTGTTTCATTTTATCAGCTTGTTTTTATCAATTTTATCAATGTTGTGAACCTAATGCAATATTTTGCATTCTGGTTTTTGTACTCCAAATCCAGTGTTCTTTCCATTGAACCACACGGATTTATTTGCTTTCTGATGAAAGGGCAACCTTTTCCCTCTGGCCATGACACCTTAGATACTAACAGATATCCTTCCGCATCACAGATAGGACATACCCCTGGATTCTAACAGAGTATCTCATCTGAGTCCCATAATAATTCTTATGTGAGCTGGAAGCTGTCATTGAAATGACAAGATTGAGGGTAATGATTACTTCCTAAATCATGACCTATTTATATTACATACAGATTTTAAAACTGTAAGGAGGGATGGAAAATTAATATGGTGGAGTAGTAAAAAACCTAGAATTGAGTTGTCCCTCTGACACATGATAGCTCTGTGACTAGACAAGACACTTAACCTCCTAGTGTCCCAGAAGACCCTCTAAAATGATACATTGCAGGGACAGAGGATCTCCTCGCAGAAAGCTCCCTATGCCAATAAAATCAAAGGTTCTATCCCTGAAGATTGTGTTGACCAATATGTTTAGAAGAGCAGCAGCCACTGTTTTTCTCAGTCACCCCATCTCATATTCTCTGTTGTTGCAAAAAAAAACCAAACTCTTTTTGACTTCCATGATTTTACACTGATATATTGTCCCCAAAGTGGAAAAAAAATCCTAGAAATCACAGATAACTCTCTTTACTTTTCTTTTTTCTAAACTATTACCTTCCATCTTAAAAATCAATATTGAGTATTGCTTCCAAGGCAGAAAAGTGGTAAGACTTGTCTAGGGTCACACAAATTGTGGCCAGATCCATAGAAGCACCTAACTGCTCCCTAACTTTCTTTAGTTTTCAAGAGTGTAATGGAGCTAATATATTATCCACTATTAGTGGAGTAGAAAAAAATCTTAATGGACAGATACTCTGAAAAGCTTCATTTTGGGAAACCACAGCTATCCTAGTTCTCAAGGCTCTAATCTATTGGGATAAAGGCAATCTCTCTTCAATATGGCAAATGAAACATTGAGCATGGTTTGGAGCTGGGTGTGGGGAAAGTCAGTAGCAGCAGGCTCACATCTGTAGGGGATCTCAATGGCCCATGAGTCCAATCCAAAACTGAATAGGCAACCTGCACTTTACAAATATTATCTCATTTGTTCTTCACCCTTCAGAGTAGGTGCTGTGATAATCCTCAATTTCAGTTGAGGAAACTGCTGGAAACAGAGGCTAAGGGACTTGTCCAGGGTCACCCTGATAGTCAATAGGATTTGAATTCAAGTTTTCTTGACTCCAGACTTGGCCCCCTATCCACTGTGCCAAGTATTTTGAGTATCTACCATGTACTTCCTAAAGGAGGTGAGTGGGAGTGAGGCGAGTGATGATAGGCAAATATCATGTGGTACCAGATGAATACAGTTTGAACCTTAAATCTATATAAGCTATTTGGAAATTCCCATCAAGATCTTAGGATATGCCAGCTAGCTGCTTTTCTCTGCTTCCTGCCTGTTTATACTTTGATTGGGTGTTCTTATTTTCCCTTTCAACAACAAAGACTCCTGAAGGAGATACTGCTTCTTCTAAGGTTGGATGGAAATAGTTCACTGCTTCATCATGGAGATGAGGAGCAACTGAAAGAGTTCAGAGTTCAAGGGGTTCTGCCATAAAGATCTTTGCTAGTTGAGAGTCAACTTGTTTCCAGGATTTTATCAGATTTTGTTATTTATTTATTTTTCTTTATTTCATTTCTTTATTTAAAACCCATTACCTTCCATCTTAGAATCAATATTATGTAACAGTTCTAAGGCAGAAGAATGGTAACGGCTAGGCAATAGCCCTTGCAATGTCCTAGATGGTCATGGCATAGCTACTTACAGAAATTTGCAGAAAGTGTCTAAGGTGAGTGTGTGTCACCCTGACCATTAGAATACCCTTTCTATGAGAATATAAGCTCGCTGAGGACAAGGCTCTGCTTGCTTATTAATTTATATGTGTATCTCCACACTTAAAGAATGTCTCATTCGAAGAAATTACTTATTAAGTTATCTTTTTTGTATCTATCTATCTATCTATCTATCTATCTATCTATCTATCTATCTATCTATCTATCTATCAATCTATCTATCTCTGGCTTCACCAATACTTACTTTGTTATGATTTTTATTAATAAATATGATATTTATTATCTCCATTTAAGCCCAATGATGGTACCACAGATTTAGGTATCAATTCCATCCTCTTTTCTATATAGGATTTAAAAGGTATTTCCTAGAACAAAGAGTATTATTAATTCTAGTAATGGACCCATTTGAATCTCTAATGCAGATACATTCCTTTTAGTGGTTATCTCTCCCTGCATGCTTATCCTTATTCAGCTTAGCTTTCTCTTACTCAGTTTTAATAACTTTTTTTCACCTTAAACATTAGACTCTAAATCTGATCAACTGTCAATATAGATTCTCCTCAGACTATTTCCACCTATGAAAATAAGGCTTTCCTGAAGACACTGTATCCCTTACTACCATCTCCCACTTCTGTTTACCCTTGTTCTTACTTATAGGGCTAGGAGGACAAATAGGTCTTTTGTTTAATCCTCAAGGCCAGTTCTTTGCTCTGCTATTATCATTCAACAATTAAGGTCAGATATCCTTTTTACTGTACTATATCCACTTCCAGGACATCTTTCTAACATCCAGTAATTTCAGCACTTGGTTTTCCTCTTCACTCAATCCCTACCCTGCCTTGACACATGGTGATACAAAGTTAATATCACCAACATTAATAGCAATAGCGCATATTTACATGGCAATTGAGAAGTTTACAAAATACTTTTCTTACCACAACCTTTTGAGGTAGTTAATGGGAACACTATCATCCTCATTTCAGACTAGAACAGATATTATGACTATTTGATAGATGAGTAAATAAAGAAGTGACTTGTCCACACTTAAACACTCATGTGTAAATGTCAATGTAATTTAGGAGTGTAACTCTCAGGTGTCCAGGCTACAAGTCCACTATTTGATCCATATTAATGATCCTTCTAACACTCTGGTCTCTCACTCAACTTCATATGTGTCAGAGAGGATAAATGATACAGTTATCTGAAATTTTTCTCCCTCTGAGAATCAGAACTCTCAAATTCCTCTAAGCACGATGGATGTCTACCTTTCTATCTCTCCTACAGCTTCCCTCCATCTCTTGCTTTTCACACTCAACCTGATTTCTGCTCACTTGAACCTTTCTCATCTTCTTTAGGGTCTTACTCCACTGCTCATCTCTCATCTCATGTTCAACCTCTCCCTTAAGTGGTCATTCCCTTCCATTTACAGATCTGTTCACTGTTCCCTCCCCCTGTCCTCCCACCCTACAAAGCTTTCCCTTTACCTTGCTCCTGTTTCAAGCTTGGGACTCATTTCTCCTTAATACTGCCAAAACCAAACCAATCTAATAAGCTTAATTGTCTCTACTCTCTCAGGATTCTTCAACCCCTTGCACTTTGGCTTCTGATCCCTCTACTGAAACTTCTTTTTCTGAACTTATTTAGGGCTTTCTGACAAATTTACATCACTGTGGCCAGGTTGGCATGTCTTTTCTTATCTACCAACCACCTTGGCTTTGTTTTTGATGCTTTTGTGGCATTTGGCATCTCTTCTTTCTTGCTCTTTGTTATCCTTTGATGTGACATTGTTCTCTTCTGATAGGTAATCTTCCTATTTTTCTGACTAGTTTGTTTGGGATTATTTTATTCTTTGTATTTTCAATGTCTACCACATACCACCTGGCCCACAGAGGGAACTTATTGGGTGATTGACTGATTGACTTTTTTCCCCTCAGTATCTTTTAGTGGTTTATCTTTATTATTCTAGTTCCCAAGCAGAGGTATTGAATGCATGAGGTTTTCAGGGAAGACTAATACTTCTGGTGTGAGGGCTTGTCAAGACCATTTCAGGGTTGCTTATCCACCTTTGGAGTTCACCTGGCACTCAACTCTCAACAGTGGCTCCAAGAAGCTGTAGCATGTAGCAAGAAGTGGTTACCCCCTGGTAAAACCATCTGGGGAGGCAGGTTAGCTCAGGCTGAAGATAAACAATGAGCAACAAATCTTTTGGTGAATTAGGGGAGTGTCTACCCCAGGCATGTGAAGACTTCCCCAGGTAGAAAAGGTGGATGAGAACAATTTATTCTAACAGCCATGAAGGCAGTGGAAGCTGGTGCTATGGAGCACTTAAGAGCTTGATCAGACATCAAAGAAGCCAAAGTCATCTGCTGCATCCTGAGCCATCACCAGTCATCATCTGACTTTTGTTTTGCCATTGGACTTCAAAGACTCTTGGAGAGTGAGGCTGACGACTTTATGCAACTCTGCCACACAAATCCAATTTATGTACAAGTCAAAAGATATCACCAGTGATTCCACTTTGGTCCTCTTCAAATATGACGAACAACAACCAAGTCTCTGTCCTAGATCCTCTTTTATTTTCCCTCTCTACCCTCTTCCATGGTAATCTCATCATGGTAATCCCACATCTCCAAAACACCCGTCAATATATGACTCCCAAATCTCTCTTTGTCCTCTAAATAGAACTAAGTATCTATAGCCTCTCATTTCTAACTGTCCATTGGATGTCCCACCGGCTTCTCAAACTCAACATGTTCAAAACTAAACTCAATATATGTCCCTAGATTTTCCCTACCTTCTACCTTCTAACTTCTTTACTGTATTGATGGCACCATCATCTTCCCAGTCATCCTGGTTAGAGATCTTGAAGTCATCCTTGACTCTTCCCACCCATTCTCCCCAAACATCCCTACATTGAATCAGTTGCTAAATCCTGTCAATTCATCTATAATATTTTTCTTATCCAGCTCCTCTCTTCAATGATTATTAATGACATTAGCTCACATTCATATAGTTCTTTCCAGCCTGGAAGAGATTTCAAAGGGCATTTAGTTCACCTCCTTCATTTTACAGATCAATTAAGTCTTTGCTTTGCCAGGGTCATACAGGTTCAGTAGTAAGCATTAGAGATAGGGTCTGAACCCAGGTCTTTGGCCTTGAGTCAATGCTTTTTATACTGTTACCATTTATTATCATTCACTTGTTTTTCAGTGATGTCCAATTTTCTGTGACCTCATTTGGGGTCTTGTTGGCAAAGATACTGGAAGAGTTTGCCATTTTCTTCTCCAGTTGAATTTATAACTGAGGAAACCAAGGCAAGTAGGGTTAGGTGACTTGCCCAAGGCCACACAGCAAGTATTTGTCTGCATCCAGATCTGAACTTGGGTCTTCTTGACTCCAGGTCTGGCACTCTATCTACTGTACTATCTAGTTGCCCATGAAAAATAGCAAAAGCAAAATAATTCTGACTCATAAGGACCTCAGGTTCTATTGAAAGAATTTCCTTTACACAAACAGAACAAAACAGATGAACAAATAGATAATCAGAGAAATGAAGGTACTAGCTACCAGAACAGAGGCAATAAATGGTATGGTTGGAACTTGAATCCAGGTCTTCTGACTTCAGAAACAACTTCATGACTCTGCTTTATAATCTCACAATTACCATCACAAGCTACAATTTCATTATTACTCATTTGGACTATAATGATAGTATCTTTTTTTTTTAATTTTTTCTTCTTTCAAACCTTTAACTTCTGTGCATTGGTTCATAGGTGGAAGAGTGGTAAGGGTGGGCAATGGGGATCAAGTGACTTGCCCAGGGTCACACAGTTGGGAAGTGAATGAGGCCGGCTTTGAACCTAGGATCTCCCGTCTCTAGGCCTGACTCTCAATCTCCTGAGCTACCCAGCTACCCCCATGATAGTATCTTAATAGGCACACCTGTCTCGAGTTTTCTCCCTCTTCAATCCAGTCTTCATATAGTTTTCAAAGAAATCCTTCTTTTGGGTAGGTCTGATTATATCATTCACTTGCTCTAAAATCTTCACTGGCTTCCTATTGCCTATTGTTTGCCCTAAAAAAAAATCTCAATTTCAAACTAATCTTCTAGCTTTATTTCATACTACTTCATTTCATACACTGAACATTCTAGCCAGTCTAGGCTAGCAGTGACCTGTCCTGCTTCCGTGCATCTATTTAGGCTGTTCCACATGTCTAAAATGTCCTTCCTCCAGAGCTTTGGAAATTTTTTCCTTTTTCTTCAAAACTCAATTCAGATGTTTCCTTGAAGTCTCCATTAATTTTTGAAATATAGTTATTTTTATCTGATAGATGATAAACTCATTGAGGGCAGGCATTCTTGTATCCTCAGCATTTAGCACAGAGCACTGTTCAAAGTAATTACTTATAAATTATTAAATTGCATTTTTTCAGAGACTACATGAAAGAATCTCAGTTTTCTGTATTCTCATGAGATTGATCCTTAGGCTTCTGGTGTATATTATCTGATTTCCCTCTCTTCTCCCAAGTCATCAAAAGACATTTTCTTCTCATTTATCTAAGTTTTTAAAAAACAAACAACTTGATAACAAAGCAAATATATTAGTTATTTTTTACCCTTATGCTTCTGAAATTTAAAATTGCATTATTAACTATATTACACACTACCTCAATTTAAGCTATCTATTTATCTACATATTTTGATTTTCCTTAATATGGTGAAGTATGGAAATTATCAAAGGCACAGTATGTTCTAATAATATCATTAAAATGATAGTCTGGCCATAATGAATTTTTTTTGCACATGCATCTTCATAATGAATGGAATTTAACTTAATTTGAACATTTTAAGATAGCCATCTGTGAAACTATTTTAATCATTTCCTCATTTCCCTCACTCAAAGAGAAATGTACTTTTAAACATCCACAAATCGGAAAAACTATGAAACTTACTTTAAGTATATGACATGCACCAAAATCCACTATTTCCCAGAGAAGAGGATGAGAGACATTTTCACTATAAAGCCTTAAAAATTATTTTCTAGTCTTCTAAATGAGCTAGTTCCAAGCCTTGAAAGTCACATTCTCAATTTAAAACAAACAATTTGATCATAAATCAATATCTTAGTTCCATAAGAATGGGCATTTACTATCTGATAAAATCAGTAGCTGCAAAGAATTTTTTTTCTTTGAAATGCTGTCACTGTTATTTTTGCTCAAAAATCTTAGGGGGTGGGGAAGTCTTACAGTGGACTCTTCCAAGCAGTCTTCTAATCATTTCTCCATTAAGGGAGGTTATACGAGAACTCTTTTGACAGTTATTTTATGATTTGGTCTAATAATCCTGCAGAAGAAAATACTAAGATGATTAGAGAGACAGCTGAGAAATTATAAATTGCTGTGCTACCCAATAGGGGGATGTTAGGAGAACAATTCCTTGTGCAGGCAAGAGGGCAGATTCAGGGAGGTCCTCATTTACATTTATTTTCATTAGCATAGCTGAAGTAAAAGGAACAACACAGCATTGAATTTGGGGTTACAAAGCTTAAATTAATCAATTTGCTAGAACTGAGGGAGAAATAACACAGGGTGAACAGGAAGAGGTAACAATCTCTGTAGCCTCAGAATCCTCCGTGCCAAAGAAGAAAATGGCATTTCCTTTGCCCAAATCTGTATATTTACTGATATCAAACACTGCTGAAAAACTAGGAAGCCTCATCAAAGCTCCTGAAATCCCTTTTTGTTTTGTTTGTTTGCTATGACTGTCAACAAGAGAAATACAGAGAACACTCTCATTTCAAATGAAAGATGAGGAATAACTCGCTCAAATGAAAGCAGTCACATCATTTTTGATGCCTGAGGATCCACCTACCTTTCTTTCATGATACTCCATCTGGTACATCCAAAAATTCTCCATCTTCCCCGGTGTTGTTTATGAAGCAGTCCTGGCTTAAGTGTGCCTGTTTGACTTTGGAGGCTGAGAATAAACTTTTTATCTCAATGCTTGGGAAAGGTTGTGTTCACTGCCCACCCCCCACCCTCCCCAGTGGTGTTATATGCCCGAATTCAATAATGCAACTTGTAATCGGAGATGGGATGACTTCACATGGAGTCTGACCCATTCATATTAACTCTTTTTTGCGAAAGAATTTCCTGTGAAGCTGTGCGTTAAGAGCTCTAGCATCATTATCTTCCGAGGCTCCTAGTTTTAGAGAAAACTGTTGTCTTGCTTGTTCCCAGTAGGGGTAAGGCTGCTATTTCTGGGGACAGTACACTCTTCTTGGAGGTGTGATCACAAACCTTCACACATGCAGAAAACTGTTAGGCTTACAGGACTTGTGAAGAAGAGGTCTAAAAACTAGAGAGTGGGGGCAAAAGGGAGAAGGGGATGGGGGAAGACTGTCATTTTGGACTACTATTAGGGGTTGCATGTCCACTGCAAATTTACAGATCAAATATTCAAATAGTTTCATTACTTGTAACCAGGAACCAGAACACTTCTTGGTACTTAATGCTTGTAGTTTGATGACTGATTGTCAATGTGTTTTAATAAATGATAAATATAAAGAATGCAGGAAAGTGTGGGAAGACTAATGAACTTATGCAGAGTAAGTATTGTGGTAAAAATATAGGATTTTAGTATAGCAGGGCAGACTGATTGACAAGGGGTCTACAGCAGTATGAAAACCAGGAAAGCAATATCATAGTGTATGTGGTAAGAACAAAACCCCTCTCAATAAATTTAATAGTTATTATGTTTTCTTATCTGTAAAATGAGGATAAAAATAAAGACAATCTCATTGTGAGGACCAGACTTTGATAATATTTATAAAATGCCTTGCAAACCTGAAAATGCTATGTAAATGTTAGCTATTATTATTGTTATTGTATAATAATAATTATAACATTACCAAGATATGACCTGGAGAAAAGGTGAAAAAAATGCATCTCCTTTCCATCTTTGCAGACATATAGACCAATGTATAGGAAACATTTCAGATACTGATATAGTGGATATATTGGTTAATTTTGTTGAAGTGCTTTTTTTTCTTTTTTATTCTTTGTTACAAGAGATGCCTTACTCAATAAGAGGCAAAGGTTAAATGAAGGGTATATTTGGAATTTCAGGGAATGCAAAAACAAAATAATTTAAAAGAAAAATTTAGAGTCCTTGATCTAAGGCACTGGCTTCTGCTTACACGGTAGACTAGAGATCATTTCTATGACTATCACTGATGGTCCTCAACTTATAGTATCTGCTGATAGTGCAGGAAATACCAAGAAAGGCAGAAAAGGTAGGCCTGACTCTCAGCCAGGATAATAATCTTCCTGAAATAGCCAAGATGATCAACATATGGAAAGAGTGGGGAAAAAGTGCCCCCTGAAGCAGTTTGACCACAAACGAACAGGCTGGTGTCCTAGAATTCCTTAATTATCACCCAACAGTTGTGACTGAGGGAGGGTTCTGATATTCCTTGAACTGAACTAGAAGGAGCTCATGAAAAAACAGGAATTGGGGAAGGACTGTGAAAAAGGGAAAGCCAAGGTGGTTGGTAGATAAGAAAAGACATGCCAACCTGGCCACAGTGATATAAAGTTAAATTTTGATTATTTAATAAGCCTTTATTAAATGCATCTTGTGTGCTAGGCTCAGGGGGAGAGGTAAAGTTTAGTCAAGATGTGGTCCCTGACCTTATGGAGCTAACATGTTGGAAGGAGAACATACTATAGATACATATAACTACAATATAAAATAATACACCAAGGTATAAGAAATGTAGAAGCAAAGCCAATTGTAAGGCTTGAAGGTGGGGGGAGAGAAGAGCTCATTATCAGCTGAAGTGTTTTAAAAGTTGGCCTTTTAAAGATAGTAGGAATTCAGTGTTCATAGTGCTTAGAAATGGTGCAGATAACTGGCATACACAAAATAAAACACGTCTTCTTTTATCAGTAAATTGCCTTAAGTCTTCCCACGCAACATACCTTTGACCAAAAGTGCTAGCAGATAGCTCAGAGGGAGCCTGATAAAGTGGGAAGGGTACAAGATCTGGAGTGGGGGGAGGAGAGTGTTCAAATCTTGTCTTTGACATTAAATTAATTTTCCTTATGTGCAGACTTGATCACATAGCAACAACCCCTCCTCAACCAACTTCAGTGGCTTCCTATTGTGTCTAGAATAAAATATAAACTTCACTATCTTTTACAGCCTCATATAGCCTGGCTCTAATTTATCTTTCCACACTCAATATATGTTACTTGCCTTCTGGTAGTCTTTAGTTAATCCAAACTAGCTTTCTCTCCATTCCTCACTCCTGACACTCCATCTCCCATGTGCATGCCTTTGCAATAGCTATCCCCCATGCCTAGAATGCCATCCCTCCATAGCTATGACTCATATGCCTTTCTTCCTAGGAGGTGCACTAAGGCACATTTTCTAAATGAAGACTTTCTGGAGCCCTAGTTGTTAGTACTCTATCTTCTATTTAACTATTTTGTGTGTGTATGAATACACACATATGTATACACACATATACATGCATACACATAATTTATATTTATGCTATATATATTTTTACAAATACTTGTCACTTCCACTAGAATGTGACCTTACTGGGGCAGCTAGGTAGCACAGTGGATAGAGTGTCAGGTCTGGAGTTGGGAGGACCTGAGTTCAAATCTGGCCTCAGATATTTCCTAGATGTGTGATCTGGGGCAATTCACTTGACCTCAATTGTCCAGCCTTTGCCTCTCTTCTGTCTTAGAAATCAATCACATTAAAAAAAAAAAGAGGAACACTCCAAATTTGAATAAGCTCCCCAAAGCTAGTTAGATTCTATCCTCATCACCGGGTATGATGTGAGGTGGAAAGCTTTTGGAGAGAGGAAGTGTTGACGAAGAATCTGAGTCACCTGATGGAGGTGGCGAAGGGTCTCATAAAAAAAAAAAAAAAGAACATAAGTTTATTGAAAATAGGGGTATTTCATTCTTTGTATTTGAATATCCAGTGCCTGGTTCATGATAGACAATTAATACAGACTTGTTGATTGATTTATTGATTGCTATCTCTATGATCTTGGGTGAGTCACTTAACTTCCATGGAGATCTCTTGTTATTATAGATCAACGATTCTATGATTTATCTATTCCATTCATAACTACAGTCATTGTAGAACTAATGAGCCTCATTCTCATTAAACTGCCGAAGGGTAGAGAAAGGGACATGGAGAAACAGCAAACTGAGAAGTAGAAGAACTGAAAAATCCCCACCTGGATAATCAAGTCATTATACTGTAGAAAGATGACTAGAGCTCAAGGTGGGAGGAGGCAGAAGCAGAGTTTTCTGAGCAATGGTAAGCTCCTTGAGGGCAAGGTTTCTCTTTTGCCTCTTCTTATATCCCCAGCACTTTGCACAGTGCCTGGCATAAAGATGGCACTTAATAAAATGTTTATTGAATTGAACAGAATTCTCCCTTTCCTAAATATTTTATAAAACTTCACCTACTCGAATTCAAAGAATTGCTACTATTGTCATGCACCATTTTAAGAGATTTTTCTTTGACAGATTGATCCATTTTTCAGGCAAAGGAGGCAGAATAGCCTAAGTGATGGATTTGGAGTGGCAAAGACCCAAGATCACCTCTTGCCTTCTATGCTTATGACTGTGGGCAAGTCACTTATCCTGTATAAGTCCTCAGTTTCTTCATCTGGAAAATGAAGAGTTTGGCCTAGAAGACCTGTAAGGGTCCTTCAAGCTCTAAATGTATGCATAAACAGGTGGTATTTTTGGCTAGTTGTCAGCATAGAGCATCCTTCAAAACTGTTCTCTTTTTTTTCATTAATTATTTAAAAATAAACCTTTTGATGAGGCTTCATGACTGTCTAAACTATACACTCCCTACCAATTGAAGTTTCCTTAGCTGTTAGGGAGACCATTTTAATCTCTTCTCAAAACAGCTTTACTTGATTTCATAGGCCATCTAGGAAATGACTGATCAAGCAATTATCTTCATGTTATCAGTTTTGTTATACCTTTTTGAAAGACTCTACTGTTACTCTCACTGAACCTCTCAGATATATCACAAATAAAAGTTCTTTATCTTTTGGAAATGATCATAAAATACCAATCCAAAGTCCATACTAACAAGCCAACATTCAAGTATCTTTCTTTTTTCTCTGTATCCTTCTCCTTCTCACTTTTTCCTTCTCTTTAAAGTTCACACTGCACCTGAAACCTGTTTAATTATTGAAAACAGTCTTCTCCATTCTCTTATCAATAATAAATGAAACCTAGGATGGAAAACCTGAAACACGGAGAGTGTGTTCGTGTTTTTATAGAATATTGGAATAGGCACTTAAATGATGGCAAAAAAGGAGATTATAAAATTCATGGCTGAAAGAGATCCTTAGATATATAATCTAGGATACTCCTTTTACAGATCAGGAAATTGAGGTACAGAAAAGTTGTGTGACATCCTACACTGGGATTAAATGATAGACCCAATACTACAACTGAATCTCACATTCTTTCTATTACACCATGATTATGCATAAAAAGGAAAATATAGGAAAAAACATGTCTAGGGAAAAAACAGAGGCAAGCTTTGATGCCTCAGAATCTTTTTTTAGAGAGGAATTTCAAAACAAATCCATCCACTTAACCAATTCACATTAAGCCAATGGAAATTTTTTTCTGAAATGGGCCCCACTTTATTAAGTATTTATACACACATATAATTTATTAAGTATCAAAATAAAATGTCCCATCTCATAACCCACCCAAACCAATTCATTAACAAATTTTATTTTTTCACTGCAATATCTAATATACTAAGAACCAATGTGATACAGTGATAAAGGGCAGTGGGCACGTCAGAGGCTCTAGATTCAAATCTTTCCCTTGGTGATTTTTAACGTCCCTGAGAATTTAATGGTTTCCTCAACCACTAAATAAATGGCTTAGGCTCTAGTCTCTGAGATCTCTAGATGGCTCCTAATAGATTGTAAGTTCCTTGAGGGCAGGGACTGCCTTTTGCCTCTTCTTATATCCCTAGCACTTTGCACAGTGCCAGAACTTAGCACAGTGTCTAACACAAAGTAGGCACTTGATTAATGTCTATTGACTGAGTAGATCAATGAACCTGTGAGAATATCTAAGATTATTTTGGTTTCTATCATCTTTGCTGTAGGCCAAGTGTCATTAGCACTCAGTCTTCTACTGATTTCCTTGCCTCTAGTTTCTCTTCACCTTTACACCTACAAACTACTGCTTAAATAAATTTCCCCTGGATACCATTTTATGGTCTTGTCACTCCCTATTCAACAATCCATAAGAACTCTCCACTGGTTAATATTTTAGAAATCTAGAGGAGTTCTGGGTCCAACCTCAGAATGTGAACTTCTTTATGGAAGGTCCAATTTACTCTGAAAGCTTTAAAACTCATTTTGGGATAAAAACTTCCCAATCTGCTCAAAATATGAGCAATATTCCTTAGACTAGAGATGAAGCAGAAATGAGGTGAGAAATTTTAGACTCTATCATCATGTTGGACTAGCAAGCCCCAACCTGGCAGTCTTTGAAAAATGGAGCACCAGGAGAAGAGACATTTGCCATTAGCAATTTCCACCTGGTATCAGGCTACTTTTTTTTTTTTTCATTTTTGTCTCTTTGCTGACTAGATGCAAGAAAAGTAATGACTCTCAGGCCTCTCTGAGGAGATCTGTCATCAGCATTCTGATAGCTCCACAGTTTGAAAATACCCCAACCACCATCCTACAGCCATCGCATGGAGCCAGTGACAGGCCACAAATTCTCTTCACTCACACCTGCTGGTTTGACAGCTCTACCCCAAGGTCAACCATATCAGATGCTGCTAACAAGTCTTAATGAATTAGTGTGGGCCCTCGACCTTGGTTAGTGGTCTCCTAGCAACGGACAAAGAAAAATCCATCCCAGTTTATAAGAATGCAGATTTAAACCAGCCTAATGGAATAAGCTGGGGATAGGGATGGGGGAATCTTGGAGAAGCCGTGTCAGAGAAACAAGTTCCCTAGCACTGCCTCTCCATCATGCTTATAAAAATAAGTTGTTCCTTCTTCTTCGAAAAAGGTATCCTGTTGGATTGGGGAAAGCACTGGATTAGAGGCAAGGTCACAATTAATTAACTAATTAATTCAATAAACATT
Organism: Gracilinanus agilis; assembly: GCF_016433145.1. NCBI lineage: Eukaryota > Metazoa > Chordata > Mammalia > Didelphimorphia > Didelphidae > Gracilinanus > Gracilinanus agilis. The sequence goes on from NC_058130.1 coordinate 191,486,997, forward strand.
TATTAAACATCTACTTTGTGTGAGAAGTAGATGTTGGATAAAGAGTCAGCCTTGAAATAAGAAAGATTGGGCTCAAGTTCTGTGTGTAATATATCCTTGCAGTGTGACCATGGGGAAGTCACTTAACCCCTCAGTTGTCCCAGTAGATCTGTAATGCTATTGAGTTGCAGGAGAGTTGCCAATGTGCCCTGGTAGAGGGAGTTTCCTATCCCAAGGAAATTATAGACATAAAAAAGTACCAGACATCAAGCTAGGTGCTGGGAAGACAAATACAAAATAAAATGTTCTTGTCCTTACGGGCTTTGCATTCTATAGGCAGGATGCAATAAAATGAGAAGTTATTATAAAATATGCATAAAGTAAACACAAAATAACTTCTGGAGAAGACGGCACTAATAACAGAGGGGGGACTGGAGTAGGACTAATGTCTGAAGTGGGGCTTGATCTGAGCCTTGAAGGAAGTTATGGAGCCTATTTGCTCTCTAAAGTTCCTTCTAGTTCTCCTAGTCTATATGCTTCTTTTCTTTTCTAAGACAGAGGAGTGGCAAGGGGTAGGCAATGGGGGTTAAGTGGCTTGCCCAGGGACACACAGCTAGAGTCCATGTGTTTCAAAGGATGTAGACTTGAGTTGAGTGCACATCAACTAAGTAAGAAAGTATCAACATTGAGCATTAGCCTCCTTGGACCAGTACCTAGTCAAGTTTCCTTAAAACTACCACCTACCTACCTACCTGCTATGACTTAAGGGATGCTACCTGTAGCTATTCAGAAGGAAATTACTAAGGAGGAAACTGGGCAGTAAGAAGGTGCTCAGGGTACAAAGAAAATGGCAAAAGGAGGCACAGAAAGAGAAGGGGGGGATGCTCAAACTATGCCTAATGTGCTTTCGTTTCTTTCTGGGATTCACTCCTGACTCTCTGAATTTCTTTTACCAGGAGCCTCCTCACCCAGTAAATTCATGCTGCCCTGGACTTCTCCCAATGAAAGCATAATCCTTCCCTCTGTCTCTAGCTTTTAATCGGCCAACTTTTCCCAGAACCTCTTTTTAGAAAAACATTCAATCCAGCCATATCTTCATTCCTCTATGGTTTCCACTCCCGAATCTGAACTTTCTCCACCAAGCCTCTATCCAGGGACTTTCTCCTCTCATTCTTGCTCCATTCAGAGGTTCCTCTGTGTTGACTTTCCCCACTAGAATGTAAGCTCTTTGAGAGTGGGCACTGTTTTTCTTTCTGCTTGAATGTATATTCCCAGGGTTTAGCACTCTGCCTGGCATACAGTAAAGGCTTAGAAAATGTTTGCAGACTTGACATGCATGACTTGACTAATTTGCATTTGGTCAAACAATATGCCAAGCTTCTGATTCTTCTTTAACCATAAAGCACTTGGAGTATGCTGAGGTCATTTTTCTCATGTCACCATGAGAACCTAATCTGCTTAACCTGAGGAGATTGAGGCCCAGAGAAGACTAAGGAACTAAGAGTAAAGATTTTTTGGCAGTTTAGGGGATATAGTCATCAGCTGTTGGGTCTTAATCATTTTTCAAAGAGGTTTTCTTTTTTCCCTATGAGTGTAACAATGAATACAAACACAAATATTTTAATATGTAAAGAACCAAAATGAGGACTGTATGTGAAATCATGGATGTGTTATACTTTCAAAAATATATTAAATTTAACAAATTAGTGACAAAATTGCCCTATGACTTGTCTCCCCTTCTAAACTTCTTATTCATTCTTCATTGCCCCCTCAAATCAAAAATGGTGCCCCAAATCTACTGGAAATAACTAACAACAATCGCTCATATAGAACTAAAATTGGAAAAGCATTTTACAAAGATCTCATTTGAGCCTCACAACAACTCTGGGTGGTAAGAGTTATTATTATGCTCATTTTGCAGATGAGAAAACTGAGGTTGGCAGAGTTTAAGTTTAAGTTTAAGACTTGACCAGGGCCACATACCTAGTAAGTGGCTGAGGTCTATTAGGAATGTAGGTCTTCCTGACTCCCTCAGGTAAAACACCTCTCCAAGTGCCATTTATCTTCTTAACCATGGGAATACACTGTCCTACCTACTCTTCAGAACTTCTGGAAGAAGGAAAGAATCCTCCTGAGAACAATGCACAGGAGAGCTGCTCTCTGTTGTCACAGATCAGCCTGTCTTACATGGCACACCAAATCAACTATATGCCCAGCACCATGAAGGTGGTTAGAGATCGAAAAGATAACTATTGTGTCTGCCTCAAATAAGCTTAATCTGCTGATAGGGAGACAACACAAATGCCCACTGGACAATGAGAAAATGCCACAGAGTAGTATAAAAGTAGGTTGTAATTATGTCAGGGCACAATGGGAGACAGGACCAGATATGTTGAGGTCAGTCGGGTCATTGATGGTCTGGAATCTTTCATCTGGGAGAGAAGACTGATCTTTTAATCAAGTCCCAATCAGGCTGCCCTTCACTGCAAATTCACTGCAATTAAACTGGGGAGACTCATCTCCAAGACAAGTGACTAAGATAAAGGCAGCCCAGACTGACAAAACTCCTGCCATCTTCTAGGTTCTTTAAGGCGGCTTTAGCAACCTTTGAAAAATAGCAAAGGCAAATTTTGGATGCCTGTTTTCTGGTGCTTTAAGGGATGTAGAGAGTGTGGTTCCAGAGAGTGGTACACTGAAGGACTTGGGTTCAAATCCCAGCATTGTCAATCACTGCTAATATGATCTTAATCTTGATAGCTTGATTGTCCTCATAGGTAAAATCAGGGTTTGGAACTAGATGACCTCTGAGGCCCCTTTACAGTTCTAAAGCTATGAAACTACCACAGAATTTGGGTTGAATTGTACCTCAGTAGCCATCTAGGCCAACCTACAATTCTTCAGGCTAAATATCTCTAGTTGCATTTAAATTTCCATTTAAGGAAAATGCCCAGACCAGCCATCTCTTCATTTCTCACTAAGCTGCAAACTAGACTCTATCATTTCCAAGTACTACTACATCCTTCCCTTTTCGGATTCCTGTTATATGCTCTCTTTAGGCAAGGCCAGCCCTTTCTCTGGCTTTCACTTGTATATTTTACATATTGTATTTATACCCTCAGCACTTAACACCATTAATGCCTGCTGACAAACTGACAACTCTTCCAACCCATCCTAATATGACACAGCCTTTTTACCATGCTAGCTGACCTCCCCTGAATGCTCTCCAGTCTCTATTTCCTTAAACTGTGATCCCTGAAACTGAACAATTAGGGCAACTTTCTTCTCCACATAAAACTTTCCAAGATGGGGATATGTGACCCTGCTGGGTGGGAGCAAAACTGGGAGGGATATGGCAGAGGTGAATGACTTTTCTGCTAATAAAAGCTGGCCCACAAAATGTGAATTCAAATCCCATTTTGATTTTTTGATATACTCAGCACTCTCTGTATATGGGTTAATGAAACCAACATAAACTCTTTTTCCCTTCTGGACATTTCACTTTCAGGAAAAAAATTAGTAAAACTTCTATTTTCTAGGCTGGATGGGAGAGTGGACAGAAAAATCTATGGTATTCAAGTATCTGAAATATACATTTCTTGTCCTTTGCCTCACATTTTTCAACCCATTTAACCCAAATGATAAAGTATTTATTTTAACAATGAAAGGTGTAATTTCTTCAAATATTTCTGAGATCTTTTTCTGATCCCAAACTTAATAATGAAAATATCAGACATTGGAATGTTATCTCCACATACTCTCAATTCTAGCAAAAAAGTGATAACGGTCTTTCTGGCCAAATTACCTTTCTCCTTTCCCTGGCACCTGTCACATCATTTCCAGACACTGGCCATGTATACTGATAAAATAATACATGAAAAGTTCTGAAAAATTTCTCTTGGGAGTAGAGTCAGGAAAAGGGTAATTATCTGAAGCCTGAGGGTTAAAAAAATAAAATTGATCCTTCCCATTACTTTTTTTTCTTCTGTCCATGGTGTACAATGTAATTGGAGGATGTGGTTTTTGCTGAGCGGATCATTAGACATGTTTTGCTCCTGTGAATTGAGGATGGATAAGCCAATGTCAGGCAGGAGATGCCTGACAGAGCCCTTGGGAACTGGGTGAGCACACTTTAAGCTTGACTGATGGGATGAAATTTTAAAGGTGAGATAAAATGGTTTAAAGAAGAGTTATTTTCTGATTTTCTAAATGCAGGCTGACAAATCAAAAGCAAAAGTATTCTTTCATTTCTATCTTGGGAGAATTAACTATTTACTCTCCAACACAAGATTTCATAATTTCTTTTCATGTTGATGAGATCTCACTAAGCACCTATTAATGCCCTTAAGGTCACTGTGACAGTATTTCAGTGAGGATTTCAGAGATGTTTTGTCATAGGTTAAGAGATCTGTTCAGAGATGCCAGTAGCACTGCAGTTAGTTGTTCCTAACTGCCATGATGTACAGATCAGGTGACATTTGTGTTAAAGAAAGACTTTGTAATATTTTTCCTTTTATAATATTTATTTTTCAAATCAAAGGAAGATTTAAATAATTATGATCCTAGGAATAGTCTGGATCCATGATTTCATTGGAATAGAGCACCCCTGGGAGAAAATACTCCTATAAACAGTCAAGAATGCCAATACAAGATCCCATGTATTGGGGGGTTAAGTAGCAAAAGGGCAGCAATTGCTAGGAAATGATTTGGTGGCTTTGGGACTGGACAAGATACTTTAAGCAGAGTGACAGCTTCTCTGAAATGTTGAGTCTTAGAACTGCCTAGTACATCGCGAGGGTCAGTATACATGAGAAGAAGTCTTTAATCTAAGGTCTTCCAGGCATCAAGGCTAACCTTTTTACCCACTTTACTATGCTTCCTACTACCTAGGACAAAACATATTTACCTATGTCTGTTGATCAAAAGTTGCCCCTACTCCTTACTCCCACCACCACCACCAAAAAAAGCCTGTCTTCCACAATGTCTAGGGAACCCATTCCCTTCTTCCCACCTCTACAGAAAGTCTCCTCTTTCTGGCTCTCATTACTTCTCACCTAAACTATTGCAATAGCCTTCTAATTGGTCTTCTTGCTTTAATTCTCTCTCCTTTCTAATCCATCCTTCTACATAGCAAACAAAGAAATTTTCCTTAAGTAAAGGTCTGACCATGCCCAATAAACTCCAGGAGCTTCCTATTATGTCTAGGATCAAATACAAATTCCCTCCAATCTACTTTGCCATATTTACAATACCTGCTTAAACCCTTTTGTGTACTCTTTTCTTTGGCCAGTCATACTTGCTGGTCTGGACTCCAATTTTGAATCTTCATGCCTTTGTATAGGCTGTCCCTCCCTCCCTTCCTCTTCCACCATTCACTCCCTTCTGATCTCAAGTATTCTTCCAAGTTCAGCTCAAGTAGCACCATTATATGAGACCTTTCTGGATTGTTGCAGATGCTACTGCCTTGCCCAGAAAATGGCCCTGTATTTATTTTGCATATATTTGTTTGTATGTATGTTGTTTCCCATAGAATGTGAGTTCCTTGAGGGCTGGGACTGTTTCATTTTTGTATTTGTAGTCCTAGCACTTAGTATAGAGTGCCCATTGATTAGCTGAAATTCTTTTCCACAAATTTCCCAATTCAGTGTCCCCTAAAAACTCTTCTCTTTGCTTTCCAGCTCACAACCCCTTTTTTTTTTTAAATAGCTCTTCTCTTCTTTCTTAGAATCAATATTGTGTATTGGTTCCAAGACAGAAGAGTGGTAAGGGCTAGGCAGTGGGGGTTCAGTGACTGTTTGAGGCCAGCTTTGAATTCAGGCTCTCCCAGCTCCAGACTTGGTTCTCTATCCATTGAGCCACCTAGCTGCTCCCTTATTAAGTGCTTCCTGAGTGATTGGTTGGTATTCATTCTTTTCCACAAATATTCGAATTCAGTGTCCCTTAAAAACTCTTCTCTTTACCTCATAGCTCACAAACCTTTCAAGTTTTATGAAGGATCTATTTCCACTTACTAACCAAAGTAAAAACAACAGCTGGCATAGATATAATGCTTTAGGATGGGCAAAGGGTTTTACTTTGTATGATTTTACTGTCATTACCACCCTATGATGGCAGTGTTATAATTTGCCCCACTTTTACAAATGGGGAAACTGGAGCACAAAGAGATTAAGCACCTTGCCTAGGATCAAATTAAGTGCTTGAGGTGGGACTTGAACCCAGATCTCACTTGATTTCAAGCTGCACTGGAACCAATATGCCACACTCTCCAAACTCAATCCATTTGCTAATTCTGTTCATTTTTTTTTTTTTTTGTATAGGACCTACTTCCAATGAGCTTCTTCAATTTAGAGATTACAAAATCACTTTAAAACTTTGGTCTTACCATGCAACTCTGGGATCTAATTGCTGTGATTTTACACTGTCTTTTTTAGTCCCAGACATACCAATCCATTTCCCAGCCTTGTCCATGCTCTGCTTTGCACCCTCACTCCCTTTCAACTGAACTTGCCAATATGTGTTGTTTTGTATTTGTACTCCTAGTCCTCAGCACAGTAAGTGCTTTGCCTACCACACAGTAAGTACTTTCTTCATTCATTCATAACTTAAATAACAAATAATATAAAACAGTTATCATCTATGTTTAGTCTAGAAAGCAAAAATCAATAAATAAGAAACCCATGTACAGAGAGCTGGCCCTAACATTAGGGGTGCTAGGTTCAATTCCTGTCTCTACTACATGATCCAGGTCAAGTCATTGAAGATCTCTGTATCTGTTTTGAAATCTGTAAAATGAGGATAATAGTAGTTTTTACCTTGTATCTCCAAAAAAGTTTGGTGTAAGGTGAGTGTTTTATAAACCTTAAAAATACTATGAAAATGTGAAGTATTGTTATCATCATCATTTGCATAGAAAATTCAAATTATTGCCTTTCTAAGCTGTACAATTTAAAATAGTCCCCACAAAAGGACCAAACACCCCAATTAGCACTGTCAGAGAGCTATTACCAATTTCTCTGACTATGCCATGACTCTACATTGACTCAGAATCCTATTGTTGAGTGTATAGGGATGTGTTTCTGGCAATGTTTCAAGTATGGTCATTAATTTGGTTAAGGCAATTCTGGATATTTCCCCCCAAAAGAATCCTCTTTCTTTCTTTCATGTTTGAGAAAAGGGAGAGGAAAGACTGATTTTAAATTATATATAAATGGAAATTTTGAACCTTGGACTTCATCCCCCATAAGTCCCTTAGTTTCCCCAAAATTCCCTTTAATCTCTCCTGCACCTCCATGTTTGCATGGTCACATTATTGTTTTATAGTTGGCTGTAACTCCTCCCTCTTTCTCATTTTTGGTTCCTGGGAGTGAGCTGGTCAGTACCATTTAGTTAGTCTCTTTTATTAGTCTATTATTAATAAAAATATTCATAAATATAATAGTTAATATTTTGCATATTAAATTTAATCTCCACAATAAGGCAAACCTGAAGAAAAAGGGCCTTTTTTTCAAGATGTACTTAAAGTAAAAATTTTAGAGAATGTATATTTTTAAAATTTTAGGGAATGATTACTTTCATTCAGAACAGCTAGGTCCAGGACTCAGCTTGCAATAGGAATTCGGTAAACCTTCAATAAGAATGTGTAGTATGGTGAAGGAGGAAAAACCCTGCCTCTGGAGGCTTTGGGCTAGAATCTCAGCTTCACATATTAATGACTCTAGTGTTGATGGTTATATGAAGCTGAGATTCTAGCCCAAAGCTTCCATAGGCAGTGCTCGTCTTCCTATATCACACTATACTCTAAGGCCATCTTACTCAACTCCTTCACTTTCCAATAAGGAAACTAAAACCCAGGGAGGTGGTGATTTGCCCAAGGACACAACTGTAAGCATCAAAAGCGAGATTTGAACACAGATACTTTTACACCACAACCAGCAGTTTTTCTACACTGTCTCCTAAATACTTATTTCTTTATGTGACCTTGAGCAAGTCACTTCTTTAGGTATCAGTTTTAGAGGCTGCACAGAAGAATATCAAAATTGTATAGGCACCTCTGGGGTTCAATCTGGGCTGTGACACTTACCAGTAACTTTGAAAAAAATCAGTGAGCCTTCCTGTGTATTTGTTGTTGCCCACTTGTTTCAGTTTGGGGATTTTCTTGGCAATTATACTGGATTTCCTTCTCCAGTTCATTTTACAGATGAGGAAACAGAGGCAAGAAGGGTTAAGTGACTTGTCCAGGATCAGTAGTAAATTTCTGAGACTAGATTTGAACCCAGCTAGTAAGTTTCTGAGACCAGATTTAAACTTGTCTTCCTGACTCTAGGTCTGAAACTCCATCCACTTCACCACCTAGTTGTTCCATTTCTCATCAGTAAAATGGAAAAAAAATGCTTATTTGTAGTTCCTACTTCAAAGGCTATAGTTAGGAGCAAATTATATAATGCATGTGGTGTGTTTTTCAAACTCTAAAATGCTTATATTGTCAACTATGATAATTGTCTTTAAATGGGGGTGAACTAAATCTCTAGGCTTCCTTCCAACTCTAAATCCTGTGAACCTATTAGTTCCACTTGCTTAATTTTCACAATCCGCTAGAAGGTGGAGAAATTATTCCAGGTATAGAAAATGATAAGGCTGTCATCCTAAGAAAGGTATTTATAACAGTTATAAAACAGGGCCAACATAACAAACTACCTTAGCATATATTCTACGTAAAGCCTTTACTGATCTGCCTAGCTGCTAATGCCCCACTTCCCAAACTACGATACTCTGAATATATTTTAATTTATTCACTTTGTATTTATGCTGAGTATACCTATATATGTGTTTGCTTCTTTCACTGGAATGTATGCTTCTTATAAGGACTTTTTCATTCTTGGTAGTTGTATTCACAGTTCCTTGCTTAATGACTGGTATACAGAAGGCTGTAAATCAGTGGTTCCCAAACTTTTTTGGCCTACCACCCCCATTCTAGAAAAAATATTACTTAGCCTCCTGGAAATTAATTTTTTTTATTTTAATAGCAATTAATAGGAAAGATAAGTGCACCTGTGGCCATCACCGCTCCTCTGGATCCCTGCAGCACCCACTTTGGGAATCACTGCTGTAAATAAATCCTTGTTGATTGATTGATAGAAGGGGGAGGGGTCCAATTCCAATCCAAGGGCCAATCATGCTTTTTATTATTCCATGGACATTTATTGTCTGGAGGAAATCTTGACTGGGTATTTAACAATTTTGGTACCAATTTTTTTTTGTCTTACAAAGTTTACACCTACTAAAAAGGCTTATTAGAGCTATTGAACCCACAAAATTCAAGACTGCACTGCGCAAATGATAAGGAAGTTCCTATGGAGCAGGAATTGAGTCTTCTTATTGTAAATGATATAAGAAAATTCAATGGCATGCACAGAGTGGAGTAGTCAGTAAATATCTTTGATGTCAATGAAGAAACCAAAAAGAAAACAAACAAAAAAAAAACAAATAGTATCTTAAAGGGGTAAATAAACAAATGAAGTAAGTCTGGAGTCAAGCATACCTGAGTTCTTGTCCAACCTCAAACACTTATTAGTTGGGTGACCCTGGGCAAGTCACTTAAAACTATTTGCCTCAGTTTCTTCATCTATAAAGTGAACTGGAGAAGGAAATGGCAAACCACTCTAGTATCTTTCCCAAGAAAACCCTACATGGCATTATAATAAGTTGGACTCAACTGAAAATGACTGAACAACAACTGAAAAAAATAGGCTAACAATAACACCTACCTCCTAGGCTGTTGGAAGATCAAAGGAAATAATGTTTATAAAATAACAGTGAGAACTATATAAATGCTAGCTATTATTACTATTATCCTTTGAAGTAAAAATGAGGTGAGATGAAATACTATTTTAAATTCAATAGTTTAAAAGTGAATACTGAAATCATTTCAAGTACACTTTTTCTTTTTTAAATCTTCAAAATATAGCTAGCAGTTCAGTGCTGGCCCTGTATTCTGTGTTCCTAATTGATGAAAGAAAAGTCATCAGATTGGCTTGACCTCAGTCTTACCATTCTGGACAGTTTTCTGTCAAAACTGTCCTTTCCCCACCTTTCCAGTGCTCCCCTTGACCTTCCTTTTACCTTCTACTTCTAACTCTAGGAACAGTAATCAAATCAATAGCATCATTCCTAGAAATGATATAGCAAACCTTTTGGCTCCACTCACCATCTAGGTGACTTTCCATATCAAAACATCCTTCCCAAGCCAGCACTTACATGTGGACTTCCCAATTAAAATGTAAGGCACTCTAGGGTAAGCACTTGTCTTGATTTTTTTATTTGTATCCTCAGGGTTCTGAACAATTCCAAGTATATAATAAGCATTTATAAATGCTGGTTGATTCATTTCTTTAGTTCTTGGCCTCAAGTCACATTTCTTAAGCTATCAAGTGCTCTACAAATACACTATTGCTTTTGAAAGGAATTTCATTCCAAAGCATTAAAGGAGAGGTTCTTAACCTGGGGGGTCTATGAACTTATATATATAAATATGTGTGTATATATATATATATATATACACATATCTAGGTATATGTCAATTTGTGTACACAATATATATTTGAGTATATATTTTAATAACTATTTAAAATAAAATAGAAAGGATTTCAAAGGAAAGAAAATTTTTCCCTTCCTTTGAAATCCTTTATATTTTATTTTATGTATTTAAAAGTCTGAGAAGAGGACATTAGACTCCACTATACCACCAAAGGGTGTCCATAACCCAAGAAAAGGTTAAGAACCTTTAAATTATAGAAGTTAATAGGTTATCAGAAAGTGCCCTTGCTTTTTCTTTTTTTTTTTCCTCTACTGGGGAATGGTGGGCAGAGAGGAGAGGGAGAGAAAAGAGGTTTTTATTGACTGAAAAAAAATTTTTTTAAGTGTCCTGGTCTGGGAGTTAGACTGCCACTTGCTAACTGTCAACCTTAACCTCTCTGAGCCTCAGTTTCTTCATCTGTACATTGAGAAGACTGAACTAGATGGTTTCTAAGGTCTCATCAGCTTTACAATTTTAGGAATCCAATCTTTTAAATTTTTTAAAAATTCTATTTAATTTATTTTTAGATCCATAGTCTCTCCCTCCTTTCTCTGCCCCTGATCCCACTGAAAAAGCACGACAAACAAAATCTGTTATAAACATGTATATTATAGTCAAGCAAAGCAAACTGGTCACCCCCCCAAAAAAAAAATCTTAATCTGCATTCTGAGTCCATCTATTTGGAGGAAGGTAGCATTTTTCACCACTGAGTCTTCTAAAACTATGGTTGGTCATTGTTAACCACTGTTGGGATTGGCTACTGGATCAGTGATCCTAAATCTAATAAGGTTGTTTGCGTTAATATTGTTGTTTGAGTCCATTCTTCATAAAAGCAAACCTTAACACATTTTCATAGTCGATTTTGTTTTATGATAACCTTAAAAATTAATGTGTATAGATAGCTGTGCTGGACACTGCATGTTTAACAGCTTAGGATGATACCTTTTAGAAAGTTCTCAAACCTGAGAAGCACAAGAATCCAAAGGGTCCAAGCCTATGAACTTCCTTTCTGATGATTTTTCCAAATTTCAGAGAAGATAAGAGAACTGATTTTTTTTCAATATGCTGGGTTTCTTCCACCTATTCTATTTCTTTTTTCTGCAGAATGCCTCAATTCTCTCTCTTCCTAAGTAAAAAAGGAGGTACAGCAGCATTGTGTGTACTTTATATTAACTCGTGATTTACCTGCCTGATTTTTGCAATGATAATGCAGGGCTTACTGTAGGAGAGTACTTGAAATATTTATATTTTTTAAAATGACACCACCAATCTTTGAGTAGGCAGTTCCTTCTCTAAACTACTTTGAGTACATGTAAATACTATTTCTTATCTAGCCACTAAGGACAGGAAATTTAATGTGCAAATAGCAGTATGACTGTTACTCAAAGAAGGGTTAATGGAATCTTTCTAGACTAGGTAACTCTTAAAAATAAATAAAAACCGGTATTGCAACTGGTTTGCAACAGAGGCCTTTCTCACCATAGGATAGTCACTAGAAAACATAGTTACAATGACAAGATGAAGATATAAAAGAAATTGAATTTAAACTCTTAGCCTCTCTTTTACTCCAAGATGCAATTTTAAATTAAATTGCTTTAAAAAAAACCCTCCTCTAAAAAAATTGTGAAGTGAACAGTCATAAACAGAATCCTTGCCATTTGCTGTCAGAGACAAAGGTTAGCTCCCTCTGAATCTTTCTGGACAGAATGAGACAAGTAGTTTGATCTTGCTATTAAATATTTTGGTACTTCTAAAATGGAAAATAAAATATTGACATGGGCAGGGATCACTTGTCACTAAGTGCTAAATAAGTCACTTAAAGAGGTTTGGGGTGGGTAAAGGAAGGAATTACAATCAGAAAAGCACCCTCAAAAAGGTCTTTTGGTGTCTCAGGAGGGCACTCGATGAGTTCCCCTCCCTCCAATGACACTCAAAGTTAATGACGGTAATTACCTGATTAGTCCAAGTGCAAGTCCCCAATTACTAGGTTTTCTTTAAAGTGAATTTATGTTCAGGCTTAAAGAGGCTGAGGGTTGGGGAAGGAGAAAGTAATCTCACCAAGGGTCCAAAAAGCAACACACTCTGGGATCCCAGAAAGATTGCTTAACTTAGAGAATGTTTGCTAAATTAAGCATGAATTAAGATGAGGCGGCCTGAGAAGATGGGGCATCTTGGTCTGGATCCTTCCCTCCCTCCCTCTCTTTCCCACAGGCTGGACAGATCCCTCCAGGCCCTCCCAGCAATGCAAACAAGGAAGGCAGCCGATAGCTTCACATACTCACATCTCCATCTGCTGGCCTCTGGTCGTCACAGTCCCTAGTCGGGCTGATGTCCTGCCGCATGACCCAAATGGGCTCTTTTGGCTCATCTGGAGTATAAGGCGAACGGATGGTCCTGGTTTTCACCTCCTCGATAGCCTCTTTAATGTCCTTGATGGCCAGGGAGATGGCATCCCTCTTCTCCTTGCTGTAGCGCTGCTGCCCAGCCTCGCCCGCCTGGACTGCGGACCGGGGTCCCACAGGGGCGGTCTGCCCTGGGCTCCCCTGCTCCCCTCCTCCTTCGTTGCCGTCGCCGTCGCCGCCGCCGCCGCCGTCCGGGCTGGGCGCCCTGTCCAAGTTCTGCTCGGCCTCGGGCATGTCTTCGGCGGCTTTGTCCAGGCTCTGGGAGCTCATGCTCTGCTTGACTTCAGCCACGATCTGGTCGATGTCTTCCTCCTGCTCGTAGCTGTCCATGCGCGGGTAGGGAGCGAATTCTGCCTCCTTCTCGGGGCTGTCTGACTCGCCGTCCGAGCGCTCGTCGTAGTGGTGGAGGCGCGCCCCGAGCGCCTCTTTGCGGTAGTTGTCTGCCTCCTCGCGCTCCTGCTCGTACAGTCGCAAGCCGTCGCGGCCGTCGAGTTCTGCAGTGTCCCCGATCTCCTCATACACGTGCTCCTGCAGCCCCGCGTAGTCCGCGTAGGGTTCCGCGTAGGGCTCGTCTTCGCCGCGGTGGAAGAGTCGGTGCGTGTAGACGTAGCCCGAGTACGCGGCGTTCATGGCCTCTTCGTGCTCCAACGAGTGGAAGTGCAAGTGGTTGGGCAGGCTCCGGCGATGGGCGGCCTCCGCATGCTCAGCCTCGGCGTTCTCCGTGTACTCCTCAGCTTCAGGCCGGTACTGCACGGCGTAGGCGCTCTCGTCCTCGTTCTCTTGGCCCCGCTCGGGATCGTAGCCGTCCTCACCCGACGCAGCGATCACATCCCCCTCTGCTGTGTCCGTGTGATTGTGGAAGCCGCTCTCGGTGCTGGCCGAGCGGGCCAGCGAGCCCCCTCGGTCCTCCTCCTCCGGCCCCTGGACGGGCAGGGGACCGCGCTCCCCTCGGGCGGGGCCGCGAGAGTAGGGGACGGCATGCTGGGGCTGGGGCTGAGGCTGCTGCCGCGGCCGCTGTTCCTCCTCCACCTCTGGGTGCTCCAGGTCGGCTTCCACGGATTCGTTGACTTCTCCCGATTCTCCACTGCCTGGCTCATCAATCACCTCCACCTCTGGCGGTCCTTCCACGTGGCTCATGGTGGGGAGGAGGGAGAGTTCGGGACGGGGATGTCTGTTGGCTTACTCGGCTCTCATCTTCCTCACTGTGTCTGGAAAGGAGAGAAAAAAGTGTGGATAAAATCTAAATTAAGCACCAATAGGACCACAATACAACAGTAATAATAATTTGGTGTCCTGGGTACAAAGGGGCACCACGTATCTACTAACTGAACCCCTCCCCCCACTCCCTCCCTCTCCCCGCGTGTGCCTAGTACAGTGCCTTGCACACAATAAATGTTTGTGGAATTGAATGAATTATTAGTACGTTCTTTAACTGGGTCCCCGCGAGGGGTTGACCTTTTTTTTTTTCTTTTTAAATATTTATTTTATTGTGCAATTTCTTCCTTGAAGTTGATTGCCCAGAACCAGTTATTGACTAGATATATTTGGAATAAATACTTCAAAAAAAAAAATAACCAAACCCTCTGTCACTGCACCTTCCTTCCTGAGGTTTTTCTGAAGTTAAGAATTTCTTATGACTTACTGCTCATTCTAGAGCAAGTGAAGATGTCACCCACCACTCCCCCTGAGAGGAAAAACACTACAAGCCAAGAAAAGGTGAGAGAGAAGTGAGTTCCTTAATAAAGCCGCTGTGCAAGACCTGCCCCTCTATGTACTCTGTGGTTTTTACCTTTAAACTCATATTCTGAAAAAGGTCAGGTACTGGGCATTGCTATCCGTACAAGATCCGGTGTGGTGTGATTAAAAACAAACCAACAAATGAACCCCACTTGGGCTTGGAGTACCTAGATTGGGGTCTCAGTTGCACATATGTATGACCTTAAGAAGTACTGGAATTTACATAGCATTTTACCCATATTATGATATAGTGGACATTGGTTCAGGAGTCAGGTCTTAGGAACAAATTCTGCCTCTAACCTGTTATTCCTAAGTTAAATTGCTCCTAATCTCTGTTACTTGGATAAATTAACCTCCAGTGACTTGCTATGTTACAGACCTGGGGTTCAAACTGAATCAACTGACCCCCCAAACCCAGCCCTTTTTGCTTTGTAGCTAGGGGAGCAGCATAGCTGGAATTAAACCAACGACAGATATAATACATTTTTTTGTTGTTGTTAAACCTAAAATTTAAAAAAAAAGCTAAACCTTTACATTCTGTACTACTATCTCAATTCCAAGACAAAAGAGTGGTAAGGAGTAGGCAATTGGGGTTAAGTGATTTGTCCAGAATCATACAAGCTAGGAAGTGTCTGAAATTAAATCTTCTGGTCTCTGGGCCTGACACTCTATGCACAGTGCTAAATAGCTGTCCCCAGTATATTTATTTTTCCTGGTTCTTTTACTGACACACGAATAAAAACCAATGCTAAAGTAACCCTTTTATCTAGTACTTCTTAATTTGAAGAACAATAATCAAATTGGCTTGTGTTGAAGTTTTTACTCTTGGTCAGGTAATACAAATTCCCCTTTGATGAAATCTGTGGCCCAATGATACTCTGAGACACTGAGGTATTTAAAGAAGGAGTTTGGTAAGCTTTATCATGAAGTAGGCTTGAGAGGCTAAAAATCTTTCCTGGAAGTAGAGGATTTACTCCATCTCTAGAGATGTCTCTACAAAATTATTGATAGTTGTCCTAGAAGAAATGCCTTAGTCACAAGAGGTGAATATTTCACTTTTAAAAGGAAATATACTTGCTCCATTTCATCATATAGCCAACTTCAGTTTTAGATTTTGGTCATTTAAAAAAAACCTCTATAATTTCAGTAGAACATATTCATTTGAAAAATATAATGTATCAGAAATGATAAAACTATTTTTTTCAGTTTTCTCACATAACAAAAAAGGCTGATAGCTTAAATAGCCCACTTGAAGCACATTTTCTCCTTCCTAAAGTACAGATCTCCTCCATTTAAACCAAGATCCCAGAGCATTTAAAAACAAGTCCTTACTTATTAAAAGTTCTTATTTAGTAAAAATGTAACCTTGAAATATATATGAGTGAATTGCTGGCATTAGAAAGAAAAAGTATAAAAATAGTTTTTTAAAAGTATAAAAAAAATAAAAAGTGTAAATCCCTCCAATGAAAGCTAAGAATCAAGAGCATTTAAAAACAATTCCTCAACTAGTCAGAATGTGACCTTGAAATATTTATGAGGGATTCACTGTCATTACAAATAAACATTCTATGAAGAACTGACTTTAAAATATAAAATAAACCTCAACAAGTTCTTCACCTGGTCCTTGCTGATCTAGGCACTGTGTGACCTTGAGCCCATGTTTTTCTGGGTCTCAGTTTCTTAGCTGTAAAACAAGGAAGGTGAAAACTGGATACTCCTCAACATCCTTTCTAACTCTAGGTTCTATGATTCTATGAATTCCCCCTTGTAACTATGGCTGGGGCACCATGGTAACTGAAATACACAAATGACTCTCCATCTTTCTTCTCATCCCACCCCACAAACCCTGTGCCAGAGATGCTAACTAGTAGCTAAATTCCGTGATTTAATTTTCGTCCCCTATAACAAGGAATATTGGTATGAAGTATCCATCTAAAACCTACATGTGTTGTGATGCAAGGCAGTTTAATCAAATGAGACTATAACTGTAAAATGCTTAGCACAGGGCCTGGCACATAGTAAGCATTATATAAATGTTAGCTATTATTATTATTAATCAGCTCTATACTGATTATTATATATATGTACATATATTTATATATGTATACATATATATACATAAATATAGATATATTTCTTTTCATCTCAGAACCTCCATGGGATTATTCAATATTGACAGTCATCATTTTCCATTAAAAATTAGTTTTCGTGGAGGTTTTAAATTCATTCAGCAAAATACTTGATAGGATCAGGGAAGATTCTTGAACCAGACTGAATTTCCTTCAGGAATTACTTCCTTGCTTTAAAACCAAGATCCTTTACCTTTTTCTTTTATGTCATGGACCCTTCTGTTAGTCTGGTAAAGCCTATGTACTTCTCAGAATAATGTTTTTAAATGCACAAAATAAAACACATAGGATACATAATAATAATAGCTCACATTTTTAGATGCTTACTCTGTACCAAGAAGAATGCTAAGAACTTTATAAATGTTATCTCATTTGATCATCACAACAACCCTGGGAAATAGATGTTACTATTATCTCCATCTTACAAAGGATACCAACTTTGCTGAAATAAAAAATATTTTTTTAAAACAAGTTCATGGCTCCCAGGTTGAGACTCCCTGCTTTAACAATTCTGATATCCAAATAAATTTCATTCTACTAGATGACTAATGCCACAACTTCAATCCTTCTGATATACCTATCAGTAAGCAATTTATTCCTGATGTAATTGTTAAGTCTTTCTACTAAGAATAAATTCTCTTCTTAGCCAATATCATAATGAAGGACCCTAGGCCAACGCACAGAAGAAAAATGTACATGACTCACCTTGGGTTAACAATCTCATTATATTTTTTTTCTTTCCTCAGGTAAAGAAAAAGATTCCAGAAATGGATAAAGATCTTTGACAAAACAATGGCATTCTCACATTAACTCCTGAGAAGAGCAGCTGGTCTCTGCTACCAGGCACAAAGGAAGGGCCCACTGAAGCATTCCTAATTCTGCACTCCAACCTTAATGGGTGGGTGAGCTTCTGGAACAGACGAGTCACAAATGTTGACTATTAGTTCAGACATATTGTCCCTGAAGGTTAAATGGCCTTCTTCACTGGATTAAAAAAAAATGAAACAAAACAAATAGCAAGAAAACAATTCCAAAGGCTATTTGAGTAAAAAGCCTACTTAATATTTCCATAATACTCTCCTGTCCTCTGTCTCTATAATAATTCTTTGGAAAACAAAAACAAAAAAATAAAAGAGAAAAATTTCATTAAAGCAAGACTAGCCCTGATGTACAAATCTAATTCTGATGAACATAGAGAAAGCATTCAGTGGGGTGAAATACACTGCAATTCTCTATGTACCTGTACCCTGAGGCTGTTCTTAGCAAAGTGAAGCCAGTTGCAGAAATCCAAAAAATAAATCAGAGGCCAGCAATCCAATTCAACCAGATGCAAAACTAAACAGAAGCAAACCCCTTATCTCAAATAGCCTTTTCCTTGGACTTGATGAAACTGATGGGCATATGCTTAAAATAGATGTGTTTTTTTGCAGCCTTTTTTGAGATCTCTTTGTCTAACCATAGAATGGAATGAAAAAGCATTTATTAAATACTTACTACATGCCAAGAATTGTACTAAGTGTTGAGAATACAAATGGAAAAAATGAGATAGCTTGCTCTCAAAGAGCAGTCCGGTTGATGGAGAGAACACATAGGGAAGAGTTCAACAACAGAGTAGATAAAGAGGCTTTGGGATCCTTAAGGTTCATCAACAGAGCTGGTGGCAAGGTCTGGAGGTCTTTAGATTGAGCTGTAAGGAAGGGGACTCCCTCCCTGGTGGGATCTGGATGGGCCTAGTTCAGGATAGACGAGGAGGAAGGAGGGGAAGGATGGTTTCTGAGGCCTCTCATACAAACAGGATGGATTCAAAGAGATTAGGGATTTCCATACAAGCATGGGCATGGAAAAAATGGTGATGGAATAAATTATAAAGTACTATGCTAATATTGCTGGAAATAATGTGATTCTGCAAAAGGAGGTTTTGCACTTAATGAGGACACTCTTCAACCCCAAGCGTATTTATGTATTCAGTGTTAGTCACTTAAAACCATGACTTCAAGGGTAAAGTTTGGCTTGAGATATGGGCAGCATAATATTTTACTAGTTAGATATTTATTTGAGAAGCAGTATGATATAGTGGCAATTGAGCCAGGCCGGGAAGACCTGTGCTCAAGTCTTGCTTCTAACAAATACAACTCATAAACTGTAGAAGTAGCAACTTCTTTTTTTAAAACTTTTTAAAAATCCTTTACTTTCTGCCTTAGAATTGATATCAAGTAGTATTGTAAGGTAGAAGAGTGAAAAGGACTAGGCAATTGAGATTAAATGACTTGCCCAGGCTCACACAATTAAAAAGTGTTTGAGGTCAAATTTGAAGCCAGGTCCTCCTGACTTCAGACCTTGTGCTCTATTCACTGTGCTACTTGGCTGCTCCCCTCCCCTTTTAAAGTTACAGCTTCTCATCATCCCCAGTCAATGCTCTAAGACAAAATAGCAGAGGGCTTGCTAGGAGGAAGCTTTCCCATTTCCCACTTCCTATAGGAGTTCCCTATTCAGATGCAATTGCAGATCCAGAACAAAAAAAAATTTAAAAGAAAGAAAAGAAAATATATTAGTTTGGATCTGCAGTTCTAAACTTTCTGAAGTTGCAGATTCACCTCTTCAAACAAACTGTTAGCAGAAGCTGCTAGTAAAATCTTGAAAAACGACTTTTAAAAAATATCTGATATTAATGTTACCAGACAATGTAAAGATGATTTTAAAAACATCTTACATTTTGAGATCAATGCCCTTCTGATTTATAATATTGCTAACAGCTTACTTAGTAAGAAAGTCATGATTATTTATCAACAAACGTTTGATAATTGGGAACAGTAATGAATGCAACAGTTTTCACATTGGAAGATTCTTTGTAACATTTTTCATTTGTCCCTTTACTTATATAAGCTAATATTTTTTGAGTGTTTCAGTTCATTCTATTTTCACTTGAAAATTCAAGATTTATTTTAAATTTACTACATCATTTGTAAATTTGCTGGAACTACTAAATCTGCATCTGGAGGTTTTGTTTTTCTTAAAATGAAAAAGGAGAATTTATTAAATTTCTCTTTACCCATTTTAATTTCTACATTTTGAGACAAAAGCCACACCAAAGGGATGATTTACTGGTAAATCAGAGCTTAGGTTAAGAAAGGATGAAGAGAACTGAAGCACTAAATTTACTAGTCTTTACAGCTTCCAGGAGGTCTCCTAAGGACTGGAAAGGGGAAAATGCTACAAAGTACTTCAAGTCTGAGTCAGAGTAGGGCAAATGAAGAAGTCAGCAAAAAAAAAAAAAAAAGGTGGCTTGAATGAATAAATAAATGAAAAACAAAGCATTTGTAAAGTGCTTAGTATATGCTGAGCACTGTGCTATCTGTAGAAAAAGCAAGACTACTACTTTCCTACAGAAAATGAGTTAAGGATGCTCCCTCGGTTTCTCAGTGCCTTGGGATTTAAGGGCAGTCATTGTTGAGATATTATCTCTTCCTAGGCTCCTAGATCCGTACTTTGACATCTCTGAGTATTGAATGGGATGAGGAGCATGAGACTGGAATGCTCATTTTCTTTATTGGGTATTTCAAAGTTCATTAACAAGGTCACCTGAAAGTTTTTTATCTGTATTCTCAGGTGCTGTGGGGAACCTAGGTGCATATGAACCAGGATGGACCTTTACCTATAAACTGTAATTGTTGGTGGTGGGAATTCAGCTAGTTAGTTTATGAGTAAGGAATGGGTGGGTATGGAGGGGGACATAGACGAGCAATTATAACTACACAGACATACAGAATAATGAATGATTGGTATGGGCACAAGTATCCCAACGGTGTTCTTTCTACCTTTAAATTGGTTTGCCATTAGCAGGAGAATGTCCTAGGGATATTTTCTCAAGTTAGAAGGTAATGGCCCTTTGATTGAAGAGTTTACATCTGTCCTTTGGGATTTTGGAAAAGAGAAGAAGGAAAGTGGAAAGTATTTCTGTAGAGCAGAAAAACTAAAAATCCACAAGGATTCTAGTATTAGGTAATGGGGCTTCAATGATCCATATAGCTATGAACAAATGTGTGGATGCCTGTCTATTACACTCTCTAGTAAGTAATGTCATTCACCTTCAAAATTTTGCACATTCACTTACCTTCACAAAGAAAGAATGGTACTTGAGTTGCAGAAATTCTAAGTTGCAAACATATCTCTATTCACATTATGAGAGGGATCATGACAGCTGTAAACCAGGTATGATGGAATTAAATGGAGTACTCGAGGTCTAGCTGGCAATGACAGAACCATAAAACTATTCAAAAAGGCCATACACACTGTTAACTTAACACATACCACTCAACCTGAGATCAAATCCTGATTGCTTAATGTTATCTGCTTCTGTGACTCTGGGCAAATCATTTAACATGGCTGTGCCTCAGTTAAAAGAGGAGGTTAGACTAGATGTCTTCTATGGTCTCTTCCAGGTCTAAATTCTATAAACCTATTTTTAACTCCTATTTTCTGTGAGCCTGGCCATGGACTAGTAGAGAAGCCATTTGATTATATTGTGTCTTTCAAGAAATTGATCTGAAGTGGGTATGTGACAAGTTGCTTCTCCACACTTTACACCCCACCAAGTACTCTTCTATTCAGTGACACCAGCCTTTCTACTGTTCTTGAACAAGATCCTCCATCTCCAACTGCAGGCATTTTCATTGGCTGTTCCCCAAGACTGGCATTATTTCCCTTCTAAAAATCTGTCCTGGCTTCCTTCAAGTCACATCTGAAATCTTGTCTTCTACAGAGAATCTTTTCTAATCCCTCTTAATTCTAATACCTTTCCTATGTTGGTTATTTACAATTTATCCTGTATTTTTCTTTCTTATACATATATGGTTGAGCTCCTTGAGAGTGGGTACTGTCTTTTGCCTTATTTTTCATCTCTAGTGCTTAGCATGGTTCCTAGTAATAGTAGGTGCCTAATAAATGTTTATTGACTGTATTCAAGAAAGATAAGGCAAAAATAGGGTTTATTTCTAGATTTTGAGAAACTTCTAACCCCTGGAAAGTCAGTTACTCAAACTTTTAGTCGAGAGAGAGAGAGAGAGAGAGAGAGAGAGAGAGAGAGAGAGAGAGAGAGAGAGAGAGAGAGAGAGA